>NC_138769.1:691151047-691496047 GCF_965119305.1 Pelophylax lessonae
TTGGATGAGAATTTGGCGAAAGGGTTCATCAGACCTTCTACTTCCTCTACTGCTGCAGGACTCTTCTTTGTCCGCAATAAGGATTCAAGTCTCAGGCCTATTATTGATTACAGGCAATTAAATACCATTACAATAAAGGATCGCTATCCCTTGCCCCTCATTCCTGAACTTATTGAACAGGTGCACCGGGCTACCTACTTTTCGAAATTGGACCTGAAAGGGGCATACAACCTAATCCGAATCCGTGACGGGGATGAATGGAAGACAGCATTCAGAACCAGATACGGATTGTTCGAGTACCTTGTGATGCCATTCGGGTTGTGTAATGCTCCCGCAGCCTTTCAACGATTCATAAATTACATCTTCAGAGACTTACTTGATGTTTGTGTTGTAGTATATCTGGACGATATACTTATTTATTCTCAATCTTTATCTGAACACATAAAACATGTAAGACTCGTGTTGTCCAGACTACTTGCACACAACTTATACGTAAAATTAAAAAAATGTTTATTCCATAAAGAAGAAGTACTATTCCTAGGATACATCATATCTAAAAATGGAATCAAAATGGATATGAGCAAGATATCCTGTATTCTAGATTGGCCTGTGCCAACAACTCGTAAAGCATTACAAAGATTCCTCGGATTTTCTAACTTCTATAGGAAGTTCATCAAGAACTTCTCTGCTATTGTGAGACCTCTCACACAACTCACAAGTATAAAAAAACCATTCAAATGGTCAGAAGAAGCAAATGGAGCTTTCCGCTTGTTAAAATCAAGCTTTACTTCTGCTCCCATACTACGCCATCCAGACCCATCCCTTCAATACTTCCTGGAGGTAGATGCGTCAAATATGGCAGTAGGAGCAGTTCTCTCCCAACGACCAACAAATACTTCACCACTTCACCCAGTTGCTTTTTTCTCAAAATCACTAAGCAGCCCCGAGGTGAATTACCCAGTGGGTGAAAAAGAGTTGCTTGCAATAAAATTGGCATTGGAGAATTGGCGACACCTACTTGAGGGTACTCGATTACCAGTTCTCATATACACAGATCATAAAAATCTTCAATACCTTCAGACTAACAAGACTCTTTCCCACCGGCAGGTACGATGGTCCTTATTCTTTTTAAGATTCAACTTTTTGGTGACCTACACTCCTGCAGACAAAAATAAAAAGGCGGATGCGCTGTCACGATTAACCGAGGATAACTACGCCGAAATACCTTCAATTCCTATAATACCCTATGAACGTATTGTCGGTGTTGTTCGTTCCCTGAAGGAAGAGATTTTGCACAGCATAGGATTGGATTCACCTCCACCACAGCTAAGTGCTGATGCAGAAGGCTTCCTCTATTACAACGACAAACTTTACATACCCCCTACTATGCGTACCAAGATTTTGGAATTGTCGCATGATGTGCCTATGGCAGGACATATGGGTATGACTAAAACATTTAATTTACTTACTAGGCAGTTTTGGTTGCCTGACATGAAGACGACCGTACAAAAATTTGTTTCTTCTTGTGACATCTGTGCAAGGTCCAAAATTGACACTACAAAACCATCTGGTCTACTTTGTAGTCTACCAATACCCCAGGTTCCATGGGAAGTTGTGTCCTTAGACTTCAAAGTAGAACTACCACCTTCCAAAGGATTTAACACCATCCTAGTGTCAGTGGACCATCTGACCAAGATGGCACATTTCATTTCTATTTGAAGATTACCCTCATCCAAGCAAACAGCGGAATTGCTAGTGAAACATGTCTTTAAGTTACATGGTATTCCAAAGACCCTTCTGTCTGACCGTGGTTCACAGTTCATCTCCAAGTTTTGGCAAGCTCTATGTCAGATACTACGAATAGAGCGAAAACGTACTTCTCCTTACCACCCTCAGACCAACGGACAGACAGAAAGAGTCAACCAGTGCATTGAGCAATATCTACGTTGCTATACCTCATACCTACAGGACGATTGGGTGGACCTCCTCCCGCTGGCGGAATTCGCTTATAACAACGCAACCCACAGTACTACTAAGCAAAGTCCATTCTACTTGAACTATGGGTTTCATCCCACTCTTCTTCCACCACGCATCCTTCCATCAAGTAAACCAATAATATGCTATTGGGGATCTTGTTTGGCTATCTACAAAAAATTTGAGATTAAAGATCCCTAGTAAAAAACTTGGACCTTTATTTCTGGGACCCTTCCCAATTAAGAAACTCATTGGAAAAGCTGCAGTGCAACTCACCTTACCGGCAGATCTCAAAATACATCCCATCTTTCATGTGTCGCTACTAAAACCACATGTTCCTAACCAAGGAATAAGGCCTACCATCTTGCCTCCACCTCCAGTACAAGTTGAAGGCGGAGAAGAATATGAGATCAAGTAGATTCTGGATTCTCGTATCCACAGAGGAAGACTCCAATATCTCATAAGATGGAAGAACTATGGACCCCAAGACGACACCTGGTTGGATACTGCTGATGTTCACGCACCTAGGCTTATACGAACATTTCACTCGAAATACCCGGAAAAACCAGTGCTATAGGCCTTCCGGAGCCGGCCTTAAGGGGGGGGGTACTGTAAGATTCTGGTACCTTTGGTACCCTTATTTCCCATTTCTACCTTAATATTGCGTCCCACCTTGCTAACTAGGTGGAACGCATACACCTTTAAGAATGATGACATCATCGCCGAGCGCCGCTATGAGCGGCTATTTCAATCGCCGGTTTTCTCTCACTCATTGCTCGTTCAAACCGCATGCTTGACCAGTCTTGTCCTATGCTGCCGGAGCTTCTAGCTATTCCTTTGCCTGAACATAACCGGAACCTCGCTACCGATCCGTATCTCGCTACCGGATCACTCTCTTGCTACTGGACCTTGCTACTACTAACCCAACTTGTGATAAGTACCCCACAGGGGATTTCTTCCTAACTAACTTACACTATCTACCTCTGCATACTAAGGACTGTTACTATGTAAGCACTATTCCTATCATCTGCATAACTTCATAGATTGCTAGCTCTTGAGCCTACCATCATCTACATCATTGCACTAGGTTACTCTCTCTTGTATACTTCATCTGCTGTCCCCTACCACCTGTTACTATACATGATTGCTAAACCTATCTGCATACTACCTATCATCACCTACCACTCTCCTGAATATTACTTCTGAGTGCTCACCATTTCTAACGCCTGTCTCTCACCTCTATACTATCATATACATCCTATCACTCCAGGAACATCATATTGAGTGTATGTATATTTGCATAAAACAGGCTGTGCACGGTGATGAGTCCTGAGAGTTGGATATGTTTGTTCAACACATCTCTACATGACTACTGAGTGTAATAATTCTGCAGCTGCAAATCCATTCACTAACAAAAAACGCAAGAGCGTTACACAAGCTACCTCAAGCCAGTGCCAGGCTGGAGAGAGTGTTCAGTGACTTTGCCGTGCAGCAGTGTCAGTAGTTCTATGCTCCACAGTCCTGAGTCTTCTGGACCTAGAGTCGAGGATTCAGCACTTCTGTCAAGTTACAATGTGTTCTAAGCGTCAGTGAGCGTTGGCTAGTGTCGGCTGGTGTCAAAGCAGCGTTAACAGACATTTTCTGGATAAAGTCCCAAACTGCATCTAGTTAAGCCTAAAGGAGTATCCCACTCATTCCCTTCTCCCATCCCCTTTATCTACAATAAAACCACAAAACAAAGATGCTGGAGTTGTCCATGTCTCAGTTCTCACACCCAGGGTCGCAGCTCACATGGGCTGGAGAGGTAACCGGTAACAATGGCAGACCCACATCAGACCCAATGCCTGGAAAACCTGCTACACTTGCAAGGGGCCTTGCACAAACAGCCACTGAACAAAGAGGCCATTGAACAAAAAGTGAACCACGCGATCTCCAGAGCTTACCAAAACACGGCCCGCATCCAGGGTCTGAAAGACCAGCTTGAGTGCACTTGGGAAAGTTGATGACCTGGAAAATAGATCCAGGCATCTCAATTTTAGAATAAGAGGCCTTCCATAATCCATTAAAGATGTGCAGTCGGCAGTCCTCTCCCTGATCAAGGACCTAATACCAGAACATTGCCTGGAGCTGGACAGAGCACACAGGGCATTGAAACTACCTCGCTCTGATGGCCTACCCAGGGACATTGTTGTGAAACCACACTTTTATAACGGGAAGAAGATGTTATGCGGAGATCCAGAGAGGCTGACCAAATCTCTGTTCAGTTGTACCCTGTTCAGGTGTTTGCTGATTTAGGACTTCAACCTATCGCCTCCTCACAGCATGTCAGGAGCTCTCTGAAAAGAGATTGCTTTTCAGAGGGGTGGTAGTATGGCAGCACAAATGAACTAGGTCTTAGAAAGTGAAACCCAGAGAAGAAATAGATGGAGGGTCTGCATGACAAAGGGGAGTAACATAAGGAAAGGGTTAGAAAATGTGAGTTTAGTGTGGAGGGGTTGTAGGTCTTACTGGACTGCAGGCTGAAGGTGAGATGGGCAGAGTGGAGATGCAAGGGTTGTTAACATGAAGGATGCTGGCTATTCATTCCAGAAAGTTCAGATGAAGAGTAAGAACATGTGAGTTCATAATGTCCTTAAGCCAGATGGGGCACTGAAAACATGGGCAATTCTATTTATAAATTGTGCCTTTAACCACTTAGCGCCCCGCTCGCAATGTATTTGGGGGCGAACAGCTGCATACCCATACGTTTCTGCCAAGTTCCGGATTTAGGGCGCGATCTGTCAGCAAGTCTGGGCCGATGATTCACAGCAAGGACCTGCTGATCGCCTGTGTGCAATCACAACCCAGAGCTCTGTGTTGGTAAACAATACAGAGCTCTGTACAGAGGGAGGGATCTGTCAGTTTCTCATCCCTACAAAGCAGCACACTTTACACATAGTTAGGCACACATTTGACCTCTTGATTGCTCTAGATGTTAACCCCTTTCCAGCCAGCATCATTAGTACAGTGACAGTATATAGCATGGGCGTCCATCCTGCAGCCCTCCAGATGTTGCGTAACTAAAAGTCCCTTAAGGCATTGAAAGGCTAACAGTTGTAAGCATGGCTCCCAACTCGGCAAAGGTATGATGCAACAGCTGGAGAGCTGCAGGTTGGACAACCATGGTATTATCACTGATCACTGTATTAATGTCACTGGTGATGTCAGTGGCAGTTAGTCAGTTCCCCCTAGCTTCAATTAGTGTCAGATTGTCTACCCCACTACTGCAGTCCCATTATAAGTTGTTGATTGCTGCCATTAGTAGTATAAAAAAAAAATTCCAGTATATATACCATAGTTTGTA
Organism: Pelophylax lessonae; assembly: GCF_965119305.1. NCBI lineage: Eukaryota > Metazoa > Chordata > Amphibia > Anura > Ranidae > Pelophylax > Pelophylax lessonae. Next base: position 691,156,365 of record NC_138769.1, read on the forward strand.
GATGCTATAACTTTCACGTAAACCAATCAATATACACTTATTGGGATTTTTTAAATAAAAAACATACAGCAGAATACATTTTGCCCAAAATGTAGGAAGAAATTAGATGTTTTATTGGATATGTTTCATAGCAGAAAGGAAAAAATATTGTTTTTTTTTTTCAAAATTATATAAATTTGTTTGGTTACAGAATTGCATGACCGCGCAATTACCAGGTAAAGTAGCACAGTGCTGAATAGCAAAAAAAGACCAGGTCATGAAGAGGGTAAAACACCCAAAAAACCCTCCTGGTCCTATTGTTGACATTTTTTGTGTGCTGTTATGTTAATTCTAGCGCTGCCCCCATGTGGGTTGCTTGCAGTTTTATGTTTTTCTGTGCTGCTTTGACCCTGTGAACAGTCCAGCCCTCCTGACACTTTACGTTCAGACATGTTGAGTATACCTTTAAATAACATTCTGACACAATGCAGATCTGTTTTAAATCTTTATATTTACTTTACGCAAAAGGAAGGCTTAAAGGAGGTTTTAATCAACTAGGCCCTAGGTAAACCACCAGGACTCTGTTGAAATAATACTAGCAAAACTGTTAAAGCGGAGTTCCACCCAAAAGGGGAACTTCCGCTTTAGGTAGTGCTAACCCCCTGACATACCACATTTGGCATGTCATTTTTGGGGGGGGGGGAGCGGGGACCTAGTTTTGACAGGTACTCGCTCCCACTTCCACTCGGACGCCGCGGCGCCCTGAGCAGAAGTTCTCCTCTCCCCCTCCCTCCCTGCAATCTTCTGGGACATGTCAGAGGTCCCAGAAGATTGCCGGCCAATCACGAGGCGTATCGCAACTTGAGCATGCGCAGTGCGTACCCGGCTGTGAAGCCGCAAACTGTCACAGCCGGGTGCCCACACCAGTGATGCCTGTGCCGGAGAGCAGAGAGGGAGAAGAGTGAGGCTTCAGGTGGCCGCATCGCTGGACCGTTGGACAGGTGAGTGTTTTAGGCTGGAACTCCGCTTTAAATAACCATTTGCAGTAACAAGCAAATAGAACAAATGATTCCCAAATGCAGCAAAGTGTGGGACAAGCAATGCAAGATAGCTGGTTCTGACTAATGATGATCCACTAACCAATCCAGATGTAGGGTGTCTGTTTACAGTGTTCAAAGGGATGTAGTAGTAGCTGATAACTGGACTTTGAGCAGGTGCTCTCTCACTAATCCTGATGACTGTTTTATAACTCCTTGAAGACCAAGCAAAGTCAACTCTCCACGCTCTGGGACACTGAGATAGCTGTGCTCTGCTGATTCAGTGAGTCCCACCGGCTCTCGATGCTGCAGGGATGTCCGCAACGTAGCAAACATCATCCGTCCCCCCTGGGCTGAGTCTGCAGACAGCTGGGTGGTGTCCAGTAGGCGGGAGTCCTCTCTCTGCGGTGGACCGATGCACACACGATGGGAAGAAAAAGCATGTGGGCCTGGTCAGCAGATCCCTTTATAGTCTCTCCCACAATTCTCCCCTGGAGCGAATGGTCTGCTGGGAGGTGTAGTCCATAAACAGTTCAGCAGTGCAGTAATATATTTTCAGAAGACTACAGTTCCCACAATGCTCTCTTCCAGTCCCAGGAGTATGATGCATGAAATCCGAGACCAACACTAGGGGAGTACAGAGAGCCTAGGAAGCAGTGGACAAGTCTGAAATATCAGACGACCGTAGTCTGCTACCGGCTACATAATGATATGTTATGTATTTCATTTTATAAATTGAATAGATACTGGGGGCCTTTAAACCCATGTCAAGCAGTCTGTGTTATTATTTTAACCACTTGCCGACTGCCTAACGCCGATCTACGTCGGCAGTCAGCCCCTCACAGGCAAAGTGACGTAGGGCTACGTCACTAGCTTGTGAGGGTCTAGAGAGCGAGCGCGCGCCCCCGGAGGCGCGCTCCCGTTCCCACGTGGTCACGGACCCCCCCGCACGTGTGACCGGCGGACCCGATGTCCGCCGGTCACTCTGCGATCGTCGGGGGAGAGGGAGAAAGTCAGGCGGCTTCTGTAAACAAGCTGCCTGTCATTCTCCCCTGTGTATGAAGGATGATCATACGGTTCTACTATGTAGAACCGTTGATCACTCTTCATACATCTGAAGCCACAGCCAAACACAGTAGAAAGCATGCCCCTAGGGACACACATAGCCCCTCCCTTTCAAAAAAAGTTAACCCCTTCACTGCCAGTGTATTTTTACAGTAACAGTGCATATGTATAGCACTGATTACTGTAGAAATGTCACTGGTAACCCCAAAAGTGTCAAAAATGTCAGTCAAGGGTCCGATCTGTCCGCTGCAATGTCGCAGTACCACAAAAAAAATCGCAGATCGCCGCCATTACGCGTTAAAAAAAAAACAACAAAAATGACAAAAATCTTTCCCTTTGTTAGTAAACGCGATAACTTTTGCGCAAACCAATCAAAATACGCTTTTTGTGATTTTTTTTACCAAACATAGGTAGCATAAAACAAATTGGCCGAAAATGTTAAAAAATTTTGATTTTTACATTTTTTGGGGGGGGAATTTCATATAAAAAAAATGTGAAAAATATTGCTATTTTTGCAAAATTTACGCTCTTTTTTTGTTTATAGCGCGTGATCAAAAAATCGCACAGGTGATCAAATACCACCAAAAGAAAGCTCTGTTTATGGGAAAAAAAAGGACGCCAAATTCGTTTAGATACAGCGTCGCACGACCACGCAATTGTCCGTTAAAGTCACGCAGTGCCGAATCGCAAAATACCCCCTGGTCAGGAAGGGGGTAAAATCTTCCGGGGCTTAAGTGGTTAAGGGTTAGTAGTGGACCGAGGTTGACAAATCCTTTGGTCATGTGATTTCTTACATACAAGGTCCAATAAACGTTTTCAATAGCAGTATATGGTCAAGGAAAAGTCACATGTTCATTCAATAGTTTCTTGGTGTTTTCTGCCTAGGCTATAACTCTTCAAACTCAAGTCATTTATAAGAGTTTAGCAGTCTAATAAAAAAAAAGTGTAAATACAACTTCTCAAACATTTCAACAAAGTTTGTTAGCAACAGTCTAAAGTCAATCTAAGCTCTGGGTAGATTCGTGGCACCGAGCCCTGATTTGTGATGTTTGTCTGTACGTTTTCATTATTGCTTGATTGATTGATTTTAAATCAGCACAGAGGCACTGGATGCCTCCCAAGAACACTCAGCACAAACAGGAATGAATTAGTCATTATAATTTGCAAATGTTCCTTTATCTGTAGCATAGCCGTCTCTGCCTGCTTCATGCAAATGGGAATACAATGAACAAGTGGCTACTTACCCCAAAGTACTTCCCTTTCTTCAGGAGGGCTACCGTCTTAGAGAAAAGCTCCCCTGTCTTCTTACTGTGTGACACTTTGGTGACAACGGCAGTGCCGGAGAGAATCAGGTAAAAGTTCTGAGCGACGTGACCCTGACGTATGATTACTCTTCCGGGCCCAAAACTGAGGAGAAAAAAAAAAACAAAACAAATGACTGAAGATTGTTACCATGCACAGCACATAGCGCTGGTGAAGTCAAGGTTTTTTTTTTTTAATAGCTGCGCATTTCATAAATATTCAGATTAGCCAAGCAAGTTAAGAGATATCACGCTCCATTTTAACAACTGTCTGGCACTTGTACAATAAATAAAGATTAGAAGGAAATAAAAACTTTCTCTTTTTATAGGGAGTTTCGAAGAGATATGTTGGTTTGCCGATAATGCCTTAGAGTATTAACATTGACATTTCCACAGAGCAATTTGGTTTGTAGAAATAAATTATGTTTTTTTTTTTTAAGAAACTTTATGGAAACAAAAAATACGATACATGGAAAATCTGGGATAATGATGAACAACACATTTTACATTTTAGAGGGTCAGAAGCCGAGCAACAACATAGAGACTCGTGACTGACCTAGGTGATATAGCAGCCAGACAAAAATTATCCAAGGTCAAAACATAAACACACTAGAACCCTAGTTGGATGGATCTTTGGCATACAAAAGGCTCTAAGGCCGAGGGAGGCGTACCAGAAAGAGAAGAGAGAGGGGACAAAAAGGGGAAGGAGAAGAAGGGGGGGGAAGGAAGTTGGACGATGACACCCGAGCCACAGCAATTTTGTCCTACCCAGGAGCATTATACAAGAAGTTATCTGAGGAAGAGGTGGCAATCACATCCTTAGGTAGGGAATCCAGAAAGTCCTGCTAGTTATTAGAAAAGCAGTTTGCGGAGGAAGGAAGATTAAAGTCCGTATTGAACCGATCTCTGATCATGAGACTTAAGAGGTCACGGTGAACTTGCGATACAGAAGGGCCCACTGTGGAGATCCAGTTGGCGAGTATAACTCTGCGGGCTATCAGTAAGCATGTGAGGATCCAATTTGGTGGGTGTGGTGGGGGACGGCTAGTCCATACCTGGAGCTGTTTGTCTCAGTGTCCATAAATGAGTAGAAAGGGGGCTTTTGGTAGTTGCAAAAGCGTGACCCGTTTAATGTGTGAAAGCACTTGGTCCCTAAATTATGTGTTTTGGGATAGAAATGTGGGGGCTGCCATAGTTGGTTTTAAAGCGGAGTTCCGGGCACAGAAATCATTTTTCAACAAACATACCCCCGGGACAGTCAGGGCTAGTACATTCCACAATGGCTAGCCTCTGATCTGTCCCGGTTCGCACTTACCTTTTAGAAGAAATACTCACTTATAAAATTTCTTCCACAGCGTTTCCATCTCTCTTGTGGGCAGCTGAAGCCGGCGCGGTCCTCTTCGGCGTCTTCTTCCGCGTCTTCTTCTCCCAGAATGCGCCTGCACCGGCCCCTCTCGTCACTTCCGGTGTGGCTCCGCATTCCTCTACAGCTTCTGGGCATGCCCAGAAGTTGTTTAGCAGGGGAATGCGGCGTCGCCCGGAAGTGACGAGCGGGCCCGGTGCCGTCGCATTGATTCTTGGGAGCGATGACGTTCAGCTCCCAGGAATCAGTGCAAGCCCGGAAGTGACGACGGAGCCGCGGCACAGAGGGAGGAAGTGAAGACTAGGTGAGTATCTTCGATCTTCAATTACAAGGTGAGTAAATAAAAAAAAAAAAACTAACTATCCAATTCCTTTTCAGGTGAAGGTGTAAAAGTGGATGGGCACAAAAAAAAAAATATCGATTTTGTGCCCGGAACTCCGCTTTAAAGAAGTAAGTTGATCTTTCAACCCATCAAGGATGAGGCCAGTGTTGGTCAACCAGAGTTCCATGGAATCTTAGGGTTCCTCCTGAGGTTTCCAGGGGTTACTTCAACAGTAAATAATCAATTGGTTTCCCACCTACATTTACCAACCATGCCAGCAGACAAATTACCAGGTCTACGTTGACCACTAATGTTAGAGAGCCCCACAGTTTTTACTGTCTACCTTTCTTTTTTGCTTTTAATACTTATTTCAAGAACATGTAGGCAGGTGCAGTCTACTTTATCCATTGCAGGTGGTGGTCTTCTGCAGCAGCACTGTTGTTGGAGAGGAACTCAAGAGGAACAAGGTTCCACTATGATTTTCGCGGTTACTGCGGAAGTTACTCTTTTGGATGCTGCCATGTGAGTAACCTATTTAGAGCACTGGCTCCCAGGTTTGGTTGAGCATTTTATGAGTTGGTAGAGTAGGGACAAATACCTTGCCTGTTAGGAAGAGTATTAGCCTTAGGGAAAGGTCCCTGACGAGGAGGGAAATCGTAGGGTCACAACTCTTCTGGGCCTCTTTCTAATTGGGCACTAGATGGCCAGGCCGCATTCTGCCCCTCTCTACCGATGCGGTCAGTCAGTTGCAATCTGCTCTTTTAAAGTTACTTGAAGGATAGCCTGTCTACCCATTTATTGTAACTGTTGCTGAAATATTCCAATACAAGTTCTGCCCTGCATCTGTCTGTGTGAATTACTGCCGCCACACGTGCTGCACCCCACCAACAATAAACATTACTGAAAATTATTTTGTAGTGGGTTTGTAATAAATGATCTTCCTCTGGTGCCAAATACACTAGGTACGACACATTGCTTATTCTTTTTTTTTTTTTTTTTACTTTCTTCAACTTATTGATTGCACTAATGTACAATGAGCTGTAGGTATAATACATTTTTACAGTGGTTCCCTAAGAATCTGAAAATTAACTCAAAAGGATCCTCAGGGGTAAAATAGCTGTCATCCATATCCTTACTTTACTGCCTATGAGTCAATGACCAGAACAAGTATTCAGGAGGGAAGTGCAAACTTTTCAATGTTCCCTGGCTATATGCTATTTCAAGGTCAGTGATGAGTTTGATAGCAAAATCAATAGCTGGATAACAGACCTGGAGCCTAGATGTTTAAAAAAAAAGTCAAGAGGTCCCATATTTCTTTCCTACATGTTCTGCATTTGGATTGGTTTCATTATTACTTTTCATCCAAACATAAAACTATACTCCAAAACATCTGTGTACATTAAAGGCCAACCCTAGAGAAAATAATATTTATTTAATTTTGGATGTAGAGGGTAAGAGCCGGTTCACACTGAGGCGACACGACTTCGGGGGGCGACCTGTGAAGTCGCGTGCACCGCTGTGCACCGCGACTTGCAGGGACTTCACATAATGGAAGTCTATGCAAGTCGCTCCGAGGTCGCCCCAAAGTAGTACAGGACCCTTTTTCTAAGTCGGAGCGACTGCTCCTATTAGAACTGGTCTTCTACTACTCAATGGACCGCGACCGACCGCGACTTGTCAGGCTGACAAGTCGCCTGACAAGTCGCGGCAGTGTGAATAGGCTCAAAGGGTTGGAGCCTGTTTCAGGTTTTCATTGCTGTCTGTGTCCCTATGTGGGAGATTTTCCCTCACTTCCTAACATGACAGGAAGTAATGAGAAATCTCTTCAATAGACAAACAGACAATACACATTTTATAGTTAGCAGGGGAGGGCTGGACCTTCAATGTTTTTATATTTTCTGTACTTTCTGGTCCTGGTGATGACCAACCCCTATTTCTTGTATGGGTGTCACAGTGGTAGAAAGTGAAGGAAAACCTCTCTAATGGTCTCATACAGAGAAAAAAATAAAAAGAAATGACAGAAATTTTAGCCCTTTCCTATAGTCCTCCTATAAGTCATTAGAGATGTCGCGAACATAAAATTTTATGTTCGCGAACGGCGAACGCGAACTTCCGCAAATGTTCGCGAACGGGCGAACCGCCATAGACTTCAATAGGCAGGCAAATTTTAAAACCCACAGGGACTTTTTCTGGCCGCAATAGTGATGGAAAAGTTGTTTCAAGGGGACTAACACCTGGACTGTGGCATGCCGGAGGGGGATCCAAGGCAACACTCCCATGGAAAATTACGTAGTTGACGCAGAGTCGGGTTTTAATCCATAAAGGGCATAAATCACCTAACATTCCTAAATTGTTTGGAATAACGTGCTTTAAAACATCCAGTGTGTGAATACGATCAGGTATGATGTTGTATTGATCAGGTAGTGTAAGGGTTACGCCCGCTTCACAGTGACAGACCAAACTCTGACAGACTCTGACAGACCAAACTCCCCGTTTAAGGCACTGCAAACAACCGCAAACAGTCCATTTGCAGTGGGCACAGTGCAGTCTGTGGACCTGACACTCACTGGCAGGCAACTGCAATTATATTACAGAGGAAAAATCGAATTACTTTTTATCTGCAAGGTGCTGTGCCACCCTATATGAGTGGTGGGCAGTGGGCACAGTACAGTCTGTGGACCTGACACTCAATGGCAGGCAACTGCAATTATATTACAGAGGAAAAATTAAATATATAAATATCTCTACTTGTACTAAATTAATAGACGATGTTGTAATCCACTGCACTTTAGGAAATACAGGTAAGACAAACCTGACAGAATAACACAAATAACAAAAAAAGTGGAGTAAATATAATAAAAAATAAAATTCATCCAGAAAAAACAGGAACTGGCTTTTTCATTCGAATTTCAGTAGCGCAGGGATGGTGATAACCTCTTACCAAATAAATAGGATGATAACATATACCAAAATATATGAATCAGATGTGATAAATATAAGCATAAAAATCATAAATACATAAAAGCATGAAATCACATCTATAGGAGTCCATAAAGTCCATAGGTATAAAGTGCATAGAGCAATGAAAGTGCAAACATGAAGGATCACAGGTGCAACTTCACACTCACCAGACGCCTATGCCTAACCACTCTCATGGACTAGCCAACAACAGCATATAGTAAAATCAGGTTTCCTCCAGATCTCTGATTTGTGCTGCAAAGACTCCTCTGGAAGATTTCCTGGTAAATTTATAGTGAGTCTGAATTTCAGATACTTCTGCTGGCACTGTGTGTTGGTGGCAAGCAAGGGTGGTCCCTATAAGTTGCACCTGTGATCCTTCATGTTTGCACTTTCATTGCTCTAAGCACTTTATACCTATGGACTTTATGGACTCCTATTGATGTGATTTCGTGCTTTTATGTATTTATGATTTTATGCTTATATTTATCACATCTGATTCATATATTTTGGTATATGTTATCATCCTATTTATTTGGTAAGAGGTTATCACCATCCCTGCTTTACTGAAATTCGAATGAAAAAGCCAGTTCCTGTTTTTTCTGGATGAATTTTATTTTTTATTATAGGAAAAATTAAATTATATAAATTAAATATAATTATATTACAGAGATAAAATTAAATTAATGTTTTATCTGCAAGGTGCTGTGCCACCCTATATGAGTGGTGGGCAGTGGGCACAGTACAGTCTGTGGGCCTGACACTCACTGGCAGGCAACTGCAATTATATTACAGAGAAAAAATGAAATGACTTTTTTATCTGCAAGGTGCTGTGCCACCCTAAATGAGTTGTGGGCAGTGGGCACAGTGCAGTCTGTGGACCTCACACTCATAGGCAGGCAACTGCAATTATATTACAGAGGAAAAATTAAATGAATTTTTTATCTGCAAGGTGCTGTGCCACCCTATATGAATGGTGGGCACTGGCAGTGGGCACAGTTCAGTCAGTGGGGCTGACACACACTGGCAGGCAACTGCAATTATATTAAAGGGTAAAAATTAAATGACTTTTTTATCTGCAAGGTACTGTGCCACCCGATGAGTGGTGTGCACAAAGTACAGTCTGTATATATATAGAAAAAAAATAAGTAAAAGCAGACTGATATACCAGCCCTAAAAAGGGCTTTTTGGGGTGCTGTCTGGATGCTGTCCTTAAAGCAGGAGTGGACACTGGCCTAGCTAATGATTTTCCTATTAAGTCAGCAGCAGCAGCAGCAGCACTCTCCCTGCTCTAACTAACTCTGCAGCTTCAGAATGAATCTAAGATGGATGCTGTCCTTGCTTTTTTATAGGAGGTGGGAGGGTCTGGGAGGGAGGGTATGCTGATGGCTGGAATGTGTCTGCTGACTGTGAGGTTCAGGGTCAAAGTTTGCTCAATGATGATGTATAGGGGGCGGACCGAACACCGCATATGTTCGCCCGCCGAGGCGAACGCGAACAAGCGATGTTCGCTGGGAACTGTTCGCCGGCGAATAGTTCGGGACATCTCTATAAGTCCACGTATGCATATTGGCCACTATGAAATGTCTGGGTCTACCTATCCATTTTTAATAGCTTCTATACAAGACTACCTCCTAGTCAGATAGCAATTAGCCAGCTTAGCCCAAATTAACTATGTAAAGTGTAATAAAACCTGGAATTCTACGTTAAGGGTGCCCTAGACTTTAAAGGGCTCCTGATGGTTCCTGAAGCTCTGAACCCTTTTCTTGTGCCAAAAATAAAGCCCCCAATAGCCTCACTATTTTACTGTTTTTCACTTGAAGAAAACATTGACAATGAAAAAAAAAATGAAAGCCATAGTACACAAAAAACAATCAAATACGCATAAAATAAAAGAAAATAAAATCACACATAAACCCCCATATAAACAACACAAAGTGAAATAAACTAAATTCACCCCAAATACATCCATTCCCCCAAAAAAAGACTGTAAATAAAAAAAAAAACATAAAAAAAACAAAAAGCAAAGCAGACCTTAATTTCAAGCAAATTTTGCCTAAACAACTTAAAAATGAAACTGGGATTTTCTGCTGTAAAATTTCACCCTCAAACTAATCTAATTTTGCAACATCATTTTAGTTGAAAACACTCTGTTGTTGACCATAGACACATCTTCATAAGTACTAGACATGTCTACCTAATTAAAGTGGCCACTGAGCATACATTTCCTGTAATTTGAAGGCCTAAGTCCCGGTTCACACTACCGCGACTTGTCAGGCGACTTGGTTGCCTGACAAGTCGCGGTCCATTCTGTGCTACGGGAACCGTTCTAATAGGAGCGACTTAAGTCGCTCCGACTTAGAAAAAGGTTCCTGTACTACTTTTGACACAAGTCGGAGCGACTTGCATTGACTTCCATTATGTGAAGTCCATGCAAGTCGCGCCAAAGTCGCGGTGCACGGCGACTTCACTAGTCGCCCCCGAAGTCAGATTGCCATAGTGTGAACCGACACAGAGTGTGCTAAAATATAGTTTCTAATGTGTCACAGTGAGGGTTAAATACCCTCTGGAGACATTATTGTGAACGAGGCAAATGAACGAATCATACACTTCCTCAACAAAAAATGGAAGATATAACCCTTCTTCATGACTAGTCCACTCTAGAATAGTTTGCGTGCATCTGGAAATCGCAAGAAATTATTAAGAGGAACAAATATTATTTTCACCCAAGAAACTGTCGAGCTGAAAGAGACATTCAGTCTGATAAGGGCACAGAGTGCGAAGAAGTACTAATCCTGGATTTCAAATGCTGGCAATGAATCTAGGTCAGTGTTTCCATACAAGCCAGATATGTTTTATTTGATCACAACGTCAAGTTGATGTGGGAGCTTCTGTCTGACATTATCAGTCTCACCAACCCTGTGAACTGAGCATTAGACACTCTTTGATAATGTTACATAACAGAAGTAACGTAGCAAAGCTCTGACCTTTTCTGGAACAGAAGAAAGACCTGCATGCATTTCATTATCTCTGCAAGGTGTATTTCTACCTGACCATAATGTGTGTGCTCAGCCTTGGTGAATTATGTTTGGATAAGTGTTGATTGCTCTCATCTTATGGGCAGAAGTATAATTGCTTCATTAAACTAGTGATGATGGCAGGAGCTGTATGATGATGCCCTATGACCCAATGTCCAATGACTTTTGCATTTGGAAAATACCCAGACATGAGGGAGCATTAGACCTCCCTCCATTCTCCCCAGGATGCAGTGTTATGGTCTAAGAGCCCAACTGACAGACTGGGAAACTGTCAGGCTATAGAGGGAGGAAAGTCATTAGCAGAGATGTCAACCCCTGAGTCCAATGTATACGGTGGTAAGCATGGGACGCTCACAAAAACTGGACATCTCCACATTGCTTAATTCACCCTATAAATAGGAACTTATCAATGCACACAGTAAAAAAGACATTGAGTGAACAGTTAAAGATGTACAGTACATTCAGCAGAGATGTATAGTAACTAAGTAAACTACTTCACTACTGTACTTAAGTACCGAAAGGCGGTATCTGTACTTTCCTGGAGTAGAATTTTTTTCTCCTACTTCCACTTTTACTTCACTACATTTTTTCAATACTTCTACTCAGATATTTTTTTTTGTGCTGCATAGTTACTCGTTACTATTATAAAAATTACCACTGCCAGAACAGTAGATGGCAGGTTTCATGAAGCTCAAAACATGTATTATCAGCGCATACGAAAATAAATGCTACTGTATGTATAAATAAAAGCTGCATTTGAAATAATAAAAAACAATATGATGTTCAAACTTTTGACTTCTTTCTTTAATAACTACATAACACAGTACTTGTACTTTTACTTTCAGTACTTGAGTAGCAATTTTTTTTTCAAAACTACTGGTACTTTTACTTTCAGTACTTGAGTAGCAAATTTTTTAAAAAAACTACTTGCAATACTTAAGTACAAAAAATGTTGAATACTTTAGTACTTCTACTCAAGTCACTTTTTGATCGAGCACTTCCACTTCTACTCAAGTCACTTTTTGATCGAGCACTTGTACTTTTACTCAAGTATGGGTTTTGAGTACTTTATACAACTCTGACACTCAGTGAGTAAAAACGGATGCTGAAAATCAGTTTCAGGATGCAGGACAAATGGTTTTATATATATATATATATATATATATATATATATATATATATATATATATATAATGAAAACTGCACAGAGAACAAGAAAAGTGCCATTGTGCAGTGTCTATGCATACTACAGCCATTCTCAAACAGGGTTCCATGGAAGCCTTTAGTTCTTTTAGACCAGTCATTCTCAGTCTTATTGAGACAAGGGCCTGGTAAATTCTTTCAAAACCTTCTATCCCCCAACAGTAAAAAAAAAAGTTTATACTCACACAATAAGAGCCGGTTCACATATGAGCGACCCGACTTGCCGGGGCGACCTGTGAAGTCGCGGTGCGCAGCTCGCACCGCGACCTCGGAGCGGCCGGCACGGACTTCATATCATTGAAGTCAATGCAGGTCGCTCCAGGTCACCCCAAAGAAGCTCAGGACCCTTTTTTCTAAGTCGGAGCAACTTGTGTCCCTCCTATTAGAACGGGTCCTGTGCTACTTTATGGCAGGCGACCCACGGCGACTTGTCAGGCGACCAGATCGCCTGACAAGTCGCCCCAGTGTGAACGGGGTCTTAAAGTTTAAGAATGCAAAACATGTATTGAAACTGTGGAAACAACAAGCAAACAAAGGGGCACACCGGCCTAGTGCATTATCCTTTAGAAGGTTTATTAAAAAGAAACGTTAAAATACTCACAAACGAGTTCTTGATAAAAGCATATCACACAAGGAACGCAGTCCTCAGCATAGAGATCCAAGGGTGAGCCGTCCCCTGAAGTCGTGAAGGCTTCAGGCGACGGCTTTTATCAAGAACTCATTTGTGAGTATTTTAAAGTTTCTTTTTAATAAACCTTCTAAAGAATAATGCGCTAGGCCGGCGCGCCCCTGTGTTTGCTTGTTGTTTTCAGTGATTCCAGAATACCCTCGTCGTTTAAGGGGCAGCAAGGTTGAAGCGTTTTCCTGGGTTGCTGTGTTGATAGCTCCAAAAACAGCCACAAGATTGTAGCAGAGGTGGACAAAAATACTACACTACTCAGAGTGCAAGGAACTGGTGCTTTGCACCAAACATTTATGTGCTGTTATTGAATTTGTGGAAGGCTCTGGATGGGACTGGGTGCCACCGTGGGGGGTTGGGGTAATGGGGGTTCTGGAGGGGATAAGAAAATCTGCAGCAGACTTGGTGGCCCTGTAAGGAATGTGGCTTCTGAAAGAGGCTAGAGGGGGAATCTGTTGGAGGTTGAGGGCACTATGGGATGCTGAAGGCCCTGCAACAGGCTGGGGGGCACTGTGGTAGGTTAGGGGATCTGCAGCTGGCTGGAGGCCCAGGTTGAGGGAGGTTGTACCACAGCAGCTACTGTTATAGAGGTTGTTAGGGGTTCTTTGAACTGCAGCTAATTGACATCCCATCTGATGGTGCCTAAATAGTTCCTGATCCAATGATACTTGGCAAAGCCAGCAGCATGGCACCAATGACCTGTTCAGCTGTCCGTAAGAGCTGCATTCTGACCACCAGTGTAAGCAATGTATTCTTGCCACTGACCACCAATGCAAGGAAATTTCTTCCCACTGACCACCAATGCAAGGAAATTTCTTCCCACTGACCCCCAATGCAAGGAAATTTCTTCCCACTGACCCCCAATGTAGGGGGGGAATTATCCCACCCACCACCAACGTAAGGGGCATTATTCCCATAGACTCAAACTTATAATTTTAGCAGGGGTTATTTAATGGGTTCCTGTTGGATAAGTCTGTTAAAGAATAAGGAAAAGGCTGAGAATTATACCCAGCATACAAGACAATAATATAGCCCTGTGCAGGGTTCATACAAACAGAACACAGACAGGTATTGAGAATTAGGTCCTGTTCCCACCTGAGCATTTTTCAGCTTGTAAAACGCTCAGCTCTGAAGCTCCAAAATGCCCAACAAGCAAAATCTGATTCATTTCGATGGCCCCTGTTCACATATGAGCATTCTGTTGCCTGAAGAAAAAGGCCTGGAGCTCAAGAAAGTACATGAGCTTCTTTTTGGCAGATTACAAGTGTTTTTTGCTCCATAGACTTCAATAGAAATGCCTGACTTGAGCAGAAAAACGCTTGTAAAAAGCTTGTAAAATGCTTGTAAAACGCTTGTAAAATGCTCAAATAGCAGCTCTCCACCCCTAATTTCCTCTCCCTCTCCTCCTTCTCCTCCTAGTGCTTTCTACTGGCTAAACAAAAAGCCTGAAGCTGTAAAACGCTTGTAATACATTTCTAAAATGCTTTAAAAAAGCTTGTAAAAAGCTGCAAAAAAAAGCTTAAAAAACACCCGGAAAACAAACACCAGTAAATCAATACACTCAGGTGTGAATGGAGCCTTAGTGCCGGTTCACACTAGTACAACTTGTCAGGCGACTTGGTCAGCCTGACAAGTCATGCACCGCCGCAGTCCATTGTGTGGTACAGGAACGGTTCTAATAGGAGCAACACAAGTCTCTCCGACTTAGAAAAAGGTTCCTGTACTACTTCGGGGCGACCTGTAGCGACTTGTATAGACATTAATTTTATGAAGTCCGTGCAAGTCGCGCCGAAGTCGCGGTGCATGCGACTTCACAGGGCGCCCCCTAAGTCGGATCGCCATAGTATGAACCGACACTTAGACCTAGCATACAGAAAACATGAAGTGGTACTATGCCACATTTATACCCAAAGAACAAAATAGAAAATAATAAGTGTGTATAGCAAAACACATAAATAGTACTATGTAATGTCCCTATGCTCTGTATATGTTGTCACTTTTTAAGAAACTGTACCCAAAAGAGTGAAATGCACAGTTACTGAATTTTACACAAATGAATATGTCGTGACTGCATTGCAAAATCTAAGATATCTGGTAACTACGCAGAGATGAGGGACAGGTAAGGTTTCTGGTGAATGAGAGGAATCAAGGGAGATTTGAACTTGTTTTCAGGGTGACAAGGGTAAAAAAAAAAAAGTGACTCCTTTGATTTAAAGTGAGTTGACAAGGTTGTATTAACCCTGTGTAAGCTTCAACACCATCCAACATGGAGCTTACAGAGGGTTTGGACCACAACAGATGAACAGAGCATCGGGGAGTCCAGTGAAGATGGTGAAGTGGGGGTGGGTTTGTTCTTTCAAATGTAAAAAGGGACAGAGTCTTTTTAAAGTGACCCTGCAGCTATAGAAAAACTTTAAAAGCAATCCACAGCTATAAAAGAAGACGGGTATACCTTTCCTACTGTCTGCACCACCAAAGACCACCTTGGGAGTGTCAGTCTGCTAGGATCCCCACAACTTTTGTTAGTTCCTCTGTTTGTTCCCCACTTATTACACTTTACAGTAGTGATGTGGACGAGTCATGTACCTGGATGGAAAGCGCAAGATATCAAGGACAGTCTGTCTTACTGCTCCAATCCAAACACCCTTGGGTAAGAGGACAAGGAATGTAGGGACAAAAGTGTGACATGAATGCCAGTAGATAATGTTGGTGTCAATGAAACTTGAGGGTGGACAGCAAGATAAAGGCCATTGATGTGAAATGGTCAAAGACTACCTGCATCGGCAGTGGGCAGACATGACAGGGGTCAGTACAGGAGCAGGTAAGGAAGAGTTGCAGAAGGGTCAGAAGAGGCACCGATGCAGAGGCACACAAGCATGCACAATCCTATGTTCAAAACTGTGCATGCACATGCTTAGGTGTACATGCTGGAACCAGGCAATGCAGCTTCACACAATTCTCCTAATAACAGAAGGAAGTACGAATAAAAGCTGTAGGTGACCCAGATAAACCTCAAATTGACAGTTTCCCTTCAGACTTTAGCAAAATATTTCTAAGTATCAGAGTACAAATGCCCTATTTTCTTTTACAGGTATGACTTGCATTTAAGGTTTTTTGCTAGCAACAAGGTTGCTTTACACCAACTTCAAGAATCTCCCTTGCAGTGGTGCCCTCCAACACTGCAAGGGTTAAATTGTCATTATGTTTAGGAGTAGAGGACTAGGAAGAAATACTTAGCTCTTTCCTCGTTCCAGCAGGGTCCCTCCAGCGCTGCAAATTGTCCCCCATAGCTGCCTCTGTAAGCTGCATCCTTCTTTAGTCGCATTCCAGCCTCCTCTATGTACAATACAGGGTTAATGTCCCTATATTGTATGTGATGATGCTGGGACTTCGCTCACAGACAAAAGCTTTGGGTGGAGGAAGAGAGCACTGGTGCCTGCCGGGACAGGGAGTAAGGTAGGTGATACAGCCTACACTGTGCACCCCTAGACATAGAACAAGTATTTATCCCTGTCAGCGCGGAGGCGCCACTGCAATAGTGATTTTTTTTTTTAATTCCTGGAGTTGGGCTTTAAAGTAGAACTGTAGGCAGTTTTTTTTTTTTTTATCATTTTGCATAGAGAAAGGGAGGGTTATAACCCTAATCAGGCTATTTTTTTTGCTGTCCCAATAGGGAAATTTTGCTTAATTTCCTATCCCACAGTCACAACAGGAAGTAAGAGGAAATCCCTTTGAAGTGGGTCAAGTAGAAAAAAGGACCAATGCGCTACCTGAGGGGTCTGACTCTAGGTGTGGTATAGCAATATGTGGAAAATATGTGCAAAAAAAAATATATAGATGCAAATGAATCAAATACAACAGAAAAAGCAGCCAATCCTATTCGGTGTCCCCACCGTAAGTGACAATGTGCAAACAAAAGAAAAAATCGGCGCTAATTCATCAATAATAAGGAGTGAAGATGTGATACTCAAAAAATAAAAAAGTAAAAATAGAATCTCGTGCAACATAAATGTTCAATAGCGTGCAACAAAAAATTATTCAAAACAAAGTCCAGATAATTCAAAATGATATATGAAAAAATCATAAGTGGATGAGGTGATGATTCTTCAAATAAACTGTGAATCTTGATGCTTGAGCTATATTCAAACAAAGTGTCCCTCTTTATCACCAAATAAAATAGTGTGTAGTGGCCGCTTACCTCAATACACACCAAACACGTGTGTATAATAGTAGAGCTCCTTGCGATGTTCCTCAGATTCCTCAGATTCCTTCTGTTATGGATGGAATCCCAAACAAAGCAGCACCTTATTCTTCACTAATGACATCCACCGTGCCAAGATGTCTCATAGAGATAAAAAAAGAGGGACCATCATGGTGCAGTATGTTCCAAAAATTTTTTTAACCAAGTGAAAAAGTCACGTGCGTAGTGACGCAACGCGTCGGGAGGAGCCGGGTGACATCACTTCCGGGTTTACGGCCATGGCTGGAAGTTGTGATTGATACCGCATTGGCGGTCAGCGGTCGTTTGTATCGTCTATTGTGTAAGTGTACTACATCTTTGACTAAATATTTTTTGGAACATACTGCACCATGATGGTCCCTCTTTTATTATCTCTATGAGATATCTTGTCACGGTGGATGATTCGTCTAGAGATCAGAGGTCATTAGTGAAGAATAAGGTGCTGCTTTGTTTGGGATCCCACCATCCATCCATAACAGAAGGAATCTGAGGAACATCGCAAGGAGCTCTACTATTATACACGCGTGTTTGGTGTGTATTGAGGTAAGCGGCCACTACACACTATTTTATTTGGTGATAAAGAGGGACACTTTGTTTGAATATAGCTCAAGCATCAAGATTCACAGTTTATTTGAAGAATCATCACCTCATCCACTTATGATATTTTCATATATCACTTTGAATTATCTGGACTTTGTTTTGAATAATTTTTTGTTGCACGCTATTGAACATTTATGTTGCACGAGATTCTATTTTTATTTTTTGATTTTTTGAGTATCACATCTTCACTCCTTTTAAGTGGGTGAAAATCCTGATAGTGCCTAGACCTAGTGTCTCCATCAGTGTTCTAACCCCTCTCTACTCTATCCAAATTTAAAAAAAGTTTTGTCTTCAGTTATAGTTTAATGAAATGGTAGACTTTATCCTTAAGGACTTTATACTGTATATTAAAATGATCATAATTTCAAACTTTCACAATCCCTTCAACAAGTTGCCTAGCATATTCAGTCAAGTTGACCTGAGTGACTATGACACCCACACTTCAACTTTAACAATACAACCAGATCTTTGTTTCGTCACCTCCAGAAAAGACTACAAAGTCCTCAGCGTTTGGTTGTGACAAAACTAGAAGCTGCCATGCACTCCTGACACCAACACATTTTTTACATGGTTTGAAAGTTTCTAGAGGAAGCTGAAGGCAACATGTTTAGGGTCAAGATGAAGGGCAATATAAAAAGACATTTTATTTGATATTAATACTTTGTGAATAACAGCGCAAAGACTGATGGGAAGAATGGCAACAAAAGTCGATGGGAAAGGGCAGCACAGAGATACAATCTTATTTTGTGCATTACATAGACATTAAATTAGTACTACTCACAAGAGATAGAGTGAAAGCACACAATTACAGGAATGTTATATTTTTAACTCCTGTGATGGGATTTTTTTTTTTAAATACCATCATATGCACAGGAAAAAGCAAATTTGAAGAAATACAGTACAAAAACATAAAGTAGGACTTAAAAAAACCTGAATTTAAAGTGGAACACAACTTTTAGTAACAAAAATTGAGAGCAGACAGATTTTTATTGCTGACTGTACATACTAATCTCCTGAAGTCTCTCCTTATATGTTTTATCCCTCTGACTTTGAACCATTTTTGTCACTCGTTCTATCTTATCAATATATTTTTTTAAGTGAGGTCTCCAGAACTGGACACAGTTTTCTAAATGAGGGCTATATAAAGATTTACATAAGGGAATCAAGACCTCTTTCCTTCTCCCGGTAATCCCTCTAGTGCAGGGGCAGTCTGGGCTGGGTGTAATTCCCCCCTGCGCAGCTCTGATGCCGAATAAAAAGGCTGCACCGCCTTTGTCTCAGATATGCCTAAAGGCTTAATGGTGAAGAGGAGGAAATAGTCCCCGCTGGTGTCCTATCGAGTGTGAAATGAGGACAGAGCGCATGCCGCCCCCCTGCATGGATGGTGTATGAGCAAAGGCTGGTTCTGGGCCCCACTCGGGACTCTCATCTGCCCCAACCGAGCTGCCCAGCTCTCCCCTGCAGTCCCTGGCCATCCAGTCTGGTAACCTGGCATCAGTGCAGCGGGCGCTGTCCATATGGACCTGCCCAGTGAGCAGAGAGTACCTGGAGCGGGGGTCAGGAGGAGGCAGGGAAGAGGGAGAAGAAGGGAGGGGGACTGAGTCACTGCACCAAGGACCTCTGGGTTTTACTTGCCCTCTGGGGCAAAATGTGCCAGTCATCCCCTGCTGCTATAACAAAAGATCCATATGGAGAATCTGGACCTCCTTCCTCCTGCTGGTGATCCCTCTAGTGATAACTAAAGATCTATATAGTGGGGCAGAGCCGAACTGGGAGTGTGAGCAGAGCTGCATCTGCAACTTCACCTTGTCACTGATCCTTTCCCCTGTGGGCTATTGTGGCTGCTTATCATTCTACTCAGCAAGGCTTCCTGAATCTGGTAAGAAGCGGTGGCCACGGGTCAAAATGGCACGACTGAAGTTCTCCCTCAAAGGACATAAAGAGGCACAGAGAAATCTAAAGAACATGGGGCCAGAGCAGGTAGATCTTCCTCAAGACCAGCGGAGAGAGACAACCCAGGGGATATACTATTTTATACAAAAAAGCTGTCTGAAGTGCAGGGACAGAGCTCCACAGCAGAGACAGCAATTGCTGCTGCTCCCTAGTCAGACATGGGGAGTCAGAGTTGGGGGACGATGCCATCTCTCTTCATGACACAGCAAAGAGAACAGATGCTGAGGAGTTTACAGAGGGGGAAGAGCAGCCTACACTCAGCTAGATATTGCAGGCAGTAAATCAGTGCACTGCATTGGTGCACAAGTCACATAGCAAGTGACCCGGATGACAAGTTGCCTCCTCCAATGGCTGAAACTCGCTCCACCACCCACTTAGCACAGGAAAACTGGAACAAGATGGAGGACATCGAGAACAGGCTTCAGCAGAATAATGTTCGTATTGTGGGGTTGGCTGGGAAAGTTGAGGGCAGGGATCCCACAGCCTTTATTGAACACCGGCTTCTGGAACTCTTTGGCAAAGATGCCTTTACTCCATTATTTGCAGTCCAGAGGGCACATCGTGTTCCCACCAGAGCCCTACCTGCCAGTTCACCCAGACCTTTTCTTGCCTGTCTTCTACACTACCGAGATAGGGAGAGAGTGTTACAATTATCCCCGAAACGGCACACTACACAGTATAACAGAGCTCAGGTCTCCTTCTACCCCGACTTCTCTCTGGAGGTACAATGCAAGCGAGCAAAATTCCTTGAAGTTAAGCAACATCTACAATGCTTAAAATTACCCTATGCCATGCTCTACCCGGCTAGACTGATCGCCAGAGGTCAGACGCACTTCTTCAACACTGCTGGGGAGGCTGCGGAATGTCTGGATGTCCATGAACTGTCACTGAGAGCCCCCAGAGCCAATGAAGAAAATGCCTTACCACTACTACGCGGCGAAGTAGCACAACCTTTATACTGAAACCTGTAGACCTCTGCCGGGGAAGTGGAATGTTTAGTATTTTACAAGTTTGCTCCTAACATGTTACTTAAATTGGGTATGCAAAAACGGTTAATACAATGTGTTCAATCTCAAGATGACAACTGGGAGGGGCCTGGGAGAGATCTCAGCAAATAGAAGGAAGAGCCTATCTCCAGAAAGCCACAGGATAGTGCCAGGAGGTTACCATCCTATGTTTACAGTTGCGAGGCACCGTTGTGCCTTTGTGGTTTGCTGCTGACTTTTTTATTTTCCTTTTGTTTCCAGAGAAGTCCTGAAACTGTTACTTCACATGTGCATCTGACAGTTGCTGATATGTACCTGGTTCTTTGGGATAAGCCCTGCTTGCATCTCTGCGTGGATGCTGTTACTCTCTCACAAAGGTCAGTGTATGCATTACCTAAAGTAATACCATAAGGTGGAGGTCCCAATTGTATGCTGGAACGTTAGAGGCCTAGCCCACCCCGTAAAGAAAGCTATGGTTAACTGTGCCCAACATAAGTACCAACCTATCATTGTGGGGCTGCAAGAAACACACCTTACAAAAAAGATGCAATACTGCATTCGCTATGCCTGGGCAGGATGTGGCTACCACTCTGTGCATACTTCTTATTCCAGGGGGTTTCAGTACTTATCGTTAAAAATGTAACGCTCCATGAACATTAGGTACTGGTGGATACCCAAGGCAGATGGGTGTTTCTGTACTGTACCATTTATGCTGTTACATGCATAGTAGTGGTGGTATATATACTCCCCCAGTTCTCCACAGTGGTATTACGAGACCTGGTGATATTTATGCTAGATAAGCCTGACGCTCCTCTTTTTATTGTAGGAGACTTTAATGGGATTCTAGACCCTACCATAGATAAACACACTCCATCTCTTCAGAACTCGACCTCAAGGGATATGACTATCTAGGTTCCTGGACAAGATGGGCTGGTCTGATCTGTGGCGTCTTCGAAATCCTGATGTTCAATTAGTTTCCGCGTACAATGATAGATCTTCCAAGAAGTAGATTTCCTTTTAACAGCATAGGAATCACTGATTCAGACAATCCCCTATCCTTCAGCACCTGGATTTTAACAGACAAGCTGTCAAAGCCAGCGACTGTAAAGCCGGCTGGAAGATTGGCCCTTGGGACAGCAGGTCCTCCCTGAGAGAGAGCTTTCAAGGAAACATTGGCAACCAGCCGCACCAGGTCGGTGTACCAGGCCCGAAGAAGCCAGTCTGGGGGCACTAAAATGACCGGAATCCCTTTTGCCTTAAACCTGTAGAAATCTTGGCAGAAGCTTGAGAGGAGGGAAGGCGTAAATCAGATGATACTGACCCCACAGGGCAACCAGCGCGTCTGTGGCGTCCGCCAGAGGATCCCGTGGCCGAGCCACGAACCTATGAAACTTTCTGTTGAGCCAAGATGCCAACATATCTACTTCAGGGATGCCCCACTAGAGACACAACTGATGAAACACTTCCGGGTGAAGAGACCATTCCCACTGGTCTATCACCTGCCGACTGAGGTAATCTACCTGCCAATGTCCCACTCCAGGAAAGTGAACGGTGGGGAGGACTGGAACTAAATGTTCTGCCCATCTGAGAATGCTAGCTACCTCAAAAGCCTCCAGGACACTTCTTGTGCCCCCTTGGAGATTGACATAAGCCACGACCGTGGCATTGTCTGATTGAATGCACACTGGACAGCCTTGTAGACAATTCATCCAATGTTCCACGCACAGCCTAATCACACGTAATTCAGGACGTTGATTGGTAGTCTGGATTCTTCCAGGGTCCAGACCCTCTGAGCAGAATTTCTGCTGAGGACGCCTCCCTATCCAGACAGGCTGGCATCCGTGGTGACCACTGTCCAATACAAGGGTAGGAAGGGTCGTCCTCACTCTTTCGTGACAATTCTGTCAAAATAAGTGGGTAGGGGGAACACCTTTTGCCACTCTGGGTGGTTTGTGAGTGCCAAGGGAACCTGCGCCCCTGTCGAAGCTGGGTCCCTCATTTTTAGAGACTCACGCACAAAAATAATCAGTGCCTCCACCAGCGTCTTTTCGTGTGTAGTTGCAGACGGGGAAGAATAATCCTCACTATCTGAGTATTCAGGGAGCGTGGTTGCAGACCTATCAGGGTGACCCACATCCACGGCAGCAGAATCAGATTCAGTATCTGATGAGACAGGGGAAGGCAGGGGGCGCTTTTTGCTAGTCTGTGGCCCAAAAGCCACCTCCACCCAAGACACAAGGGACTCCAGGACCGCCATCAGTGCATGGATCGATTGTCGGGACCTGGGGACCCTGCAGCCTCAGGATCAGGTGGGGAGGCCTGCTCCAAAGACTCCATTAGCCACCAGGGGGCCCACAAAATAAGTGTAAAAACACTGCTAAGGGCACCCCAACCATTCTGGCAGCACCACCCAGTCGCCAGCTACAAGCACCAACTGACCCTCAGTAGAGAGGGAGAGAATCCCACCAGACTCCCCACCCACAGAACCAGGCACCACAAGTCACCAGGAGAACTTGCACTGCACATATGCGATCAGGAAGTGAAAAGTATCCAGGAACCAGCACTAGAGGATGGGGAGGGGCTCTCACTGCCGAAAATGCCACCCTAGGGCTCCACTGTCATGGCTGCCACTGTTTTCAATGCCAAACAACCACAAAATAGCCGCCGTGAATTGTAGCCTATGGGCTTCTCTGGGACCCAGGAGGTGTCCCTAGCCACAGGACAGGCACAAGGCAGGACGGGGGGCCCTGGCAGGAGCCCCCATCAGGTATCCCCTGCATAGCTGATCGTCTGGTCGCTGGTGGCGCACCCCTCCCGGCCCCTTCGCCAGCATGGCACCCAGTCCCCACTGCAGGGGTTGTCCAGACCACCCATACAGACCCTGCAATGGTGGAGGGGGTGGGGGTGTAGGATCGGGGGACAGGTGAGGGGGTTGCCAGGAAGGAGGAGAACCGGCAGGTCCGACCCTCCCATGGAGGGGCATGCATCCATCCCAAAACCCTCCAGGGGAAGAGGGGGGACAGCTACTCCCCATACCAGGAACCAGGCTGGCAGATCCTCCTCTCCATCGAAATGGGGGGGGGGGACTGTTGGCTAGGAGGAACGCTGCGACTCAGGCCGAGGCCAGGTCGTATGCAACCTTGCGAGATGTTTAACTTTCAGGGCCAGCCCCCGTCCAGTGGGGTTATGGTGGGGAGATTATGGACTCCCCATTGAAATATATCTGCAATATGGTGCTCTGCTTTTACCGCAGTTGCTGAAGATCTTTAATGATAGAAGCCAATTGCCTCTATATATGTCCAGAGCATGCATTATTTTACTTCTAACAACTGGTAAACCTTCCACTGAGCCTAACTCTTACCGCCCAATTTCACTCCACCAAACAGACATCAAAATATTGGCCAAGTTGCTTGCTCGCAGGTTGAAAAAAGTGATCTCCAGTATAATCCATCTTTACCAGGCAGGCTTCATGTACAACAAGTTCACAGTGGTGACCCTAAGACGCTTGTACATTAACATGCAGACTCCATCTGAGAATGTGGGTAACAGAATTTTGCTATCACTAGATGCCCACAAAGCCTTTGACAGTGTGGAGTGACCATTTCTGTGGGCGGTCTTGACTAAACTTGGCTTTTGGGATGGTTTTATATCCGCAGATCAAAAAAGCAAGGGGAATTCCAGTCACTACTTACCAACCAGCCAGCGACCAACCGAATTAACCTGTCTAACAGTATGCGTTAAAAACAGGGGTTTAGTTGCACACATTTGCAAATACATGCGTAAGCTGCAGGCCACGGCAAGGCACCCTGATATCTGCAGACCCTTCCAGTGCTCCTTACTGTTACTGTTAAGACCAGTTATAGATGGGGGGAGGTGACCACTTTTTGCAATATCGTTTATATTAGTCAAACAACGCACTGACACATTTGCTGCCATTGTGCAATGTGCTGGGTGTTCAGTGTGACCCTGCGCCTTTAAGGAGGGGTGGGCTCCCTCCAGTCACCTGTCCTCCATCTATCTCATCAGAATGCATGTGCTCCCATTGTGGAGACTCTTTAAAGGTAGAGTTAGAGTCTGCAGATATCAGGGTGCCTTGCCGTGGCCTGCAGCTTACGCATGTATTTGCAAATGTGTGCAACTAAACCCCTGTTTTTAACGCATACTGTTAGACAGGTTAATTCGGTTGGTCGATGGCTGGTTGGTAAGTAGTGACTGGAAATCCCCTTGCTTTTTTGATGCTCGGATAAGGGTCCGGTATGGATTCGGGGGGGCTCTAATTTTACATTTTGGCATGGGGTTTCCCCTTAGAATCCCTACCCAAAGGGCCTGGTATGGATTTGGGGGGGGCTACTCTGTTTTTTTTTTCTTAGAATTTTCTATTGCCCGCATTCTTTTGTTTACATTTCAGCTCTTAGTTATTAAAGCGGAGTTCCGGGCACAAAATCGACCTAATCGATTTTGTGCCCATCCGCTTGCTTTGCTTCACCTGAAAAGGAATTGGATAGTTAGAATTATTTTTTTTTTTTACTTACCTTGTAATTGTAGAAAGAAATACTCACCTTTCGTCACTTCCTCCCTCTGCGGCCTCGGCCCGCGCCGTCTCTTCCGGCTTGCAATGATTCCTGGGAGCTGAACGTCATCACTCCCAGGAATCAATGCGCCTGCACTGGCCCCGCTCGTCACTTCTGGTGTGACGTCGCATTCCCTGCTAAACAGCTTCTGGGCATGCCCAGAAGCTGTGTAGGAATGCGGCGCCACGCCGGAAGTGACGAGAGGGGCCGGTGAAGGCGCATTCTGGGAGAAGAAGACACGGAAGAGGACGCAGAAGAGGACGCGCTGGCTTCAGCTGCCCACAACAGAGATGGCAACGCTGTGGAAGAAATTTTATAAGTGAGTATTTCTTCTTGCAGGTAAGTGCGAACCGGGACAGATCAGAGGCTAGCCATTGTGGAATGTTCTAGCCCTGACTGTCCCGGGGGTATGTTCACTGAAAAAATGTTTCTGTGCCCGGAATTCCACTTTAAAGACGTGGTGGTCGACTTCCTGGCCCGCTTCTTAGCGACCACCAGCTATTCCTCACACAGAATTTGAATCTGTCAATTTTTCAACTGATCCAGATTCAAATTGTTCTGACAATTTGGAACACATTAGAAAATGAATAAACAAAATGAATTTCAACTAAATTTGTTACTATTTTATTCGGAGATTCGAATATAGCCAAATCTCAGAATAACCAAAAATTGTTGGGGTATTTGTCCCCTCATATATATAAAAAAATGTGTAGCGCTTACAATAAAGTGTCAAATTGAAACTTAAATCAGTGAAACCATCATTGTGAAAAAGTACCAAGTCCAAAAAAAGTTTATATATGAAAAAATTAAAAAAAAACTTGTGCATAAAGGAGAACCACAAGTCCCAGCATGCAGATGAGATTCTCAGTCCCTCCACGACAAACGAGAGGAAGCCACCAGTTGGATAACACAAAAAGGGGAATGGCCTCTTACCAGAGGCTGTTGGTTATCCAAAATGAAAGGAAAAGCCAAAAAGCGCTTATAAACAGTTGTAGACCACCAGAAAAGGATCATCTGACTCGGCTGCTCAGGTCAACTCACAGGAGGGCATATAGGGCACATGGGGTCCATATACATATTTATCTGCATGCTGGGACTTGTGGTTCTCCTTTATGCACAATTTTTTTTCTACATTTTTTTCACATATGAACTTTTTTTTGGACTTGGTACTTATTTAGAATTATGGTTTCACTGATTTAAGTTTCACTTTGACACATTATTGTAAGCGCTACAAGTTTTTTTATATACATGAGGGGACAAATACCCCAACAATTTATGGTTATTCTGAGATTTGGCTATATTCGAATCTCCGAATAAAATCGTAACGAATTTAGTTGAAATTCATTTTGTTATTCCAAATTGTCAGAACAATTTGAATTTGGATCACTTGAAAAATATTAACCTTATATTGGATCCCACACCAAGATGGCCGCCTGAGATCTCAAAAGATCACAGCATCCAAACAGATAGCTGAGAGACTGACGGAGTCCATGAGGGGACAATTTAAAAAAAAAACACAGGGAATTTCTGCGCTACAAATGTGACAATTTGATAAAGTGATATAAAAAAATTAGTGTGTAAGCAGCTTTCACAGACCTATAGAAAAAAGTCCAAAACAAATACAGTATATAAAAAAACATGTAGTGCAGTGGACCCCATCCTCCGTCAGTCCCGCTGTACCAGTGTCTCGCGATCCCCTCAATGTCAGGCAGCGGGACACCACTTCATCAGCCCGAAGTTTTGAAATGCTCTTGGTTTTCTCTCCTCTCCTCGCAGCACTGACAAGACGGGCTAGGCAGATTCTGATTGGTCAGCACCGTCCATGTAATGGCTGTGACCAATCAGAATGCCTCTTGTCCGCACACACGCTGAGAGGTATGGATAGGAGATTAAGCTGCAGGAATTTCAAATCCTTGGAAAGGTGAAGTGGTGTCCTGGTGCCTTACAGCAGGGGATCACCAGACACTGGTACAGCAGGACCAGAGATGTATAGTAACTAAGTAGAACTACTTCACTACTGTACTTAAGTACGGAAAGGCGGTATCTGTACTTTCCTAGAGTAGAATTTTTTTCTCCTACTTCCACTTTTACTTCACTACATTTTTTTGATGATTTCAATACTTCTACTCCGATATTTTTTTTTTGTGCTGCATAGTTACTCGTTACAATTATAAAAATTACCACTGCCAGAACAGTAGATGGCAGGTTTCATGAAGCTCAAAACATGTGTATTATCAGCGCATACGAAAATAAATGCTACTGTATGTATAAGCTGCATTTAAAATAATAATAAAAAACAATATGATGTTCAAACTTTTGACTTCTTTATTTAATAACTACATAACACAGTACTTGTACTTTTACTTTCAGTACTTGAGTAGCAATTTTTTTTTTCAAAACTACTGGTACTTTTACTTTCAGTACTTGAGTAGCAAAATTTTTTTAAAAAAACTACTTGCAATACTTAAGTACAAAAAATGTTGAATACTTTAGTACTTCTACTCAAGTCACTTTTTGATCGAGCACTTCCACTTCTACTCAAGTCACTTTTTGATCGAGCACTTGTACTTTTACTCAAGTATGGGTTTCGAGTACTTTATACAACTCTGAGAAGGACCGGGGGGATGGAGAGGGGGTCCAGTGTAAGGTCACCTTACAGATTTTCTGTGAAGGGGAACTTACACTTTAAAGTGTATTTCCACTTTTGCAGTCAAATTTGAGAAATCTCCACTATATGTTTTTGTATGAGCTCCCATTCATATAGCATACCTATAAAAATATATATCATGTATATTTCTTACCTTTGAAAGGTGTTTCTTAGGAGAAGGTGTCATGGCCAACTGCAAGCATTACTGAAGAAGTTCACAGTGAGTTTTTCCCAATAGAATGGTTTTGGGCAGGCTGAGCTTCCTCTCAATAACATACGATTAAGAAACCTGGCTTTCAAATTTCTAACCCTTTGGCTGGCCATACATGAGCCATTTTTTTTACATTAAACCAGCAGGTTGAATGAAAAAAAATGACCTGATTCCCCCATCCACATATTTGAGGTAGATAAGGGAATCCCCCTACTGTGTCCTTGTGTTCTGATAACGGGGAAACCTCCCCACTGTCAGAATACACAGATCAGCATTGCAGCCAATTGCCTGTGGTGCAGATCGAGCACAAAATTACAGACAGGGTGGTTGAACAGAAGTATATTGTCACTAGAGCAATGATCCATGCAAAGATAGAAGCAGTTCTGTTGGCTAAAGTTAGTAAATATGAACGCCTATGGCAACCATGGGTTGATCATTACCTTCCACCTAACTTTGACGCCTCCCTCCTGTTACCCTAATACACCCTTTCCCACGACACCATTGTTAATTAGGTTGGGCCAGATTTCTCCCCCCGGCGATGTTTCCCTTCCACTCTCCCCCCCTTTTTTTCTTTTCCCGATCTTCTCTTCTTCCCCCTCCAAAGTTCACCAAACTTATAGTGCTACATCCCTAGGACAAATGACCAGTACAAGGCCTACCAAGGCTATAAACCTCTTGTAAGGACTATGTGTCATTATCCGTTCAGTCCCTATCTCTCCCGTAATCCCTACTCTGTTCACGTTTTTTCCCGTTGATGTTGTATTCTTTCCTCATTTACCAGTTATTTAATGGATGCAATGTTTGTCATGGAATGGAGGGGGTGCTGTCTCCCTTGCCCCTTTAGGCACAGCTTGTTCCCTTTTGGGGTGCCTGAGGATGTGTGACAGCTTAGATATTGCCCCTTCCAACCCGCACTACTGCAACTATCAATGTTTTTTTTAGTTAACCTGCACCAATTGTTACTGTATCCATAATTGTACATTTCTTCTATACACCTGTAATCAATACAAGTTGTAACAGATAATGTTCATTTTCTTTTGGATGTTCTTCCCCTTTTTTCTTTGTAAACACTAATAAAATGATTATAACAAGAACAGAAGTATATTGATAGATTGGCCACTGTTAAACCACAGTGGCCACTTACAGATCCTAATTCATCTGGTCCTGAATCTAAAGCCCCGTACACACGTACCGATCGTCGGCCGAACGATCGGCCGTCTTTTGTCCAGGGCTGTCGTGTCTGTTGAAAACTGCAAAAGACTGCACACGAATTTTGTCGGCCAACAACAGCCGACTGCAGAAGTGATGTCATGTGATGGTTAACTTTCTTTGTCTTTTTTCTTCTCTGAGCATGCCCAGTCTTGCTAATCTGCTGTCTGTCGGCCGAAATCTGTACTGACTGGCGAACAATCGGCCGTTCTGGTGTTGGCCAACAAAAATTTTAATGCCTGTGCGACAGATTCTCTTCGACCGAAAATGCGCTTTCGGCTGTCGGAAGCATCATACTAACAAGCCTACAATCGGCCGATCGGTCGTCAGCCGAATATTTGCGGCCGACAATCGGTACGTGTGTACGGGGCTTAAGTCCATAAGGCTGGTTTCACACTGCTGTACTGAGATTTGACCGCAGCGCAGGTGTACCCGCGGTTTTTGTGTGATAAACCTGTGGTTTCCCATAGACATTCTATTAGGTCACATATTTATGCTGCGTTCTCTAAAAGCGCACCAAAGATGCAGCAAGCAGGACTTTTGGTGCACTTTAAAAAAAAAAAAAAAACGTATCAAAGTGCTCAACCTAATAGAAAGTCTATGGTAAGCTGGGAGTTAACCGCACAAAAAAACGCAGGTACACTTACTGCCAACCTGCAGTGCCGCAATGTGAAACCACCCTAAGAAAGAGAAATCCAAAAGCATGAAATAAACAGAAAGTAGCAAGATGCACTTTTTTTTCAAGCACTGTACAAAAGTCGATTTAATCATTCCTAATTGTAGCCAGGTGTGCAGTTGCGGTGTGACCAACTTGCAGTGCTGAGTATTGACCAGAAGGTGGTGAAGACTCCAGGCTGATTTTGTTACATCACTGTAGCTGATTGTCAATATGCAGATAGAACCTACTCATGTGATACAATGAGCACAAAGACTCTCTGCTGCTAATATCTGCCACCACACATGAACGACAGTAATATAATCTCTCAGATCTGTTATATTTGTAACAGGCATTGCCTTTATCCATTGCTTCAAATCTTTTAACCGGCCTGTTCCAGCTGTGCTGAGTTCGATAATTTATTTTCCTATTAATACAGTTTTAAGAAAGAATCTTTCATTAGAATTACACTTAAGGAAGACGCCTCTGAGGTCTCAAAAGGCTGATTTACTTTGATTTCATCTTTGAAGAATCCTCATGACGATCCATTAAAAGTTGCATAAAATGAAGAAAGGAGGATTAGCTGAAAGGACTGATCTCAATATGAACAGTAATATTTCCTATACGCAATGTAAATATGTTTTTATTTTTTCCATTTACCAGTCTAGCCTTAAAGTGACACTGAATAGCCTAAAGGCCCGTACACACGTACCGATCGTCGGCATACAAACGTCGGTGGACGAAGGATCTGCCGATTGTACGCGTGTTAGTATGGTGCCTCCGACAGATGTCTGCGCACAATCCGCGGACAAAAGTCTTTCTTGCAAACATGAAAATTTTTGTATGCCGACACCAGAACGGACGATTGTTCGCCTGTCAGTACACAATTCGGCCGACAGACCGCAGATTTGCAAGACTGGGCATGCTCAGAAAATAGAAAACACAGGGAAAGTTAACCATTACATGACATCACTTCTGCAGTCGGCGGACAAAATTCTTGTGCTGTCCTTGTGCTGTCTTTGCACTTTTCAGCAGACACCGACATCCCGGGGAGAAAAGAGGAACATTTGTAAGCCGACCATCGGTACGTGTGTACGGGGCTTTAGTCTGCAAAAGTAATCCATACACATACACTCAGTGCAGAGTTCTGGGGCGTGCTACACACAAAGTGCAGAGTTCCAGGAGTGCGCTACACACAGAGTGCAGAGTTCCAGGAGTGCGCTACACACAGAGTGCAGAGTTCCAGGGTGTGCTACACACAGAGTGCAGAGTTCCAGAGGGTGCTACACACAGAGTGCAGAGTTCCAGAGGGTGCTACACACAGAGTGCAGAGTTCCAGGGTGTGCTACACACAGAGTGCAGAGTTCCAGAGGGTGCTACACACAGAGTGCAGAGTTCCAGGAGTGCGCTACACACAGTGTAGAGTTTCAGGGTGCACTACACACAGAGTGCAGAGTTCGATGGTGCGCTACACACAGAGTGCAGAGTTCGATGATGCGCTACACACAGAGTGCAAAGTTCGATGGTGCACTACACAGTACAGAGTTCCAGGGTGCGCTACACACAGAGTGCAGAGTTCCAGGGTGCGCTACACACAGTGTAGAGTTCCAGGGTGCACTACACACAGAGTGCAGAGTTCCGGAGGGTGCTACACACAGAGTGCAGAGTTCCGGAGGGTGCTACACACAGAGTGCAGAGTTCCAGGAGTGCGTTACACACAGAGTGCAGAGTTCCAGGAGTGCCCTACACGCAGAGTGCAGAGTTCCAGGAGTGCGCTACACACAGAGTGCAGAGTTCCAGGGTGCGCTACACACAGTGTAGAGTTCCAGGGTGCACTACACACAGTGCAGAGTTCCGGAGGGTGCTACACACAGAGTGCAGAGTTCCAGGAGTGCACTACACAGAGAGTGCAGAGTTCTAGGGTGCTACACACAGTGTAGAGTTCCAGGGTGTACTACCCACAGAGTGCAGAGTTCGATGGTGCGCTACACACAGAGTGCAGGGTTTGATGGTGCACTACACAGAGAGTGCAGAGTTCCAGGGTGCTTTACACACAGAGTGCAGATTTCCGGGGTGTGCTGCACACAGGGTGCAGAGTTCCTGGGTGCGCTACACAGAGTGCAGAGTTCTGAGGTACGCTACGGGTTCTGAGGTACGCTACACACAGAGTGCAGAGTTTAGCCCTCTTCCACAGCTGCTTACTTCTGCATCCCCCATCCACATCTTACTTTCACCCCTCTTAAGCTCTGACCTCTGCATGCAACCCCCCCTTCTACTGCCCCCATCTTCTCCCCCCTTCTTAAAAGCTCCACCATCTTCCACATGTCTTACTTTTGTTGCTGTATTAAAGTGATTGTAAACGTTCACCTTGTAAAACAACCTATTCAGTTTAAAATAGAAATGAAAGGAAAATATTTTTGTATAGATAAAAAAAAAAAAACATTATAAAACCCCTTTTTCCTTTTTTTTTTTAAATAAGTGATCACATTCCCTCTGTTCTCAGTTGCATAAGAGCTGGGGGAGGAGAAGCACCAGCACACTGAGCTTCCCGATGAATGGCTGTGCAGGGGGGGGGGCAGGATTAGTCTGATCTTGGGGGGGAGGGAGAGCACACTGAGTTCCCAGCATAGCTACAGAACTGACAGGTGTGTTCTCCTGCTTAGTGTGGTCAGTTTTTAATAGGAAAGCAGAGGGACCAGCAGTAACACCAGGGATTTCACACAAAGGAAGCAATACAAAGGGAACAGGAGACTTTCTCCTACATGTATATGGTACAGCAGGCACATATCAGGAATATGATGGTTTGGGGTAAAAACGCTTTAAGATCAAGCACCCAGTTGGCTCTAGCTCCTCTCTGCACACTGTAGGTGGCTCTGCCTTTTCCACTTGGGGAGATCATCCAATGGGGGTGTTGGGATCTGTACTGCACCCTGGGCACCTCCCTTGTTCCCATCCTGTGCTCAGTGGGAGACACTCAGGAGATCAGATCTGTTGGAGCCACTGGGAGACAAGTGGTCACTTGTAAACACAGAAGCCGTACTTCTGTGTTTACAAGTGATAGTGGTGAGCAGAGAGCAGAAGGCCTGAGCCAGAGGTGATAGAACTGGGTTCAACCAAGTTCCAGCTTAATGGCCTACTTGTAATGGCCTCCGAGCTCCCAAATTCCTCTTATTCCCTCTCACTTCTGTTTTTTGAGAACGAGCAATGCACATTAATTTTGGTCATGTACACTGCTCTATGCACACTACAAATCCCATAGTCCATCTTGGGAGTGAACAAGAGAGGATGGCTACATTATACAGTAGGACCATTGAGAACAAATGTAGCCCCCCCCCCCTGAGAACAGGAAGTTGGATGGCAGCAGTAAAAAAAAGAAATTTGGTGATTTTAATTATACTGAGAGCACTAGAAGGTCTTTTTTAAGTTAAAGCGGAGTTCCGGCCTCGGGGGTCAAATTTAGATAAGAATACCCCCGGGACAGTCAGGGCTAGTACATTCCACAATGGATAGCCTCTGTACTGTCCCGGGTCGCACTTACCTTTTAGAAGAAATACTTACTGAAGGGGAATGACAGGACCTCTAACTAGTTGCTTGCAACCATTTTCTAGCGTGACCTGTGTCACGCCATTTTAATGCAGCTCTAACTTAAAATGAGTTATTTCATTAAAGATTGCTTTAAGTCTTTAGTTACAAGAACAATGAAACTTATAAGTCACCCCATGTTTTCAGTGTCTTGACACCTTAGATAAAGATACATTCTGTTTCCTTTGTTTCTAACACATTCACTTCCTCAATTTCTATTAAGAGCCATAGGGTTTAGACAAGGCATATTTTGCAATTTCTAACGAACATTTTGTATTAACTCATTGTTTAACTTTTGAGAGACTTGACTTTTTCTGAGAGCACTCTCCCCCCCTCCCAACTGTATTTCCTGTGACATTTTCTGTATAATAGTTACCCCACTTGCTGAATAAACTTAAGAATGCTTTTGACTGAACACTGGTTGCATGTGTCTTTTTCACAGGATAAAGCATTCTCCAGAGCTCTGCCTTTCTTTTACACAGAACAGAACTGGACTTTGCTATAAGTCAGGGACTTATATATATATTTAAGGTATCTAGGTATTTCAATAGAAAAATCACCTACACTTACCTTGAAAATTTCTTCTCCAGCGCTGCCATCTCGGATGTGGGCAGCTGAAGCCAGCGCGATCCTCTTCTCCCAGAATGCGCTGCACCGGCCCCGCTCGTCACTTCCGGTGTTGGCACGTCATCCCTGCACAGCTTCTGGGCATGCCCAGAAGCTGTTGGGCAGGGAATGCCACGCTTGCACCGGAAGTGATGAGCGGGGCCGGTGCAGGCGCATTGACTTCTGGGAGTGATGACGTGCAGCTCCCAGGAGTCATCGCAAGCCGGAAGTGACGGTGCGGGCCACGGCCGCCGAGGGAGGAAGTGGAAGGAAGGCGAGTAGATTTTCTTCAATATCAAGATAAGTGACCAAAAAAAAAAAATTGTGAGCATCCATTTCTTTTTCAGGTGGCCCCAAGATAAGTGACCAAAAAAAAAAAATTGTGAGCATCCATTTCTTTTTCAGGTGGCCCAAAATCAATTTTTTTCGATTTTGAGGCCAGAACTCCGCTTTAAGAATACATACTTGAACAGAATATTTTTTTCAAACCAGAGTTTAGTGTAACTTTGAGGTAAACCCATTCTTTTCTTTTATAGTCCGGACACTTTCAACCCCTTCCAGTCCAGGCCAATTTCCAGCTTTCAGTGCCGTCATAGTTTGAATGACAATTATTTGGTTGCAACACTGTACCCAAATTCAATTTTTATTATTTTTTGAGACAGATATCAATGGTCGAAAATTTTGAAAAAGAATTGTTTTTCTTAGTTCCTGTTTTAAAATTTTGCAAATAAATAATATTTTATCATACAGCTGAGCTAACATGTACTACATTTCTTTTGTAAAAATAACCAGTCAGTCAATGTATAATATTTATTCTGTGTAAAAGTTATAGAGTCTTCAAACTATGATTTTTGTTTTTTACTTCTTTTTGACATACTGTTACCAGAGCAGTGCAGTGTTACCATTGTAACACTGTAGTACTCTGGGGGAGGGGGGTGATCAGAGTTTTTTTTTTTTACTACACTGTGATTTCTTATTACAGTGAGTATCACTGTAATAAGCAATCATTAAAAGTTAAAATCGCGAAACCTAATATGCTTCTGTGATTGGTCACAGTTATTTAATGGTACGGGGCCACTGTGATTGGCCCTGGTACCATGTGATTGCTGTGACAGCTGTATTTACTACTGTTCATGTGGTTGTTTTGATTGGTCACAGCAACCACATGGTACCAGGACTGTTCATAGCAACTAGGGATGATCGAACGGTTCGGGTCGACCATCGGTTCGACCCGAACATTGACTGTACGAAATTCGGCCGAATTCCGAACTTTTTGCTGAAAAAAGTTCGGAATTCGGCAACCAGAACCGACCAAAATGCAATGGGACAGGAACTGGGCTTTAAAAGCCCGTGATTGGACCAGAAACATCAGTAAAAGCCAATTGAGGGGGCAGGAGGATGCTAGGAATGTGATTGGAGTGACTAGGGGGTCCAGAGGCCAATCATTAGTGAATACGCCCCCCCAGTATATAGGATAGCCCCGCCAAATCTCTAGCATTGTAATACAGGGGCTGTGGAAGAGAGTGGAAGCAGTTCTGTTACTCCTGCTTCAAAAGTGTCATTTAGCAATTATTAGTGTGAGGAAAGGGATATCTAGTGTAGTTAGGGTACTATTTTCCACTATAGTTAGATTCAATAATCTAGTTTCTGTAGGGAAAGTGTTAAGTGTCAGGGTGACCGTAGTGTAGTGTAGGGTGAACTGACTCTGACTGCTATGGCAGGGTGACCAAACTCTTCCATGTCAGGGTGACCGCCATAGAAAAAAGATTATTTGTATTAGAATTGCAGTAGAGCAGGGTAGTGGCTCCGCTACTTTCACACCTGGCCGTTTTTGTTGCAGGCGTTTATTGGGCTTTTTTGTGGACGTCTTTGGAGGCAGGCATGACATCTGTACTTCTGTGTAGGGGTTTATATACAGAAGTTCAGATGTTATGTCTGCCTCCAAAGACGCCCAAAAAATGCCCAAAAATACGCCTGCAACAACACACCTGGGCGTTTTTGTTGCAGGCGTCTTTTTGGGCATTTTTTGGGCATCTTTGGAGGCAGGCATAACATCTGAACTTCTGTATATGGGTATATATACACATACACACATATAGGTGTGAAAGTAACAGAACCCTATGCCTGCGCTAATAAAATTATTTGCAGGCATAGGGCTCCGCTCCTATCACACCTACTGTATATGTGTGTATGTGTATATATTACATATATGTGTGTGTGTGTGTATATATACCCCTGCCTCCAAAGACACCCAAAAAATGCCCAAAAAAATGCCTGCAACAAAAACGCCCAGGTGTGTTGTTGCAGGCGTTTTTTTGGGCATTTTTTAGGCGTCTTTGGAGGCAGGCATAACATCTGAACTTCTGTATAAGGGTATATATACACACACACATATATGTATTTATACACATACACACATATAGGTGTGATAGGTGCGGAGCCCTATGCCTGCAAATAATTTCATTAGCGCAGGCATAGGGTTCCGCTACTTTCACACCTATATGTGTGTATGTGTATATATACATATATGTGTGTGTGTATATATACCCCTACACTGAAGTTTAGATGTCATGCCTGCCTCCAAAGACGTCCACAAAAAAGCCCAAAAACGCCTGCAACTAAAAAGGCCGGTTGTGAAAATAGCGGACATGCTGCAGAGCTGAAACTTCACAGGTACTCCTTTTAGACCCCCCCAGACACTAAATCCAAAGAAATCTCATTTTTTTTTTTCAATAATTTTTTCAATAATTGGCTCTCTTTTAAAAACGACAATTTTTAAGAACTTTTTTGTGTAATTAATAGTCCCTGGGGCATGACCCAGAACCCTAGGCACTTTTTAGGGGCATTTATTGGGTTTTAGGGCTTCAAAATGATGTTTTTTGATTACTGAAGTTTGGGTCCCATTGATTTCAATGGGGTTCTGGAATCCAGAACTTTCGGGAAGTTCGGGTGTTCTGGTCGAACCGATCTTTTCAAAAGTTCGATCATCCCTAATAGCAACCTGGTACAATGATCGTGATCGGCCGTGTCCGCTGGACATGATGCATGCTCTAGAGAGCTCAGGGACAATGTTGGAGGATGTACGGGACCCGCATTGGCTCTGCTCCTGTCTGGCCATTTATGTGCTATGGTTGGAAGGGAGGTGGTGAAAGGCATTATAAACCTTCCTACCTGCATCTTGTGTTTTTCACCTTCATAAGATGTGGATTGATCATGTACTTTTCTGGTGTCATTTGTTGCCCTGTACGTAAATCATATAGTCAAGTAAATACGTCCGGTGTCAGAAATTTCTGTCTGTATTCAAACATGAGACATGGCACTGCTCAGGTAAATTAATGCCTATTTTTGGTCTGAGAACTGACACTTCCTGTGATGAAATGACATATCCCACATTCCCTGGGTCTCTAGGTCTAGTGCTCTGCAAGTGAACGCTATGCAGTTATTAGATCTGACACAGACAAATACAGAGAGATCACCATGCAGTGTTTTACCACATTAATGCCTCATACACACGATCAGATAATCGGACAACTTATCATTTGCATTTTGTTGCGTGATACTAGCATTGAATTCAACAATGCGCACTAAATGTATGATTTTTTTCATACGATTCTGGAAAAGCTTCCTGGTTGCGTAGCTACATATTGGATGGTGCAAAAATAAAACAATGGCAGCCAGGCCTTTTCTGGGTTATTTTCGTGTCTCTGATCATGCGTGGTCTTTGTCTATTGATTTTTAGCGGACGCATACTGTACTGATTAAACGATTGTCATTCGCTAGGCTATCGTACAACAAAAGTTTTCATGTTTGTCCCTTCAAATTTTGTTGGATGAAATGTCGTGATGGGTTGTCAAAAGCTGTGTACTAACGATGAGATTATCGTGCGATCAATTCTAAAACAGTTTTTTCGTACGATTATCTGATCATGTGTATGAGGCATTACAGTCCCACATTTGTGATTCCACACAGAGGAATTGATGATCCATAGATTGAATGCTGTGTGACCCGGAACATGAATTTACCTGTCCTCTGGCAAATAGGGACAAGGTAGGTCAATGAATACATGGACATATGGAGATTGATCAGCCAGGACACTACAAACTGTAAGAAAAACAAACAGCACAGGGAACTACACTAACAACAAAAACATTTGAAAGTGTATAATAGGGATAGACCAATATGTTTTTTTAGGGCCAATACCGATACCGATATTTTGGTCACAGCGTATCGGTATCGGCCGATATGGGCTGATATTTTGTACATTTAAAGCATTGAAAAATAAAGACAATTTTTGACACAAATCTCGTACTGAACATGTTAAATTTTGTTTAATACTTTATGGCTGGCTTGCTGGCACCCTGTGGTGGGTGGCTGGCTGACTGGCACCCTGTGGTGGGTGGCTGGCTGGCTGGCAACCTGTGGTGGATGGCTGGCTGGCTGGCACCCTGTGGTGGATGGCTGGCTGGCACCCTATGGTGGGTGACTGGCTGGCTGGCACCCTGTGGTGGGTGACTGGCTGGCTGGCACCCTGTGGTGGATGGCTGGCTGGCTGGCACCCTGTGGTGGGTGGCTGGCTGGCTGGCACCCTGTGGTGGGTGGCTGGCTGGCACCCTGTGGTGGGTGGCTGGCTGACTGGCACCCTGTGGTGGGTGGGTGGGTGGCTGGCTCAAGGGCTATGGGTGGCTGGCTGGTACAGGGCCTGTGGCTGGCTGGTACAGGGGCTGTGGGTGGCTGGCTGTCTGGCACCCTGTCTGTGGGTGGCTTGCTGTCTGGCACCCTGTTTGTGGTTGGTTGGCTGTCTGGCACCCTGTGGTGGGTGGCTGGCTGGCTGGCTGGTACAGGGCCTGTGGGTGGCTGGCTGGTACAGTGCCTGTGGCTGGCTGGTACAGTGCCTGTGGCTGGCTGGCTGGTACAGTGCCTGTGGCTGGCTGACTGGTACAGGGCCTGTGGCTGGCTGGCTGGCTGGTACAGGGCCTGTGGCTGGCTGGCTCGCTGGTACAGGGCCTGTGGGTGGCTGGCTCGCTGGTACAGGGCCTGTGGGTGGCTGGCTCGCTGGTACAGGGCCTGTGGGTGGCTGGCTGGCTGGTACAGGGCCTGTGGCTGGCTGGTACAGTGCCTGTGGCTGGCTGGTACAGGGCCTGTGGCTGGCTGGTACAGGGCCTGTGGGTGGCTGGCTATGGGTGGGTGTATGGTTGTGATACACTCCAGACGAGGCTGTCCAAGGCGAGGGAGGTGGCCTAAGAAGGCAGAATGACGTCACAAAAATATCGGCAATATTGGCCAGTTTCGGGGCCGATACCGATATATCGGGGAAAGGGCATATCGACTATGCCGATAATCGGCCTATTCCTAGTGTATAATGCCTTCGGGCTACAGTGGTGATCATTTCTGATATCTACATGAACAGAATACTAGAGGGAGAGGATAGAAATCATTACATGAAATGCTGCAAAACAGCAAGCAAAAAAGAATTTAAA
Source organism: Pelophylax lessonae (assembly GCF_965119305.1). NCBI lineage: Eukaryota > Metazoa > Chordata > Amphibia > Anura > Ranidae > Pelophylax > Pelophylax lessonae. The sequence continues at coordinate 691,196,047 of NC_138769.1, forward strand.
GTCACATAAATCACACCACGATAATAATAATAAAGTATGTGCACTTACCAAAAATACATTTCAGATTCCTTTTTAAAAAAAAGCCTATCTGTCTTCACATGAAACAAAATGTTTGCAAAGTATTAGAGGAGAATTATAGAATGGATCATGGATCCTGCATCAAAGCGAAAGCAAACAGAAGTGTAATTGTTTTCTCAAAGGAAACATCTTAATCTTGCATATGTCTCTTTGAACATCATAGCAGTTTTCCCTTCTAAATTGTATATGCATGCAAATAAAGAGTTAGTGAAACTTGGTAACTGTAAGACGATTGATCTCATAGAGTAAGAATTAGATATACTACTAAGCACTTTATGAAAGCCATTTATACCCAGTTGGATAAGGAAGATTATACAGTATGCTAAATAACACGCTGTAAGCAGAAATTACATTTCCCAAAGGCGATAGTGTAGCTGCCACCTGCTGGTGAGATCTGGTATTGCATTTGTGAGGTCAGGCACTAATGTTGGATGAGGAGGGCTGGCTCACAGTCTCTGCTCTAATTAATCCCAAAGGTGTTTTATCGGGTTAAGGTCAGGACTTGGTGCATGCCAGTAATGTTCCCCCACCCCAAACTCACTCATCCATGTCTTTATGAACCTTGCTTTGTGCACTGGTGTGCAGTCATGTTGGAAAAAGAAGGGGCCATCCCCAAAGTGTTTCCACAAAGTTGGGAGCATGAAATTGTCCAAAATGTCTTGGTATGCTGAAGCCTTAAGAGTTCCCTTCACTGGAACTAAGGGGCCAAGCCCAACCCCTGAAAAACACCCCCACACCATAATCCCCCCTCCACCAAATGATTTGGACCAGTGCACAAAGCAAGGTCTGGCAGCAAAAGGGTTAATAAACAGGCAAAAAATTTGGGGGAGCATACCCATGTATTTCTAAAGCTGCTGCAGCTATGAACCAAAAGACATGTATATTAAAAAAGAATAGCGTGCAAATGCAAAAGAAATAACTACCAAATCTGAAGACAATCCATAAATAAAATGACGCAGTAGTGGGCTTGAGCACGATATGGCCATATGGTGGGACCAAACCCCCATTTTTATTTATGGATTGTCTTCAGATTTGGTAGTTATTTCTTTTGCATTTGCGCGCTATTCTTTTTTAATATACATGTCTTTTGGTTCATAGCTGCAGCAGCTTTAGAAATACATGGGTATGCTCCCCCAAATTTTTTGCCTGTTTATTATGTATTCGGTCTGACCAGACTATCGAGGTTGAGCAACCCTCCCCACCCCCCCACACACACCTGTACTCAATCAGTGTCCACCATCTAGTGGATATAGGAGGAGTCCCCTGTAGTGCATTTGCACATCCTTCCCAGCAAGGAGTATTATCTCCAAGGGTTAGGCTGGATTCATCTCTTTTTCATGGATAGTGTAGGACCCACTGATAATGGGGTACTTTGACGCAGTAGTGGGCTTGAGCACGATATGGCCATATGGTGGGACCAAACCCCCATTTTTATTTATGGATTGTCTTCAGATTTGGTAGTTATTTCTTTTGCATTTGCGCGCTATTCTTTTTTAATAAGCAAAAGGGTTAATGCAGTCTTCACATATCAGCTCAGCAAAACTTATTTGCAGCTCAGTGGCAATAATGAACACTATCAGTCTGTAAAAATTACAGTTGCCATTAACCAAACCTGAAGATTCCAATATAATTTTCAGTCATGCAAAACTCTGAGCTTCTCTCTTCTTTTCACATCTAAAGTGTTTAAAAATTGCCCTAGTTAAAATTTTATGGGAATATTTTTTTCTTTATTGGACTGCAGAACGAAGCAATTTCCTGCTAAGGCATGTCACTTTTAAAATGAAGGATATGAAATGTAAAAATAGAATTTCAAAATATGGAGGAGTGAACGATAACCATTTAGGTACACCACTGAGTGTGCTGCGGCACAGAGGAGCAGCTTATTCATAAATGGTTGATGAGCTGATCCTGTCTCAGTAAGCCCAAGGCTTTTTAGTATGGTCTGACTTATGCAAATAAATCCTTTAAAGAGCAATGAGGTTGAGAAGTTTTGCTAAAGAAAGCCAAGCAATAGCTAGTGGTAGCTTTGTAGTTGCACAGTTGTGGCATTAAACCAGCTGATCAGCAACCAATCAACCAGATCAAACAGATTTTGACTAAAGGCCCGTACACACGTACCGATCGTCGGCATACAAACGTCGGCGGACGAAAGATCTGCCGATTGTACGCGTGTTAGTATGGTGCCTCCGACAGCTGTCTGCGCACAATCCGCGGACAAAAGTCTTTCTTGCAAACATGAAAATTTTTGTCTGCGGACACCAGAACGGACGATTGTTCGCCTGTCAGTACAGAATTCGGCCGACACACAGCTACAAATCCCAACACGCATGATCAAACCAAATGAGTTCCCAGGAGAATTTTCTCTAGTAAACTCAACATTTTATTCAGAAAGAACTTTCGGCTCGCGGCAGTCCAAGAAATAGGTGAAATGCGGAGCACATGCTCATCTTGATAAATGTGAGAAGAAGGAAGATGCTGCTCATAATGCCATATTTTTCTAATAAAAAGGCATGTGTTCTGTTATGATGAAGATAATGTTTGTCTATTCTATCTGTTCTATCAAATTTTAGAATTAAATAATTTGAACTCTTCACCATTATTATTTTGTAAACAGCAAAGATCTAACTATTGATATGACCCTTTATTCTTGTATGAATTAATGTCTAAAACATATTTTTCAGGTTATGCACAATATTAAACATGTTAACAAATTCAGATAGGCCATTTTTTATTTTCATTTTCTTTATTTTTTGTATCTCAGCAAAAAAAACCAAAGAAAACATTAATACTTTCCGTATAACTAAACATAAAAAAGGTCCATTTGGACAAAATTAAACTAGAAACTGGCAAACAGGGGTAAAATAAATAATAGGGGGTTACAAAAATTAAAGTTGCTGGTAACTGAAATCAGGTTGCCATGAGGGCAGGTTTGGATCCTGCTGGCCATATTGCCACTGGCCATGTGGCATTTGGCGAGGTGGTGGGTGTTGTGGAGGTGGAGGGCACGGGTGCTCCTGGCATGCATGGCTGTGCTCAGTAAGTATGCCGTTTTCTGCGTTTTGCAGCACATCGAGGATAATTTTTCTGGCATACTGACACTGCCTGAGGTCCACCTTATCCAAAATTTTGGCCGTCATGTTGCCGAAGGACTCATTGGCCTCCGGTTTCCGACGTAGGGCTATGGTGGCCTCCTGTATGAATTCGTCTGTGATATCATCCACGTGCTTCCTCTTTTGCCTCCGTTTGGCAGGAGGAGGTGGTGGTGGAAATAGTTCCACAGGCTCCGCAGGCTCCCCAGGCTCCTGGCTGCAACCTGGCTCCTCCTCAGTGACACTTCCCTGTTGATGAAATGAACAATTGATTAGAATGTTATAGTGTATATAAAAAGTCATGTTTGTTATATTATTGTGAACAAATAGCAGACTTTACATACAGTGGCGTATCTAGGGTCTCCAGTGCCCTTGTTGAGGAGCTGTATTTGGCAACAACCCCCCCCCCCCAAGATCAATGTAAAACTGTAACCCACCCCCCAAAAAAAAAATTAAAGGGCATTAAAAGTTTCTAATTTGCCCCTTGTTTGCCCAGTGTAGAGCTCTCTAGTGGGCAATCATTGTCTCGGGTGTGAAAAAGAAAGAGAGGGTTGAGAGCTAGAGAGAGGGAGAGAAAGAGGGGGTGTGAGAGAGAGAGGAGGGGGTTGCAGAGAGAGAGGGGCCTGAACTTGCAGAGGGCTTGATGTAGGGCATTGAGGGTGAAGCAGTGCAGGGAAACAGGAATAAGGAAGCCACCTGCCTTGCTGACCCAGAGTGAGAGACCAGAGACATGGAAGCAAGGATGGATGGATCATTTGCAGGAGCTGTTAGTTTTGTATTAAAAAAGGTTGAGCCAGAGGAATGCTGAGGCTACAGCAGTGTTTGTTAGGACCAGAGGTGTGCTGGGGATGCAGCAGTGTTTGTAAGACCGGAGGTGTGCTGGGGATGCAGTGAGAGGCAGTCTCAGTCTCCTGGTCTTTTGGCTCAGCTGCTCTCAATGTTTTACACCTGAATGAAGCAGCTCTCAATGTTTTACACCTGCATGAATCCGCCTGCAAACTGGGGGTTCTGGGGTGTGCAGGCTGAGTGGATTGTTAAAATAAACACTAAAACAATGCCAATGTTTTTGTGACCCACCCCCCTTGGCCTGCGCCCCTGGCGGTTGCCTGTCATGCCAACCCCTTGCTATGCCCGTTTACATAAAGGGTCAATTATGGTTTAGCTTATAATTTTGTTACATGATTAAATTTTAGCAGACAATATATTGTGAAATGCCATACCTGAGTAAAACTCTCCTCCAGGAAATCCTCATCCTGGCTTGGATCTACAGACACTGAGCCCTCTGCCGAAGTCGAAGGCAGCGTAGAAATTGACGGCCTGGATTCCAAGGTGTCTGCCAGGAATCGCAGGTTATCATAGTACCACAGCCGTGGTACATGTACATTCCGTGCACCTGCTCCAGACTGGGTGGACTATTTTTTTTACCTCCCGCCTGTAGGCAGTGCGAATGCTGTTTATTTTTTTGCGTATATAATTAAAATTTGCCCCAGGACAGACTTGCTTGTAGAAGGCCACCAAATGTTCCATGGCCTGTTTTTTTAGTTTCTTATTTTTAGATTCTGCCGACTTCACTTGCCACAAACACGGCAGTTGCCTGTACTCATCAATGAAACTTATTAGAAAGTTGTGGCTGGTGTAATTGTCCACCATATTGCAGGACAGTATATGCCTGCAAGACACAACACAACACAAAACATATTAAAATAGCATGTATTTTGGCACATAATAAAGATATTCCTAATAAAAGCTGTATAGGGCCCAAAACACACACTTTCTATTAAAAGAGTCCTACCTTTGTTTGTGGGGAAAAGTCGTGATTCGCCGCTCGATCGTGCTCCAACCCTCGATATGTCCGCTAGCGAATCGTCGGCCGAACGAACTTGCGCCCTTTAAATACAGCGCAGGCGTCAACTCCTCCTCCAGTGGCAGGCTTGTGCAGGGGTGTGTACGTGCCGAAGATCAGGCCTACATGCGACACTCACACCTGAAGCAGAGGAACAATCGTTTTTTAATTACGAACCATGTCTCAACAATCTGGGAGCTCAATTAGTGTGGGCCGAAGTGATTGGGCCACCAGAAAATCAAGGGCTACACCCATGACAAAGGCAGAAATGGTGGAGATGGTCTCCATTTTAGAAAAAATGGACTATGATGGCAAGTTGGCAAATTACGATCGGCCCAATGCCAGGAAAGATGGCATCATGGATAAGGTGGTGGCCTGTTTGGTAAAAAAATTTGGTGTGGAGCGATCGAAAGATCAGATTCGTAAACGGTGGTCTGACCTGAAACACCGTGAGCAGGATCAGCTTTCCCAAATCCATCGGATTTTGAAAAAAAGTAAGTTTTATTTATTTTTTTTTTTTTTAATCATGCAATATGTTTTTTATAATTTGGTGTATGTTGTATTAACATGTCTAGATTATAATGTCTATGTAAAAAGTTAGATTACTCATTTTAGTTGTCATGTCGTGATTTGATCGATCTATTGTTGATGTTTTAGTATATGACATTAAAAGTCAGGAAGCCATAGTTAAAAATATATGTATTGTGTTGCAACGAACGTTCTTTCCTGCACGAATCTTCTCAGCAAACATTCCTATTAATCACAGATTATTATTCAAACCTTTAAATAGGAGAAAAACGTAAACTCCGTGCCAAACAATGGGAAAGGAGGAGGAGAAGTTTGGCAGCTCCATCGGCAGTTGTGGAAGAAGAGGAGGACATGGGCCCAGATGGTGGCACAGATTCGACTAAAGGTAATTGGTTCCTATGCACTGTCAAACATTAATGTACCATATTTTTCGTAGATAACCATGTACATGTCTTCATATTTGTTACTGAAAGAGCTATCAAGCAGGGCACCATGTCCTAACAAATGTACCTCTTGTGACTTTTATGATATGGCCAATGTTTTGTATTATGTAGATGAAGACATTATGCCTGAGGTTATTCTGGTGGAGCCAACAAGTGACCAGACACCAGAACAACAAGAAGGTTGGTAGTCACAGATTTTTGTGTAGTGGGATCATAGAAATATGTGTATTTGCAATGATTGTTTAACCTTATATTCTTGTATTCCCTTACAAATTTACATTGCAGATGTTGCATCATGCCAGGATGTGGCATCCCCAGCCAGCTCAGAACCCAGATCTCCTGGCAACTTGCCAAGCAGCGTGGAAGCCACTTCCCAAAATCTTGAGGATCCCGGACCAAGTGTCCAAGAGCCAATTGTGTGCCCACGTAGGTTTTTTCAGAATGATTTTTATCAGTGTTATTTTTAGCCTCCAATTTACAACACTAGTTCCCTATGGGAGCCTCTTTATTTGAATGGAAGTCGCACCGTAAGTCGGATCAGGATGCTCTGACTTGCGGGGCCACTTGCGTTGTGAAGATTTTTGAGGGGGAACTACACCAAAAAATTGAAGAACCCACCGTGGGTGTCCCCCCCAAGTTCACAACCCGGCCTTTTGTGTGTGGTATTGAGTTTGAGGGTATGCCCACAACAAAAAAACAGCGTTGGTTACCCCCAAAACCCCTACCAGACCCTTATACAAGCATGCAGCTTGTCAGGCCAGGAAAGAGAACGAGCAAGCGGAACAAACACCCCCTGGACCACAGCAGGACACATGCCCTCAACATGGGGGGGTTTTGTTGCTTTGGGCCAGGGGGCCTCTGCACCGCACACCCAAAAGCACCTTACTCCCATGTAGAGGAGGACAAGAGCCTCATCCCCACAACCCTGTCTGGTGGTTTTGGGGGGTCATGCGGCCAGGGGGTTCCTAGGACTTTGGAAGCAACCTTCAACAAAGGGTGGCCCCCAGATCCCGGACACCAATCACTGTGTGAATGGGTATGGGGTACATAGTACCCCTACACATTAACCACATAAATGGAAGTGTATGTGAATAACGACAGGAGACGTTTATGAATTGTTCTTAAATATCTTCATCCGGTCTTCTCCACTCTGCTCTTTGGATCTTCTCCTCTCCACTCTTCTGCTGTCCAATCTTCTGCTCTTATGTTGTCTGCTCTTTTGCCCTAGGCTCTTCTTCTTCCTCCTGTCCTCCTCCAATGCTGTTGCCGTGCATTTTGGCCGTCTCTGTTCTCTGTAGCTTAATATATATACATTACGACCATGCCCTCACAATGACGTCATCATGCGTTCACACCCCTAATGAATATATAGTAAGCTCAGGAGACCGGCAGAATCATCAGCAACAGGATCAGAGGAGGACAGGAGGAAGAAGAAGAGCCTAGGGCAAAAGAGCATAAGAACAGGGTAGGTATTAACTCGAGAGTAATTAAAAATAACCTGGACACCAAATGTTTCTCTATTATGACCTCATGTAGGTGATTCACATTGACTCAGTTGTATATTTTTTTACAGATCATGATTTACCTACTTGCACTTTAGCAAAACTAACCCGTGAGGCACTCCGATGTTGCTCAGACCTCGAGAAAATCAAGGAAACAGCAACGGCATTGCAATCAAAAATGCGAGATTTTGTCGACATGATTGCCAAATTTTAAAAAGTTTTAAAGACATTTTTTATGTTTTTATTGGTTCCTTTTCTTACAAAAGTTTTGTAATATTTTATGATATCTTGATGGCACTCAGTTGTTAAGAGTGTACCCACGTTTGGGAAAAAAACTTGAAAACACCCTAACCCTAACCCTAACCCTGTGAATGTTTTGAAAAAAAAAATTTGTACATTCAACAATGTGTGTTCCATTCTTTTTTTGACATTCGTTGGGGGGTCGAGATCTAAAGCTGTGTAAAGAAGCATTACATGTATGATGGCTGTCCTATTCCCACATTTACATGTTAATGAAAGCATTTTGGACACTGCCATATGCGAGTTGCTGGAGGTGTCAATGAAATGTTAAAGATCCCAACCGTTTATACGCATATCACAGTGCGATCTGACATTTCATACAGGATTGGATCATACAAGTGTGAACGACTGTGCAATCCTATCCTGATGCAGCTGAATAAATGCATCATGTGCGACTTTTGTGCGAGTGTAGTGCGAATTGAGACATACACTTTGTATGGCTACATTCACACTGAACACGCACACAAGTCGCACATGACCCTTTATTTCTGATGTATCAGGATTGGATGGCACAGTTCTTCAGACTTGTGTAATACAATCCTGTGGAAAAAGTAAGTGGTGGGTCACCCTTATGCGATGCAGGAAGGATGCAAAGTCGCAGACTTCCCACATTGCATAAGTGTGACTCAACACTCAAGGTACTAGCAGTCCTAGGATTCAATATGGCATTGATATTGGCAGTGTAGGGAGATCAGTGTAATCTATAGTGTATTGCTTGTTCGTTGCTCTAGTTCACTTTCCATTACTTATATATATAACACTTTGAGATGAACAATGATCAAGTTTCACATAACACTGACATATCCTAACATTGGTGGGCAGTGAGAAGGATGTCATAAATGAACACAACATAACAGGTGTAGGTACGTTGTTAATACCCTAATGTATTATATTAAATATATACTATGGACAACTTCTGGACAAGAACCACCAATGTAAGGTGACATTAGATGAACCATGGGTGTGACCTAGTTCTCAATGTGACAGGGTTTGTGTAAATTTTGTGGGGTGCAGAAGGCCCTTGTATTTACACCACTGGCTCAAAAATAACACATGGCCATCATCACTTTGGATCAGCTGGTGAGAGACTACAGTAAAGAAACACACTGATGAATGTATTAACCCTTCCAAAGTCACACATATATAACACATGATTAACCCAAATAATTGTGTTTGGCATATGTGCCCAAATGATTAGAATCCACAATACTGAATCATTGCAATTTTTTTTTAATGTGTTGAAAAATAATATATCTCTGACATTTATCTTGTGTGTCCAATCTTTAACAAGATTAATGGGTGTGTGACAGTGATTGCTGCCAGGACACAGCTCCTCTCCCCACGAAATAGTCCAGATATTCCTGGCGGATCTGACGGGCCCTGTGTGATGCCAATGCTGACCGTCCAACTTCCATTGACGTCATGGACTCCACTTGGTTAGAAGGTTGGGCCTCTCCACTTGTACCTGGCATAGCAGGGTCAGTATCCAGTTGCTGCAATACATAATTTTGTGCATTCCTGCGTAGGAAGTTGTGCAAAATGCAGCAACACAAGACCACATTATCCACTTTGTACAGTGCCAGGTTTATGGACGTCAGGAATATCCGGAACCGGTTGGCCATTATCCCGAAGGCATTCTCCACAACTCTGCGAGCTCTGGACAACCGGTAGTTGTAAATCCTTTGGTCTGGGGTGAGGTTCCTCTGAGGGTAGGGCTTCATGAGATGCTCCCCAAGCGCAAAAGCCTCATCTGCAATAAACACAAAGCTCATACCCTCAACAGTTTGCTCCCTGGATGGCAGGTTCAGAGTGCCGTTCTTTAGACGACGAGCGAACTCCGTCTGATCAATAACTCCCCCATCCGAATTGCGGCCATTTTTGCCAATATCCAAAAAAATAAACTCATAGTTTGCATTAACTATGGCTAGCATGACTATACTAAAAAAACCTTTATAATTATAAAAAAATGTGCCGGAATTCGGAGGGGGGACAATGCGGACGTGCTTCCCATCAATAGCACCCCCACAATTGGGAAAATTCCACTTCTCCAGAAATTGATCAGAAATCTCCAGCCATTGCTCTGGGTTTGAAGGAAACTGTGGGGAAAAAAAAAAAAAAAAAATTAGTGCTTGAGCACATCACATTATTAATTACACACACAGTTGTCTGTTAAATGCTTATGCAACTTGCTAAAAAAATAAACAACAGGAAGGCAAAGGTTTGGATATGGGGATGTAACATCTACATACATTTATTTTCAACCTCCTATTGTTCTTATATTGTAAAGGGCCATACACACTAGAAGATTCTCTGAAGACTTTTTCGTGCAGATTTACCTTTTCTATGTAGTGCAAGGGCCTACCAGATTGCATAGGATTTGAAAGTGTTTGTTGGACCTCATATTATTTGGTTTTGGTAAATCGGAAGGATAAATTGTTCTGACAATCTTCTAGTGTGTATGGCCCATTATACTCACCAGCTAGAGCTGAGATTTACAAACTACGGCCCTCCAGCTGTTGCAGAACTACACATCCCATGAGGCCTTGTAATTCTCTGACATTCACAGACATGACTAGGCATGATGGAAATTGAAGTTCGTGAACAACTGGAGGGCCATAGTTTGAAGACCTCTGAACTTGAGCTTTGGTATATGCTGACTTTGAGATTTAGCATGTGGGTGGGGGATGGGTAAGTAAAACTGGGCATTTATACATCAATAAGGGCTTGTGGTCAGTGAAGGTTTTAACATCATTACATAAACATACAGAATCATAGGTGGGAATGGATGGACTGATGTATTTTAGATAAATCATTAACTAGGTACTAAAACATTGGCCAAGGAATAATTGTTTGAGGGAAAGCAATAAAATTTGAAAAATTCGACATACTGTTAACAGGCAATGCGTTTAGGGACACATAGGAGAGAATGGTGGGGTGGTTAGTGGGTAATTTTACAAATGGTTAAAGATAATCTACATCTTTACTACTATGTGCATGCGGACAGAGGGTAGTTTACAAATAATGGCCTGTGTCAATTGCTGTACATCCAAAAACATCATAATTCGGGTGAAACTAGTAATACATGTAATGTAATGTAAAAAATCAAACATACCTTGATATAGTCCTTCTGCAAGACCTTGATGATGGCAGAGCAGGTCTCAGGGATGATGACTCCAAGTGCTTGGGGGGAGATGCCTGTGGTGAACTTCAGATCCTGCAGGCTTCTCCCTGTTGCAAGATACCTCAACGTCGCAATTAACCTTTGCTCAGGAGTAATTGCAACCCGCATACAAGTATCCTGCTTCAGAATATAGGGGGACACCAGGGCAAGAAGACGGTAAAAGATGGGATCCGTCATCCTCAAATAATCCCTGAAGTCATCAGGATTATTTTCCTGGAGCTCCCTCAGCAAGGACATATGAGAAAATTGATCACGGTTAAGCAACCAATTTTTCGTCCAGGAGGTCCGCTTCTTCTTCCTATTGCTCGTACGTCGTCTCAGAGCCAAAACTCCAACACTAACGACAGCAACGGACGAATTCACGGTCGCCATAATAAATTCTCGAACGATGTCTCGGAAAATAGCGAAATGTCGTCAACCAAACAAATGCTACCGAAATCAGCGCGAGATGCCCAGAAGGGTCACGGCCAAACACTCACTTCCTCTTTTGTAGCGGCGAACGTGCGTGGAACGTAGTGACGTCATTTTCTGTCGGAAGACAAATGTCCTGGGCAAGTTTTGAGCACTTTTCAACAGACAAACAACAAACACACCAGCCGCGAACATTTGTAGGACGTTCTGTCGGCCGACGATCGGTACGTGTGTACGGGGCTTTACCTGTACAGCAGTGGTGGCTGGTGAATGAAAACCAACACCCACATCAGTGGGACAGCTGGCTGGCAATCAAATCTACCACCTTCTACCTCCTCCCCCCTCCCGGGACGGACGGAGTGCTCTGCGCCCCGAACCCACCCTTTTTTGAAGACTATTAGAGCCTCTGGCTCTAATCATGTGCTTCCAAAAAAAAAATAAAAAAAATCCCCCATTGGAATCCATGCATCCGGCGCCCTGCATGTAGATTAGGGTGCCAGATGCATGGATAGGGGGAGCAGCGCCCCTGCGCCCCTAATAGACAGGCCGCCACTGCTGTATGGTCCCTTTCACAGGGGCTTTCCGAATGGATCTGCCTGTCATTTTTTCAGGCAGACCGGATCGGATGCTCCATGCAGCCCTATGGAGTGGCAGATGTCAGCGGAGACATCTCCGCTTACACATACTGCTATCCAATCCAATCCTGTCCGTGAAATCCAGACGGATGGAACCCCTATTTGCCATCCATCTGGTGGATCGGATAGGATCAGATGGGAACGGACAGGCGGTCCATTCTCATCTTATCTCCCATAGAGAACAGCAGGGATCTGACAGCTCAGTCTCTGCACACAGAGCGGAGACGGAGTTGTCATCTGCCTGCCCAGCGGGTATCGGCGGATCGATCCCCCACTGAGAAGAACGGACTCTGTCGGGCGCACCGCCCATGTGAAAGGAGCCTTAGGGTCTGTTCACACGGGCTTTCCGCCCTGCGGACTTCGTTTTGCTCAGCCGGGATCGATCCGCCAATCCCCGCTGAGCAGGTAGACGACAGGTCCGACACAGCTGAATGTGCGAGGCGGAGCTGTCAGAGCCCCGCTCTCCTCTATGGGAGATCAGGTGAAAATGGACCACCTGTCCTTTTTCATCGGATACGATACGATCCTCCAGACGAATGGAAAATTTCATCCGTCTGTATTTCATGGACAGGATCGGATCAGATAGCACTGCCTGACATCCTCTGCTCCATAAGGGGTGCATGGAGCATCCAATCCGGTCCACCTGAAAAAGTGACAGGCAGACATGATCGGAAAGCCTGTGTGAAATGTGAAAGGACCCTTAAGCCTTGTACACGCAATCAGATTATTGGACAAATTTTCTTTAGTTTTTTGTTGCATGTTAGTCTCATATGGAAAGTAAAGAGGTTACTTCCATACGAAAATTCTCCTACGACAGAATTCAACTTCAGAAGTGATGTCAGTGTTGAATTGTTTTGTATGTGTTCTTTAGTTTCCGAGCATGCTTAGTCTTGCTCTTATGTTTTTTTCGGACGAAAACTATACTAATTAAACGAATATCAAATGTTGTGTTCATGTATGATGAAAATTTTATAGCCTGCACATCCAGTTTTTGTTGTACGAAAATTCATAATCCCCTGTCGAAAGCACTATTCTAACGATCTGAAAATCAGCTGATCGTTTGTCGGAATGGGGCCAATTACGATAAGCTGCAGGAGAACTTAATGGGGTTCACTACGATTAGCTGTGGTAGATTCAATGGGGTTCCCTTTGATTACCTGCAGGCATGTGATCGTTCATGCAGTGATTACCCGGGCCGTGAATTATCGGCCCTGGATTCAGACAGGGACGATCATTCGCAAGTTGTCAATGTATGAGTGAGTACATGTGATTGTTCTCAGATAGTTGCAGGAGCTGTTAGCATCCCATTGCTTTCAATGGGGTTTCCTGCCCTCAACTAATTGCACCCGCTGGGTCTCCAGCAGCTAATCACACATGGCCCCATTCACAAGTTCTAAAATCCCTTTCTTGGAGTGCAATACAGGACACAGGAGACTTAAAAATGTAAGTTCATCTTATAGAAAAAATAATAAATACACATATTTTCGCAGGTAAAAAAATTTGCATTTATTCGTTTTTCCTTTCAGAGCCTGTAAAGCATTGGTGTCATGCAGCCCTGTCAGTATATCTGTGTACCTGTACATTCCATACGGCCAGACAGATACACTGACAGGAAGAAATCAAAGAACTACCCCACAGTGCCATGGCAGATCATTGAGAACTACAAGCCGACAACTGCAAAGGATGCCGGGGCTTGTAGTTCATTCACACACATAGCTGTGTAAATGAATGATGCGGCCGTGTGGGCAGAGCCAGGGCCGAGCTGGGAATAAAATTCAGCCCTGGAAATAATTTCATACCAGCCCCATGGTATACCGACCCAACAGCATTTTAAAGCACATTTGAAGAGTGTATTATATATACCTGTAGATAAGACAGATATGAAAGCATAAAGGGCTATATATATATATATATATATATATAAGAAAATTCTGGTTAAAAGTGGTGTAAAAGTGCGGGCATGGTACAGGAGGTGGTCATAGGCTGTGTGGGCATGGTACAGGAAATGTCAGAGGCTGCGGACATGGTACAGGAGGACATATCAGAGGCTGTGGGCATGGCACAGGAGATGCAGAGGCTGCAGACACGGTGCAGGAGATGCAGAGGCTGCGGACACAGTGCAGGAGATGCAGGGGCTGTGGACACGGTGCAGGAGATCCAGAGGCTGAGGGCATGGTGCAGGAGATGCAGGACTGCCGACATGGTGCAGCAGATGAGGGGGCTGCGGACATGGCAGGAGATGCAGGGGTTGCGGGCATGGTGCAGGAGATGCAGGGGCTGCAGACATGGTGCAGGAGATGCAGGGGCTGCAGACATGGTGCAACAGATGCAGGGGCTACGGACATGGCAGGAGATGCAGGGGCTGCGGGCATGGTGCAGGAGATGCAGGGGCTGCGGGCATGGTGCAGGGTTTGCGGACATTGTACAGGAGATGCAGAGGCTGCGGGCATGGTGCAGGAGATGCAGGGGCTGGGGACATGGTACAGGAGATGAAGGGGCCGCCGGGCATGGTGCAGGAGATGCAAGGGCTGCGGGCATGGTGCAGGAGATGCAGGGGCTGCGGGCATGATGCAGGGGCTGCGGGCATGGTACTGGAGATGCAGGGGTTGTGGGCATGGTACTGGAGATGCAGGGCTGTGGACATGGTACTGGAGATGCAGGGCTGTGGACATGGTACTGGAGATGCAGGGCTGTGGACATGGTACAGGAGATGTCAGAGGCTGTGGACATGATACTGGAGATGCAGGGCTGTGGACATGGTACAGGAGATACAGGGCTGTGGACGTGGTACAGGAAATGTCAGAGGCAGTGGACAAGGTACTGGAGATGCAGGGCTGTGGACATGGTACTGGAGATGCAAGGCTGTGGACATGGTACTGGAGATGCAGGGCTGTGGACATGGTACAGGAAATGTCAGAGGCTGTGGACATGGTACAGGAAATGTCAGAGGCTGTGGACATGGTACTGGAGATGTAGGACTGTGGACATGGTACAGGAGATGTCAGAGGCTGTGGACATGGTACTGGAGATGCAGGGCTGTGGACATGGTACAGGAGATGTCAGAGGCTGTGGACATGGTACTGGAGATGTAGGGCTGTGGACATGGTACAGGAGATGTCAGAGGTTGTGGACATGGTACTGGAGATGCAGGGCTGTGGACATATTACTGAAGATGCAGAGATGTGGACATGGTACTGAAAATGCAGGGCTGTGTGCAAAAAGGAGCAGAAAAATATTAGGTAAGGGGGAAGAGGAGGAAGGAGCTAACTAGGGATGATTGGATTTAACAAAGGGTTAATACAGGGTTACATAGGAATATATTTTATTAAAAATAATAAAAAATAAACTATAAAAACAACTTGTAAGGTCTCTTAAAAGGATGGTATATGCAGATCAAAGGTTGCAACTTCTACAAATTACTGAAATAGTAAATGCAATGAAACAGTATCTTAATTGGTTTGTAGCACCCTCCTAGGTAGGTGCTAGGAAAATGCATATGTGGCCCTGTCTGCTTATCAGGGATGCCTGAATTGTTAGCTAGCGGTCACATGTTTCCAGGTGTGTCTGTTGAGTCTGGGGAGTCTCCCCACTGTATCCAATGAGGGATCTTGTTGGTCAGTGGAGGAAACCTAGCCATTAGCGCACCACGGTTTATGACTGTCTTACTGCAGTGCACCCTGGGATTGGATATAAATCTGTGGGAAGCATGTGACAGAGGGTCTTTTGGTGGGAGCATCAGTCCCGGGAGGAGGGTGATGGCTCATGACCGACGTAGGTCTACGTCAGTTTGCGCAGGAGAGCCACACTGCCGCAGTAAAAAGGCGGCGTGTGGTCGGCACATGGTTAATCAATGCACAGAGCAGGTCAGTATATCATGTTTTTTTAATTTAATTAAAAAATTATTACATTTTAATCACTTTAAAGTTTAACTCCAGCCATTTTTTTTTTTTTTTTATTGGAAAAAGGTTATAACAATGTTGCCAGGTTTCTATTTTTGTTTGTCACCCTTATTGGGGGGATGTGTCATCACTTCCTGTCCCTGTGACAGTCATACAAGAAATGGGAGGAGGGGCTGTCACCAGGACAGGAAGTCACAGGCAGCAATAAATACATTTTTCCCTATCAAACGTTGTATCTGCCCCCCCCCCCCCCCTATTAAAAATGTGTCACCATTAAAGAAATTTTACATCACTTCCTGTCCTAACAGGAAGTGAGGGGAAATACTTCCAATAGGAGCACAGACAACAATAAAAACCTGACAGAGGGTCCAGCTCTTCCATACTCTAAAAATTAGGTTTTGGTAATGACATCTCCTTCTAACAAAGGAGTTATGAGTTGACTCTGCCCTGGTTAGTTCACATCGGTGCAGCTTTGAAATCGCGCTACTTCAGCGTGATTTCAAAGCCACACATCAGTGCAATTTGTACTGCCGATTTCATTGCGACTTGCGACTTCATTTAACAGAAGTCACTGCAAGTTGCAATGAAATCGGTAAAAGATAGTGCAGGAAACTTTTGTTCTGTGCAAACTGTTGACGCTATATAAATCCTGTATAATAATAATCGCTGCAACATTTGTCGCGCCGATATGAACGGTTCCATTGTCGGCAATGGGGCACGACTTGTCATGTGATTTGGTAATGTCAATTTGGTTTGTCAAATCACATGACAAGTTGCACCGGTGTGAACGGGGCTCTTAGTTTACTGATCTGCAAGCTTGTTCCAGGTCAGCCCCTCATAAAAGGATTGGGACCAGAGGCAGCCAGGCAGCTAGCATTTCCAAGAGCAGTTCAGTACAACTTTCCTTACAGCATCTATGTCTTTAGATGAGGTGGCTCCCATCAGATGGTGCACTCTCTGCTCACATTCTAAAAGATTTCGGCACTTATCAAGCATCTTTCATCATGGAAAGCCATACCTGTGATGCTGATTGCAGCAACTATAACTAGAATATTGCAAATTGCAAATGGCAGAGTTAGCCTTTGTAACACAATACCTCCAGCCCCATTCATTGTGTTTACAACCCCCATCTTGGTCGTTCGAGGTTTTATTTTACATTGTTTTGTGTTTCACTCGCCTTTTTTCTTCCTACCAAGCAGCCCATTGTTCATTTAAAAAGTGATTTTCTATCATCGCTCATCTCTGGCCCAGCTTTAATTTCCTTGTCGGCTCTTCTTACATTAGTTAAAGCTGTTCTATTTCCCCCCTTCCATTTCTGTAGGTGCTTCTAGGCCTGGTTCATAATGAAATGTCAATGGAAAATGTCCCCAGGTACAGATTTGTATATACCTATACCGGCTGCTGGTTACACTTTATTAGCCTTAAATTGAGTTATCCATTATTCGTGAACAGAGGCTGTGAGATACAGGTAAGGAAAATAAATCTCCCCAAAAAAAAAAAATAGTTTTATTTGTTTCGATTCAAAAGGAAATACATTGCTTTTTCTGACCCATATTCCACTGAAAATATTATAAAATATCATGATAAATCATAGTAAAATAGCAGGTTGTCCTAAAGCTGGCCATTCACACAGAGATTAGGCCATCCAACTGACATGGAGCTATCATTGGGAGGTATTAATTTCTATGAATATTTGATTATCACTCTGCTAAACCTCTAGCTCAATAGATCACTTTTTTGCACCTATTTTATTATTATTATTGTTAACCAGGTGCTTAGCTTTTCCAAGAGGAGGCAACCAAAAAGACACTGTGCTGAAGCTGCCCCATATGTTCATACAGGGCTCCTATGTTGGCATAAGCAATGCTGTTTCACCTTCACCCACTAGAAGGAGCCAGTGAGATGTGACAAAATGACTGGGACAAGAAAGACTTTGATGCAAACTGCACTGGACTATGGGAGATGTCGTATGCTGAAATTACTCTGTCGTGGAAGCAGATGAGGTGATTACAACTCTCAGGGGAGGCCTATAAGGGAAGGAGAGGGAGAGCAGTTTTTACCAGGCTCTGGGCAAAAGGACTTCCTCATTTCTGCAGGAGGACCAGAGGACACAGAGTCGCAGAGAAGAGATTCGTACTAAGGGCAATGCCAGAGGAGCTCCTTGTTACCGAGCATCTAAGCTGGAGTCTTCCATGTGCACAAGACTGGTGAATAGCTGTTTGTTGGGTTCACATTACCATTGCTAGCATATGGGGACTGATCTTTATTAAGGAGCATTAATCACTGCATACAGACTCTTAAAGGAATGGTAATTAAGTGCACCACCTTACAGACTGGGCCCCACCAAATAGCTGGCAAAATAATAAGAGCAGAAAGAGAAATTAAGGTTTTGACTGCCTCATGATCATAACCCTTTGCACTTAGCACAAGACACCTCTTAGGAGCTGCATACAAAGGGTCCTTTGGGATATTTATTGGCTACTGTCTAACACAAACCACAGTTATGCTACAGGTTGCTATACTAGGTACTGCTATTTTTGATGTTGATCTTTGCTTGATGTATCCCTGTGTTATGTTTTAAGTGAGAGTCTCCATAACTTAAAGCGGACGTTCAACCATTTTCATACTCCCCCCCCCCCTCCTCCACTGCCACATTTGGCACTTTTTGGGGGAAAAGTGTAGCGGGTACCTGGTTTTGACAGGTACCCGCTGCCCCACTTCCGGTACGTGCCTGTTTTACTTACTTGGAGCAGATTAAAGAATCGGCTCAGGTGAGGACATCGCTGGATCCCTGGACAGGTAAGTGTCCTTATATTAAAAGTCAGCAGTTACAGTGTTTGTTGATATCTGTTGTTAAGGATGCAGCGGCCAGCTTCCTGGCTCACTCCTTAACAACCAGCCGATGTTAAAGATCCCTGTAACTAAACTGACCAGAAAACTGTGGCTATTTTACTCCTCTACCCCTCTCCTCCCCCCCTAAAACAGAAGGAATTTCCCTTATATACAGTATACTACTAGAGAAACTTACCTTCCACAAAACAAAACCTTTTCACCAGTGGGAAGATAACTTAGGCTCTGAATTCACCCCCTCCCAATTGACCACTGCTCTAAGATCAATTTACAAAGCAACACACTGTGTACAACATTGGGATATGACCCAAAAAACACCCGCCGCTGGTATCTCACTCCCCTTCGTTTGACCCGGATCTTTCCTGCACGCTCCCCTCTATGCTGGAAGCCTCCTATACATGTTTTGGTCCTGCAAATGTATTGTGAGCTTTTGGAATAAGAATTTTCAACTTTTCAGAGATAACGGGTGTCAGGGAAAAGGCCATGGAAGAACTGGCATTGCTGCCAATACTAGAGATGGGCGCATCAGGCACACCACCATACGCATGCGCATTGGCAAAAGAATGGCGATTTGCACGGGGCGTGAATTAGTGAATGTGTGTGCGGAATGGCGCACACATAATGTGACAGATGAGGCCATTTGCTGGCCTATATAAGTTTGCTGCTGATTCCATCAAGTTGCTGGATTGTCCTCAGCCTTCCTGTGTCCCTGAGCCTCTGTTTACTTACCTTGGATTTCCTGTTGTGACCCGGCTTGTTCCTGACCGGTCTGATCTCTTCTCCTGGTGTAGACCTTCTGGCTTGTTCTACCAACCTTGCTTCTGTATGATCACCTGTGTATGGCCTCGGCTGCTTTATGGACTTTGCTATTTCTACCTGCCTGCCTTCCTGTTGTGTCCTCAGCCAAGTTCCTGTTTCTGCTACCTGCCTTTGCCCCCAGACGAATTACCCATTTTGACCCTCAGCCTGGCTTCTATTACTGTTTTCTGTGTGCCCAAGTTTGCCAAGTACATCTGGAGTTTCCTGAGAGACATCTGTCTTGCTGTGTATCCTGTCATTTCCAGCATCCACCAAGTGATCGCCGGCCCAGCTCTTCAGTACCTTGTTGGCAACCTGTGCTTCTTTGGGCGCTACACCTCCTGTACCACCTTCAGGGGTGTACCGCACTTAGCCGCAAGGGGAGCCCTCTCAGCATCTTGGCCTCGGATCAGATACGGGACAACAGGATTTTTTAATAAAACCCTCTCCTTAACTGGCAATCTTGAACCTAGGTCTAGAGGGAATTCCCAACCAATTATATCTATCCATCTATCTATCTATCTATACAATATCTCACAAAAGTGAGTACACGCCTCACATTTTTGCAAATATTTTATTATATCTTTTCATGTGACAACACTGAAGAAATGTTACTTTGCTACAATGTAAAGTATTGAGTGTACAGCTTGTATAACAGTGTAAATGTACTGTCCTCTTCAAAATAACTCACAAGTTCTCATGTGTGAATGGGGAGCAGGTGTGTTAAATTTGGTGTTATCGCTCTCGCTCTCTAATAGTGGTCACTGGAAGTTCAACATGGCACCACATGGCAAAGAACTCTCTGAGGATCTGAAAAAAAGAATTGTTGCTCTACATAAAGAGGGCCTAGACTATAAGAAGATTGCCAGGACCTTGAAACTGAGCTGCACCACGGTGTCCAAGACCATAAAGCGGTTTAACAGGACAGGTTCCACTCAGAACAGGCCTCGCTATTGGTTGTCCAAAGAAGTTGAGTGCATGTGCTCAGCGTCTTATCCAGAGGTTGTCTTTGGGAAATAGACGTATGAGTGCTGCCAGGATTGCTGCAGAGGTTAAAGGGGTGGGGGGTCAGCCTGTCAGTGCTCAGACCATATGCCGCACACTGCATCAAATTGGTCTGCAAGGTCTTTAACATCCACTAGCTCCATGATGTTGTCATGGGGGAGTGGAAGAGGACTCCAGTGGCAACCTGTGAAGCTCTGGTGAACTTCATGCCCAAGAGGGTTAAAGCAGTGCAGGAAAATAATGGTGGCCACACAAAATATTGACACTTTATGCCCAATTTGGACATTATCACTTAGGGGTGTACTAACGTTTGTTGCCAGCGGTTTAGACATTAACGGCTGTGTGTGGAGTTATTTTGATGGGACAGGCAATATACACTGTTATACAAGCTGTACACTCACTACTTTACATTGTAGCAAAGTGTCATTTCTTCAGTGTTGTCACATGAAAAGATATAATAAAATAATTGCAAAAATGTGAGGGGTGTGCTCACTTTTGTGAGATACTGTGTGTGTGTGTGTGTGTGTGTATATATATATATATATATATATATATATATATATAGGTTGAACTGGATGGACTTATGTCTTTTTTCAACCTTACTAACTATGTAACTATGTAACTATGTAACTATATATATATATATATATATATATATATGTTATATTATACAACACACTTTTTTTGTGAATATCTAACCCTGCAAAATAAATAGGAAATATGCCAAAAGGTTTTAACAAATTTGCTCATCTATAGAATTTCAAGTATTTTCCAATAAAAGCATGTACACCATAAAATCCAATTTTCCCTACAACTGATATCATAGGTACAAGGGGACATTACAGTATTCAATCATATGTTAGTTTAAAATGCTTAAGGACTCCAATAGCAGGATCTCTGAACTTCCTTCCATCTGCCATGGATAACGCACCAACAATGGTATCAAGTGCACAAAAATCCTCATAATTGGTATCAGCCTGTTGCAATCCAATGTGCAGAAGAACATTTTGATTGGGAGAGGGAGGGGTAGCACTGCAAGCAAATGTACTGACAAGTAATATGCTGATATGAGGAGAACGTAGAATGAAGTGAGCAGAGAGGCGACCACATAACTCTCCTGCTGCTCTATCACTGTTCAGTCAGATAGCTGGGTGTGGAGAGAAGGCACCTCTGGGAAGGCTGTGTAATTCTCAGAGCTTTGAGAACAGCAATGCAAATACTTTAAGTAAAACTGCTCCTTGGAGTTCAATTAGAAAGTCTCTGCATTTAGCAGGTTATTATGCCCCCAAGCCAAGTCTGGGCTAGATAATGCTGGATGTCTTCCAACCAAAATGAGGTGGGCTCTATCTGACTTGCTTCAGCTTCTAGTGCACACTGTGAGAAGCAAAATCAGAGCAATTTCAGTACAGGAGAGGAGACTGTACAACTGTGCAAGTATGAAGGTAAGGCTGAAGGTCAATTAAAAAAAAAAAAGGCTCATTGGATGGAAGCGGCTGGCTAGAGTTCAACTTGCTGAAAAGTGAGGCCCGGAGCAGGAGCGGAGTGATAGCATAGGGCCAGCATGACTAGGTAGACAGGGGAGTGGTAGGGGTTAAATTAGGAAACAAGTTCAGACAGTGGTGTCATGGGGGGGAGCCTAAGTTGTTTAGGTTAGCTTCAGGGGGAGGTGGGGCTGGCAGGCAGGAAGAGGTGGGATCGGCTGGGGGGCGCCAAAATCCCCTCACTCGGCAGAAGAAGCGTCCCTCCCTCATTCCCTATTATTTAAAATCTATTTGTTGGTTCCTTGGTGGGGGTTTGTTCTTTTGCTTTGTTTTGACAGGTTTGCCTGGGATGTCGTAGCAGCTGTGGCGTCTTTTTGTTGGTCTTTGCTGGCAGGTGCAAGAACCTTTAAGACAAGGTAATGGTTCGGGACCCACTGGTGGTAGGTTCCCTCTGGTGCGTTCCAGTTGAGGTCAGTTTGACTGGAAGGAAACATGGGTACACTGCGGGTAGAGTGTTGTCTCAGAGCTGGAGTTTTGCGGCTGGAGGCCTAGCATGTTTAACCACTTTACCACCGGAGGATTTTGCTGTCTTACGTCCAGGCCACTTTTTGCGATTCGGCGCTGTGCGATTCGGCGCAACTGACAATTGCGCGGTCGTGCGACGCCGTACCCAAACAAAATTTATTTCCTTTTTTTCCCACAAACAGAGCTTTTTTTTGGTGGTATTTGATCACCTGTGCGCTTTTTACTTTTTGCGCTATAAACAAAAAAAGAGCGTTTATTTTGAAAAAATAACAATATTTTTAACATTTTTTTATATGAAATTCCCCCCAAAAAAATGTAAAAATCTAATTTTTTTAAAATTTTTGGCCAATTTGTTTTCTGCTATCTATGTTTGGTAAAAAAAATCATGATAAGCGTATTTTGATTGGTTTGCGCAAAAGTTATTGCGTTTACTAACTACGGGAAAGATTTCTGTCATTTTTGGTGGGTTTTTTTTAACGCGTAATGGCGGCGATCTGCGATTTTTTTTTGCGGGACTGCGACATTGCGGCGGACAGATCGGACCCTTGACTGACATTTTTGACACTTTTGGGGGTACCAGTGACATTACTGCAGTAATCAGTGCTATAAATATGCACTGTTACTGTAAAAATGACACTGGCAGTGAAGGGGTTAATTTTATTGGAGAGGGAGGGGTTAATGTATGCCTGGTGCTTACTGACGTGTGGGAGGGGGGGTGACTGAGTGACACAGGGACAGATCGCAGGTTCAGCTATGCTGAACACTCCGATCTGTCACTCCCTGTCACTTAGGAGATCCACCCGCTCTGTTTACACAGGCGGGCGGATCTCCTCACTCGATTCCCCGACGATCGGAGAAGATCGGCGATGATCGACACTGCTCCTCCCCTGGCCCGACTCCCGCTGTGACTGAAAACTGCGGGAGCGCGCCTCCGGCGGCGCGCGAGCGCCGCCTACAGGGGGAGGAGTCCAGCGACGTAGGTCTACGTCGCTGGACGGGAACGAGCCACATTGCTGCAGTAGCAGCAATGTGAGCAGAGGTAAAGTGGTTAAGTGGGCCCGCAGTGTAGTATTTATCTGAACATTAAAATGGGGGGCCTCAAAGACCAACAAAAGCTTTAACTGTTTTTTGACGTTTCTGTTTTAAGGAATGGTTTTTTCCTTTATGTTAATTTATGTTAATTTAATTTGAAATTGGTTAATAAAAGGGCTGCTATGGCCAATTTTATTCCACTCACGGTGTCGTCTCGATTATTGGGATAAGGTAAAGGTGAAAGGGGGCAAGTGGGTGGTAGGTTGGCCATTCAGCCAGGTTTATAGTGACATCTGTTCTACGCTAGTCAAGAAAGTACAGCGGTACCTACCATTCATACCATCCAAGCTGGGCTAAGTTCTCCTGCACATGAACAGGATATGCAGCAAAGGAGCTCACAGTTGTCCTCAGGGAAAGCATTGCCTGTAATTAAAGAAATAGTCTCATTCATATGTAAACTTTAGATTGCATTGTCACAATTCATTGACTCTGGAATCAATCCTGATATCATAAAGACTTCAGAACTCCTCGCTACTATTCACCCTCCTCTCATATAACTCCCACTGCCAAATAAATTGTTTATGAATGTTAAACTATGTTAGGTTACTGAAATATCATTCAGATGATCGATACAGAACAAAATCATTGTAAATTAAATTTAGTACAAGCGACTGACAGCTTTAGCACCTGCTTACCAAACATTAATAGCAATTTTGAAGAGATTTGAGAATTTGTTATGTGGAATGTGGCTTGATATATTCTGAAATATACAATACACACTGATGAAAATCCCCAAACATAATTAGATATTGGTTTTGTCTTTTAATGAATTGTCTTACTTTAGTAAGTATTATGAAAAGTTACTTTGAAAAATATCTTAAAGGGGTACACTTTTTTGAAAATTGGAAAGTATATGTAAGACCAATGTCTAAAATCCTATATAGGCTTTAACTGGTTAATGTGGTTTTTAAGTTATTTTTGTTCTTTTTTTTTCTTTAATTGCAGCTTTCCTTAAAACATTATGGTGATTCTGCCACTAAAACCCTTCTTTCGGCACTTTCTGTTACAGGTGACAGCGCCCTGTTCATGTCTCACATGTGTGCTCTTGCATTGTCACCCCGTCACAAAGGCTTCCACTGGACATCTCAAGTTGTGGTTACCATTCGCCCCAATTTCTTAGGGACAGTCTCTGTTTTAGGGTGTCTGTTTATGGGTAAAAAAAACCTGGCCACATGGTGGTGCAGGTCTGTTCTGGAAAGGGAGGGGGGGGGGGGTTGTATTATATACCAGCGTAGACAGGGCCGCAGGTATATACTTAGACAACTGTTTGGAATGGGGCAGGTGGTAGGAAAGTCAAAGACAGTGGTCAGATGACAATGGTGGTAATGAGGCTGTACTTAGTGGCTGCAGGCAGGAGCGAGGAGAGGCTCTACATGAAAGGAGAAAGCAAAAAAGCAGTGCCTACTAAGTGTAGCATAGAAAGTTTAATGAGGGTAAAAAGAAATAGTGCACTCACAAGGGTGAACGATATGCCAGCATGGTAAGTTGAACAGGTCATCTGCAAAGTCTCTCTGGGCCAGTGACGGATGGATGCTGCTGTGTCGATGAGCTGATGGCTGTCAGCTTCTTTCAGTCAGCGTTGGTGTTTCCACGGTGCCCGGGTCTGTGCAGAGGCGCAGTTGACGTCACATCCGACAGCTGAGAAGGCAGAAGAAGCGTTCAGAGCATGCCTGATGAAGGAACTCCGAACGCGCGATTCTCCTGCCTTCTCAGCCTTAGGGAACTTCTCAGCCTTAGGGAAGGTCACAACAGGGGAAAGATGTCTGTACTGGGGGGGGGGAGGGGTCTGTAATAAGAGGTATTGGGGGGTGGATTGTACTGAGAGGGATCTAAGGGGAGAGATTGGTGTGCTGGGGATACTGAGAGTAGGGGGACATTTTTTGTTCTATTGACCTGTAAATTACATTTACCTGACCTCTGCACTCCATGTGTTACACACCTCCTGCACTCCGTGCATTATGCATTCCTGCTTTCTCCACTTTATGCATTGCACACTCCTGCTCCCTACACTCTGTGCGCTGTACACTTCTGCCCCTTGCACTCTGTGCACTGCACACTCCTGCCCCCTGCACACTCCTGCCCCCTGCACTCTGTGCACTGTACACTCCTGCCCCATGCACTCTGTGCACTGCACACTCCTGCCCCCTGCACTCTGTGCACTGTACACTCCTGCCCCATGCACTCTGTGCACTGCACACTCCTGCCCCCTGCACACTGTGCACTGCACAATCCTGCCCCCTGCACTCTGTGCACTGCACACTCCTGCCCCCTGCACTCTGTGCACTGCACACTCCTGCCCCCTGCACTCTGTGCACTGTACACTCCTGCCCCATGCACTCTGTGCACTGCACACTCCTGCCCCCTGCACACTGTGCACTGCACAATCCTGCCCCCTGCACTCTGTGCACTGCACACTCCTGCCCCCTGCACTCTGTGCACTGCACACTCCTGCCCCCTGCACTCTGTGCACTGCACACTCCTGCCCCCTGCACTCTGTGCACTGTACACCCCTGCCCCATGCACTATGTGCACTGCACACTCCTGCCCCCTGCACTGTACACTCCTGCCCCCTGCACTCTGTACACTGCACACTCCTGCCCCCTGCACTCTGTGCACTGCACACTCCTGCACTCTGTGCATTGTACACTCCTGCCCCATGCACTCTGGGCACTGTATACTCCTGCCCCCTGCACACTCCTGCTCCCTGCACTCTGTGCACTGCACACTCCTGCTCCCTGCACTCTGTGCACTGTACACTCCTGCCCCCTGCACACTCCTGCTCCCTGCACTCTGTGCCCTGCACATTCCTGCTCCCTGCACTCTGTGCAATGCACACTCCTGCTCTCTGCACCCTGAGCACTGCACATTCATGCTCCCTGCATTCTGTGCACTGCACACCCTGGCTCCCTGCACTACATGTGTTACCTACTTCTTATTCCTGCACTTTTTGCAGCATTACAAATCAGCAAGAATTAGTAATGATCACATATGCCTGCACATACTGTATGTACAAGTATACAACCTATGTATAGACAAAAGGTTTTTTTTTTTAAGCCAGTAAAGCATATTGTCAATATTGTTTAATTTATGCTGACCTCTATTGCAAGTATATCTAAAAACAATTTTTGAAAAGAGATTATCTTTAAAGAGTCAGCCCTCCTAAAACCCAATTTAATAAATGCTGCAGGAGCAGATCAAAAAACGGTCTGCCCCGTGTGAAAGGACCCAAAAGTAGAAAGGAGCAGCTAAAATTCCCACATAGACGACAAGAGCAGAGTTGGGAAGTGTGGCCGTGAAATCTTAAACTGACCATAGATGGATCCACATTTCCCGCTTAACTGTCTGAATTTCAATCCATGTGTGGCTGTCCCTATTCAACAGAAGTCGACTGATCAATGGAATGTTGGAAAATGTTGAATTCTGACAGCTGAGAGTCCAACTGTCTGAATACAACGTCCCAGCAAGAGGATTCTTCTATACACCTCACTTGTGTGGATGGAGGAATCCAGTAATTTTTTTCATTAAGCTCGCTGACTGATTGAAAATAAACAAAGTAATCTAAGGCTAGCTTAACAGTTTAAAACAAAGGGATAACTTAGCCCATTAGGCTAGGGTGACCAGACGTTTCCGGGGACAGTCCCCAGACTGAGGACACTGTCCCAGAACCAAGCCTGTCCCTGGATTCGGGGTCAGAATACCGTAGACAGGGCATCCCATGCTGGCTGAGAAACAGCCTGGTGGCTCAAATGCCGACAACTCTGTATCTTATGTAGTCCTGTGTCCAGTGCTCTAATGTGTTATGCAATCCTGTGCCCAGCGCTCTGTGTATTATGTAGTCCTGTACCCAGCGCTCTGTGTAGTATGCAGTCCTTTACCCAGCGCTCTGTGTATTATGCAGTCCTGTGCCCAGCGCTCTGTGTATTATGTAGTCCTGTGCCCAGCGCTCTGTGTATTATGTAGTCCTGTGCCCAGCGCTCTGTGTATTATGCAGTCCTTTACCCAGAGCTCTGTGTATTATGTAGTCCTGTGCCCTTTGTATTATGTAGTCCTGTGCCTAGTGCTCTGTGTATTATGCAGTCCTGTACCCAGAGCTCTGTGTAGTATGTAGTCCTGTGCCCAGCGCTCTGTGTATTATGTAGTCCTGTGTCCAGCGCTCTGTGTATTATTCAATCCTGTGCCCAGTGATCTGTGTATTATGTAGTCCTATGCCCAGCGCTCTGTGTATTATGCAGTCCTGTACCCAGTGCTCTGTGTATTATGCAGTCCTGTACCCAGCACTCTGTGTATTATGTAGTCCTGTGCCCTGTGTATTATGTAGTCCTGTGCCCTGTGTATTATGTAGTCCTGTGCTCTGTGTATTATGCAGTCCTGTACCCAGTGCTCTGTGCATTATGCAATCATGTGCCCAGTGCTCTGTGTATTATGTTGTCCTGTGCCCAGCGCTCTGTGTATTATTCAGTCTTGTGCCCAGCGCTCTGTGTATTATGTAGTCCTGTGTCCTGTGTATTATGTAGTTCTATGCCCAGTGCTCTGTGTATTATGCAGTCCTGTACCCAGCGCTCTGTGTATTATTCACTCCTGTGCCCAGCACTCTGTGTATTATGCAGTCCTGTACCCAGCACTCTGTGTATTATTCAGTCTTGTGCCGCTCTGTGTATTATGCAGTCCTGTGCTTAGCACTCTGTGTTTTATGCAGTCCTGTGCCCAACGCTCTGTGTATTATGCAGTCCTGTACCCACCACCCTGTGTATTATGCAGTCCTGTACACAGCGCTCTGTGTATTATGCAGTCCTGTACCCAGCGCTCTGTGCATTATGCAATCATGTGCCCAGCGCTGTGTATTATGTAGTCCTATGCCCAGCGCTCTGTGTATTATGTAGCCCTGTGCCCAGTGCTCTGTGTATTATGCAGTCCTTTACCCAGCGCTCTGTGTATTATTCAGTCTTGTGCCCAGCACTCTGTGTATTATGCAGTCCTGTGCTTAACACTCTGTGTATTATGCAGTCCTGTACCACCGCCCTGTGTATTATGCAGTCCTGTACCCAGCACTCTGTGTATTATGTAGTCCTGTGCCCAGCGATCTGTGTATTATGCAGTCCTGTACCCAGCACTCTGTGTATTATTCAGTCCTGTACCCACCGCCCTGTGTATTATGCAATCATGTGCCCAGCGCTCTGTGTATTATGTAGTCCTATGCCCAGCTCTCTGTGTATTATGTAGTCCTGTGCCCAGCGCTCTGTGTATTATGCAGTCCTGTACCCAGCGCTCTGTGTATTATTCAGTCCTGTGCCCAGCACTCTGTGTATTATGTAGTCCTGTACCCAGCGCTCTGTGTATTATTCAGTCCTGTGCCCAGCACTCTGTGTATTATGCAGTCCTGTACCCGGCGCTCTGTGAATTACGTAGTCCTGTGCCCAGTGCTCTGTGTATTAAGCAGTCCTGTGCCATTTGCCAATAAAAAAAAATGTCCCCGGATTTAATTTTAAAAATCTGGTCACCTTACATTGGGCCCCACCTGTAATTAATGTATCATTAGATAACATTTAGGACAATTGAATATCTGTATGCAAAATGCAATGCAAAACATTTCCCTGGCCCTTTAGCCATTGTTTCTTTATTATATGTGTGGACAGTCATGGGTCTACCCTTCTCTCCAAAATAAGACAATGGGTTCTGTTGATAATCTCTGTCACTTTAATAGGCACACATTTTCTAGTTGTTTTATTTGCAGCCTTTAAGTGAGTTTTTTTTTTCTGAGGTATAAATCTATATGATGAATGTAGCAGTTAGGACAGGTCAAGGGGCGTATCAATTTTGCAGGCCAAACTTTCAGTATGTCAATATTATAACAATTATTATTTTTTTTTTAATATAAAAAAAAATCTCTTTTAATTTGTACTTTGATATGAAAAGTGAATTCAGTAGACAGAGCTCAGTAGAGTGTGGTGGGTTGATGTTATACATGTCTAGCTGTTTACATGTGCCATAGAAAAAGATTCTTCCAGAGATGGATGCTTGTGATACCTGTTGCTAATTTAATTTCTGGAACGTACCAACTTTGCTTCTTCTGTTGTTCTCTTCTTTGGTGGACTTGAAAGGATTTGTTTGGCTTCAGAACTGAGAACCATCTTCAAACCCCAAAACAACAGAAACACAATAATGAATGCAATATCATAAAATATTAAACATTATTTTATAATGTCAAAACAGTTAGCATTAATTATTTATGCCTTAGGCCAGCCTTTCGCAACCAGGGTTCCTCCAAAGGTTGTGGTGGAATGATCTCTTGGCTGTGTAGTTCTTGGGTCGGCAGAGTCAGTGGTATGGCATCGTTCTGTCACTCAGCAAAACCAGTGGTGTGGAAACTTTCTTCTTGTCCCCCATGGAAGTAACCACTGACCCAATAAACATTTTAGCTTTCCATAAGTGGGGACTTTCCATTTACAACCAGTGTAACAGCACATTTTCCCCACAGATCACCAATGTAAAGGGTGGGCAGAGGGGTCCCTTTCCCTCTAACCACTAATGTAAAGAGTCCCTTTCCCTCTAACCACTAATGTAAAGAGTCCCTTTCCCTCTAACCACTAGTGTAAAGAGTCCCTTTACCTCTGACCACTAATGTAAAGGAGCCCTTCTCCTCTGACAACTAATGTAAAGGGTCCCTTTCCCTCTGACCATCAATGTAAAGATGCCCTTCTCCTCTGACAACTAATGTAAAGGGTCTCTTTCCCTTTGACCATCAATGTAAAGGTGCCCTTCTCCTCTGACAACTAATGTAAAGGGGTTCTTCTGCACCACCAATGTAAAGGGCATTCTTTCCACTAACAACTGATGTAAAGGGCATTTCCCCACTGACCAACAATACAAAGGGCATTCTTTCCACTGACCACCAATGTAAAGGGCATTCTTTCCACTAACAACTGATGTAAAGGGCATTTCCCCACTCACCAACAATATAAAGGGCATTCTTTCCACTGACCACCAATGTAAAGGGCATTCTTTCCACTAACAACTGATGTAAAGGGCATTTCCCCACTGAACAACAATATAAAGGGCATTCTTTCCACTGACCACCAATGTAAAGGGCATTCTTGCCACTAACAACTGATGTAAAGGGCATTCTTTCCACTAACAATTGAGGTAAAGGTCTTTTTTCCACTGACTAACAATGTAAAGGGCATACTTTCCACTAACCACTGATGTAAAGGGCATTTTTATCCACTGATCCCCAATGAAAAGGGCATTTTTTCCACTGACCTCCAATGTAAGGGGGCTCTAATGACTACCAATGTAGAGGGGCCCTCCTCCTCTGACAACCAATGTAAAGAGGCCCAGCTCCACTGATCACCAAGGTAAAGGGGACTTATTCATAATCAGCAAGGATGAGCTTGTGTTTGGTTCAGACTAGGTTCAGTTCATATCT
The DNA here is from genome assembly GCF_965119305.1 of Pelophylax lessonae. Lineage (NCBI taxonomy): Eukaryota > Metazoa > Chordata > Amphibia > Anura > Ranidae > Pelophylax > Pelophylax lessonae. The sequence goes on from NC_138769.1 coordinate 691,227,130, forward strand.
GGAAGTTATCTGTATTGCTGGCCCAATGAGCTACGGCAGGAGATTCCCGGATCTGGGAATGAGTCTGACATCATTGTCCTAAAAATTGCTCTGTGGCCATATTCACATTCTGCAGGTTCACACAAACTAAGTTCAGACCGAGTTCAGATCCAAACCCAGCTCATCCCTCATGAACAAGCAATAAAAGACACCAGTTTTCCAATTTTCTATGTCATCCTTTTCTGGTCAATATTACTTAGGTTCACTTCTTAATTATTACTGAAAATAAATAAGTCATATAGAGCAGAAGACTAAATCATAGACATAAGGCAAACTTTTTAGTTTTAGACCCTCAGTCAGGTTTTTGATGCTGCAAGTGTCCCTGTTGGCGGTGAAAATGTGGTTCAACCAAAACTTTTTTTCAGAACGCGGGGGAACTCAGTTCCGGTACCTCCAGCACTAAATGTATGTAATGGCAAGGAGTCCTGGGGTGTGCTGCAGAGTCTGTTAATACTAACTGCTGGGGATCCATGGTCGTTAGAAGGGATCTATTTTTGCAGCGGAAGGGGCTGTTGTTGCTGGTGGAGGATCTATTGTTTCTTGGGGGTGGGTCTTATGTTCCAAAAACAGCATCTCTCCTGCGCTCAAGTGGTATGCGGAAAGGCGAATGGTCTGAATGGTCTTCTTAGCACAGATAAGGTGGTCTTGCTGCCCCCTCAGGACCAAGGGTATCCGAAAACACTAAGACAACAACAAGAGAAGGGCCCAACCTTGTGCATTACCACTAGAAAGTTTATTAAAATCGAAATGCTGATTTTTGGCTCTGAGGAAGAGGTTTCTCCCTCGAAATGTGTAAGCCAAACCAGGTCTTTGTGGACGCCATCAAGCCATCCAGCAGTAGTGTTCTGGAGGTGAGCGGTTCCCATTTCCTACATTCATGCAAACATCCTATGTTTGTGAGTATATTGTACGCTACCCATTTCGATTTTAATAAACTTCTTAGTGGTAATGCACAAGGTCGGTGCGCCCTTCTCTTGTTGTTGTCTTACAGTGGGTCTTATGTTGCTTGGGGTCAGTTGCTGGGAGGGCTCTACTGTTGAGGGAGAGGTCTATTGTTGCTGGCTGCTGGAGGGTCTATTGATGTTGGCTGTGGGAGACCTGCCATTGCTGCAGGGGGTCAATTGTTGCTGGGATACTTTATTGCTGGGGGGATCTATTGTTGCTGGCTGCAGGGGATCTATTTTACTGCTTTCCTTATTATCATTAACAGGTTCCATACAAATGACTTAGTACCACAAATGTTACATGCTTCTTTATTCTCTAAAAGAGGTGGCTCTAGGAGGTGGGTAGGGAGTGAAACCAAGGAATGGTGCTTGGAGGTGGGGAGGGGCAGAGACAAGGGGTTATTTGGAAAGGAGGAGTTCCTGCACACATTCTCTAAAACAAAAAAAAAAAAATAGCCCAGGGGTCAACCACCTGTTTTTAACGCTTCTAGCCGCAAGTTTAAGGGTCCTTTCACACGGCCTTTCTGCCTGGCGGACTCCGTTTTGCTCAGCGGGGGATCAATCCGCTGATCCCCGCTGAGCAGGCAGAGGAGAGGTCCATCTCCGCTTACTTTGCAGAGACAGACCTGTACGATCCCCACTCTCCTCTATGGGAGATCGGATGATAACGGACCACCTGTCCATTTTCATCCAATCCGATCCTCCAGACGGATGTAAAATAGGGTTTCCATCCGTCTGGATTTCACAGACAGGATCGGATCGGATGGCAGCGGGTGTCAGCAGAGATGTCACCGCTGACATCCGCTGCCTGATAGAGGTGCATGGAGCATCCTATCAGGTCCACCTGAAAAACTGACAGGCGGACCTGATCAGAAAGCCTGTGTGCAAGGGGCCTAAATGAGGCTTAGGCTGCATTCATACATGAGCAGAGCAATTTTCAGGCATTTTTATTTGAGAGTCTAGTTAATCAACGACATGATGAATTATGACAACTACAGCTCTATAAATATAAAGCATACCTCCATTTTCGCTTTGAACAAAGATCGGTCAAACAGAAGGTTTTCGGTTTCCGTCTCAAAGCCGACATATTCACTGAAGGAGATGGGCTCCGTCCTGGAGGCAGCGTAGTCTCTTTGTAGAAGAGAGAAGACCCATCAGTCATCATTATTGAATAAACTGTACAAGTATGTTGGTGAATGAGCAGCACACTCATGCATCAAAACAATCTCTAGCTCCTGTTCACTGAATCTTTAGATCACTTTGTTTTTCTGGAAATGGATGCTGAGTGTAATCTGTCTCTTATTTATATATATATATATATATATATATATATATATATAGGAGCAAGGAGCCGGCAAGGAGCTCTGAAGGTCCAGCAAGATACGCCGGACCTTCAGAGCTCATGCGCCGCTGGTGTCAGTGGTTGCATGCAGGGTGAATAACTCCTAAACTGTGCAGGTTTAGGAGATATTCATTTTACCTTCAGGTAAGCCTTATTATAGGCTTACCTGCAGGTAAAGATTTAAAAGCGGAGTATACTACAACTTTAACCACTTCGATACCGGGCACTTTCACCCCCTTCCTGTCCAGGCCAATTTTCCCCTTTTAGCGCTGTTGCATTTTGAATGACAATTGCGCGGTCATGCAACACTGTACCTACACCAAATTTATGTCATTCCCCCCCCCCCCCCCCCCGCACAAATAGAGCTTTCTTTTGGTGGTATTTGATCACCTCTGGGTTTTTTCCTTTTTGCTAAACAAATAAAAAAAGACCGAAAAGTTTGAAAAAAAAAAAAAAGTTTTTTTGTTTGTTATACAATTTTGTAAATAAATATGTTTTTTCCTGTACTGATGAGCACTGATGAGACTGCACTGACAGGCACTGATGAGGAGGCACTGATGGGGTGGCACTGATAGGCGGCACTGATAGGCGGCACTGATAGGCACTGATGGGTAGCACTGATAGGTAGCACTGATATGCAGCATTGGTGGGCACTGATAGGCGGCACTGCTGAGCACTGATAGGCGGCATTGATGGGCACTGATAGGCAGCACTGATGGGCACTGATAGGTAGCACTGATGGGAACTAATGGGCACTGATAGGCGGCACTCGTGGGCACTGATGGGCACTGATAGGCGGCACTTATCGGCACTGACGGGCGGCACTGATGGGCACTGATATGCGGCACTGGTGGGCAATAATGGGCACTGGTGGGCGACACTGATAGATGACAATGATGGGCACTGGTGGGCAGCACTGATAGGGAGGGCACTTGCGGGCAGCACTGATGGGGAGGGCAATGGGGAGCTCCCTGAGCCCTGATTGCCATCCCTGGTGGCCATAGTGGGCATCCCTGCGGTCATGGTGGGCATTCCTGGTGTCATGGGTGGGCATCCCTGGTGGTTCTAGTGGCTCCCTCCCCCCCCGAGGGTCTGCACTGGTAATCAATGATCTGATTACCAGTGCCGACCCCCCCCCCCCTGTCAGGGGAGCCGCCGATCGGCGCTCCTTTACTCGTGCCTGTCAGGCACGAACTAAGGAAAGCCGATCAACGGCTGTTCCTGTTTACTATGTGACCAGTCGTGATTGGACACGGCTGGTCACATGGTAAAGAGCCTACGTCAGTAGGCTCTTTACCGAGATCGGAGATGCAGAGTGTCAGGCTGACACCTCGCATCACCGATCGCCGCTCTGCGCGCCCCTGGGGGGCGCGCAGAGCTGTATTATCCTGCCGCCGTCATATGAAGTCCGGTCAGGATAATACAACCACAACCCCGCCGTCATTTTGCTATAGGGCGGGCGGGATGTGGTTAAGGAGAAGCTGCAAAGCATGCAGGTGTAGCACCCTACTAGGTAGGTGCTAGGTAAAGGCATTTGTTTGTTCTTCTGCTTATCAGGGGAGCCTGATCAGTAGTTTTGCCTGTTACATGTGTCCATATGTGATTCGCTTGGGCTGAGGGAGTGTCCCCACTGTATCCAAAAGGGGAGCCTTTTGGACAGTAGAGGAAACCCAGCCAGTGACGCGCAGGCTTTTGTGGCTGCCCCAGTGGGAGGGCACAACAGTGGTGCATCCTGGGATTGGTCGTAAAAGCCAAGGGCACATGTGACAGGATGTCTTTGGGCGAGAAGCCAGATCCCAGGAGGAGGGTGACGTCTGTCTCTCCTCCTGTCAGTGTGGAAAGTGGTCACAGGCAGTCGGCTTAGTGGACCAGAAGTGTGGTGCTGAGCTGTGAGGTCCAGAGGATACTGACGGTGGAGGCAGTGGCAGAGCGACCTGAAGAAAAACAGTGTCCATGAGTACCAGGGAGCTTGCCAGGGGCAGGGGCAGACTGGCAACTATTGGTCCTGGGGGCAAGTACAAACCAGAGGCCCATGGTGCAGCGACTCGGCCCATCTCAAACTTCCCGTCCTCCTCCTTACCCCCATTCCAGGCTGAAGCCCTGCTCCAGCTACTCTCTACTCACTGGCTGAATCCGAGTTCCCAACCTGGCCAGCAGGGGGTGGTTGGGGGGGAGCTTGGACAGCTTGGTTTGGGCTGGCTGGGGAGGAGAGTTTCCAGTGGGGCATGGAACCGGCCTCTGCTCAGACAGTTTACACCATTCATGCTGGGGGGGGGGGGGGGGGGTTGGAGGCCTGTACTCTGTCCTTATCTTAAACCCGCACCCAGTAGGTCAGTGGCGGAGACTTTTTACTTCTCCTCACCAGGAATCCTTTAGGCATGTCTGTGGCAGAAGCGGTGCAGCCTTTTTACAGGAAATCAGAGCGGCCCAGGGGACAATTGTCCCCCTGCCCCCTGGCCCAGTCCTCCCCTGGCCAGGGGTCTGTCCAGGAAGGGGACCACTCCGGTGAGAGTCAGTGGACAGGAGCTAGCACACACAGCAAGTAAGAAAGGGGGTGCCAAGTGAGACCATGAAGAGTAACCTAAGAGTGAAGCAGCGGCCTTGCCACACACAATACAGTTAGATGTCCTCAGGATTTGTGCATAGTTACTAAGTTTGAGTATCCCACTAATCCCTTCTCCCATCCAAGTTCAAAATAAAAATACAAAAAACCAAATCCCCTGGACTGTTCATTGACTGACTTAAAGAGATAAGTTTAACAGACTGTTGCTATGGGTAACCCAGGGGAATCCATTTTCAGCAGCCCCCAAGGGGGCAGTTCTATACAGGGAATCTAGGAATTTGTCGAAAGAGATGGCCAGCAGACAGGCAGATCTCACAACATGAAAGAAGATTTTTCAAGTAAGCTTTTATTGGATTGTCAAAAATTAACTATTATTTGTATTGTTATAACAATGCGGACATTATAAAATGAAAGTATACGATGTGACCATAGAACCCTTTTAACTTTTGCTTTTTGAACACAAATCTTTAAACTACAAAAGGCAAAGAAAAAAAAAAAACATACAGAATAGATGAGCTGATGGTGTATCCAATAACAGATGTAGTGTTCCCCCTTAGTGGAATTTTTTAGGAGATGTAACACTTCTATGGAGCGGGTGTGATGCCCTCCTCTGAAACAGACGTGTTAGGATTGAGTGTTGATATTGACTTTGAAACTTTGCAGAGTCAAGGGAAAAATTCTGCAGGCCCAGACAACAAATTATCGGCTTCTTTCCGTTGTGTCTTACCAAACGTTATCTTGAAGTTTTAGGCATTTCTAGCAATTCGACTTGCTAACGTAATCTACACATGTGAAAATATTCCACGGGGACATAAGAAAATAAAAAAAAATCACCTATAAATCATTCAATTTCTCTCCCAGCCCCAGCCGCGTCTTTAGTTTAAATCCGAATCCCGTCATAAATCCTGAAATGACTCTCATTTACGATGAGCGTGGTCGTTTTGTTTAACTTCAGAAGCACGTTATAATTTTAGATTTTGCTGGTTTTACAGACATTTCATAGAAGGGGGAGGTAAAATGCACCGTTTGGTAAATCCATATGTTTTCACTTTCTAGAATTTAAAGGGTCAGTCTGCCCAAAACTCATATTTTACTTTGTAAAGTGCCAGGGAGTTAAACCGCACACAGGTTTGTTGTATCTCACAGGGACTCTGATGCTGAAGCCTTTTCAAGTTTAATTCACAAAAGCATGTGGTCCTTTCATTGCTATAGATACATTTTGCTTTATTAATATTAATAAAATAATATATTTAATATATTAATAATATATTTAATAATATATTTAATAATATATTTAATAATATATTTAATATATTTATATATAATAATAATAATTTTTAATTTACTAAAAAAATAATTAAAATCAAAACTTTTTTTTTTGCAATCATTTTTTTTTGAGTTTCATAGAAAGTATACATCTTGGTAATAAAACATTGGTGCTTTCAACATATAACATAGCAAACAACTTATATTGCATAGCGTGAAGAACAACATATGACGGTCATGACTAGACAGCGCACAAAATTGTTTTTAAAACATTGAATGTGTTATCATATATAACTCTGAGGTAAGGGTATCGGTCCCCCTCCCACCCCATTTGGGAACACACTGTGTCATAGGGTAGAAGACGACAGCCAACCCCAGACTCACAAGTTTATATTTAATTCGAGCTTTGCTGATATAATCCAGCTTTAAGGGTCTCCATGACTGTCCCCAAGGGGGCAGCCATTGAGACCAGAGTTGACAGAATGGGAAAGAGAGATAAGTAGAGAGCCTCGAAGGGGATGAAGTGAGGAGGAAGAGACGAGAATTAGAATATAGTTTTCGACACCTATTGTGTAGGGTCTACATCAGACTCTGTTTGGTCTAGACATAACTTTGCATCAATGCTTGTGAGCACTACCTGTTGGACAGGGTTGTATTTCTAGTTATGCAAGATTGAACTCCTGGGATGTGTCAACCAGGGTGCCCATTGTCTGTAGAACTTATTACTTCGTAGATGGGTTTTGGCGAACAAGAATTCCATCTGACAATGCTGATTTAAAGTAGAGATGAGGGAAGTAATGGATGGAGGGACTGGGTCTTTCCAGGCTCGAGCTAGTACTATGCGGGCTGCAATTAGGATGGGCTGCAGAATTGGGCTGTATGATGCCAGAGGTGGCACTCCAGACCAAAGAGAGCCATCTGCGGTGATAGGTGCCTAGGGATGTGGGTTGTGTCTGAGATTAAGGCAGACACTTTCTTCCAGTAGGGCACAATGCAGGTCAGTTCCACCGCATAGGGAATATGTGAATATGTCTCCGATAAAGTCACAGTTCCTCCAAAATTTTGGAGAATGGGTTGTAGAGACGTGAGCCAGTCTTTCGGTAGTGTAATACCACTTGTAGAAGATTTTCATATGATTTTCCCAGTGGGATAAATTTTTGGATATGGAGGTGGGGAGTTTGAGGGCACGGTTCCACACTTCTGGTGATAAGGAGATTTGGAGGGTCCTTTCCCAATATCTCATGTTGGAGTGTTTGTCTGTGGTCGCTGGTCTAGATAGGAGGTCATATATGAAGGAGATTCCTTTAGTATTGATATTTGAAAGGAGGTAGAATGAGAGCAGTTCCTTTGAGTTTTTTTCCACGTCAGCGGTGAGTGTGGAGAAAATATTCCTGAGGAAGATGTAGCAGTCCTTGCTTGATAAACCATAAGTCCTGGATAGTTGTTAAAAGCTTTTGAGGTTTTGTTCGCAAAAGAGATCTCCAATTGACGAGATACCTGCTTTAGACCCAAATTTTTTATTTATTTTTTTTGATAAAAAGGAGGAGGATTAGAATATTTTTTCTGTCCCTATTTTTCCTGTTTCCTATTACTGTTACCAGTATTTCTAAATGGAAAAGAAAATCCCAAATTTAGGGAGGAGGGAATCTTCCTATGGGCACATTAACTCTGGTGACCAGGGATTCCCTCAATTTGAGAAAAAAGTGGAAAGCCACAAGCACAAATAGCAGTACCACGGACACAGAATTAGGAAATTATGTAAATAGAGGTGTCCTGGTAAACCCCTTCACTCACAACGGTGTCAATTGTACAGCACAAATGAGTGATACTCTTAATGGTAAAAGGCATATAGAAAAAACAGGGACAACCAGAACCAAAGAGGGGGAAGGCCCTAAAGCACCATATAAGAGTAAACGGGGTATAAATGAAATAGTTCCCTAACAAAAAATGCTGACACAAATTTATATCAAAATGACAATAATTTATTAGAAATACAATGTAATCCAATGTGAAAGAAAAAAATGAACCAAACCTTCCCCTTGATCACAGTAAAAAACAGACTATATAGTCATTAAAAACAAGAACACATGCACCCCACACACATACTGCTGCTGAGCATATATAGAATAATTGATAACTAAGATAATCAAATCAAAATCATGGGTCAAACCAGGGCTATCACACAAAGCCTATCAGTGTCAGGACCCTGATGGATATCGGCTGAAACCAGTGAAGGATCCAGGCACTGAGCTAAAGATGATGAATAGCTGCTGGATAGATACACACACACACAGGCAGACCAAAATTGCGCGTCCCAACCAATTCGGTAAGGGACCAGTACTGTCTGGGTGTGGTAAGCCAGCCAACAAGATGGAGCCTGTCTAACACTGGAAGTAAAGCATTACCTCATAAAGCAGGAAATGCACAGCAAGGCCATATCTCAAAGAGAAAGGGCATAAAAAGAGGGGGCTCTAACAATTCCAGTGATAGACAGAAAGGAGCCTAGCATAATCACATAAAAAATTCCAATATCCATATAATAAATAAATGAATTGGATAAGTGTGAACTAGGCAATAAATAGTGTATTCATATAACCAGTTCCTCCTGAGAGGCACAAAGAGGAACCAATACTCTAAATGGAATGAAGAGAATGATGTCCCACATGGAGAGATTAAATCCCTCCACAAGTGATAAAGCCAATGAGCTATGGAGCGGAAAAGGACACAACAGAGTCAATTAATGATGAAGACTGATACTGTCCATACCGTCCAGCGGGGTACCTTTGGAAAATTGCATGCCAGAGAGTGCTTCTCAGTAATTTGCTTCCATCAAACAGCCCAAACACTTTAGAGTGATCCAGTATATACTTCTGAGGCTGGTAAATGTGTAGAAATCATGTAGCACCTGATGCAGCAGGAGTCATAGATCAGCACATGAATAGGTGCAATATAATGAGTAACAGAAAACCTCCGCAGATCAGTGCATCCACTCAATGCGGGTCTCCAAAATTGGAAAGCAAATATTTCAAAGTCACGACCACACACTTAGGGCTATACTGCTTCTGAATATTAGCAGAAACTGGAAAGCTGTAACTCACAGGATACAATGATGCAAAGTTATCACTAATAGCACGGAAGTTGGAACCATTCAGTGCGGGTCTCCAGGGCTGGAATAAAGTATATATTCACCATTGCAGGCACATGTACAGAGTCTGACACTGGGATTGGCCCTGGATCAAATGGCCGAGTGAACACTCTAGGAATAGAGGTGGTTGGGGTCGATGCAGAGCCTGTAGGGCATGCACACAAAAAGAGAAGCACTAAAAATGAAGGTACCTCACAGGAATCATAGTGGATGGATCAGCAAATGTATGGTAGATCAGTACCAAAAAAACTGCAGAGTCCATGGCATCTCCAAATAGCTCAAACATTAAAGGCTGACATTCAATCTCGACCTCTCATGCTCCAGGCTGACGAGAGCTCAGGTGAGACACAGCAGACAGGTGGTGTGACTTCAATACATTTCGCTGACCAATCAGCTTTGTCAATTTGGAAGGATTTACTCTCACTTCCTGTTTCTGTCAATACGAACAGGATGTGAAGGGGTATCCCCCCCCCCCCCCCCCATGAGACACAGATGGCAAAAAAAAAAATTGACCCTCCCTACCCTAAATTTAAAAAAAAAGTGTTGCATTTAGTTCTAATTTGGGGTATCAGTCCTTATACTTACTTGAGCCCTATGTCAATCCAGTGCTGTGCATGAGAGCAGCATCGCTGCTCTTTCTCATCTCACTGGTTCAGTGACGCCAAGGAGATCCATTATTTCTTGCTGCTGTCAATCACAGCCAGTGAGAAGGGAACAAGGGCAGGGCCGAGCCGCACTGTGTGTGTGTCAATGGACACACAGAGCATGGCTCGAGAGCAAGCCTGCATGAGTGCTCCCATAGCAAGCAACTCGCTATGTGGGCACTTAGCAGGAGGGAGGAGCCAGGAGTGTAGGCAGAGGACCCGAGGAGGATCTGGGCTGCTTTGTGCAAAACCATTACACAGAGCAGGTAAGTATATTTGTTATTTAAATAAATTACCTTTACAATCAATTTAAGGTTTTGGTCAATATGACGACATAAGAAATTGGACGAGTAGCATGCACCACATTAACAAAGCAGATAGACCAGTTTCAGGTTTACCTGCACCACTAATGCCAGTTTCTTCTTCAGAGTGAAACAGAAACTGGCACCAGTTCCACACCTAATTAACAAAGGGATCACAGCGGTTTTTAGGTTTAAAAAAATGCCGCAGACCCCCGCCAGATTGGCTAAGACTTATGGGATGTGAACTGTCTGCCAGTAACCTGGACTGAATACATTACATGGCCAGAACATGCATATCGGCAGAAAGCTCCTTTCTTATATGCCTAGCTGTGACAAATGCAGGGTTAAAAGCTTTCCTTTTGCCTCTAGCTCTCAGCTGAGCAAGGGGGGAGGGCAGGGTGGACAGAGATAGCTAGAGTAAGCAGCTCTTGCTCTCTATGCCCTGTCTTGTACTCTCTTTTTCATTTTCTCAGATCGCTTCGTTAATTCACCAATCAAGGTAAAAATATGATGTATGGGAAAAATTAGGCTAGCTAAAGAGAACCGTTCCATTTCCCAAGCATAAAATATAGCGGCACGCTCGTAATCCTATCCATCATACTCCTAGATCCTCAACTTGGGTCCCTAGAAGCCTGATAGATAGAGCTCCGGAAGCATTATTATAACTTTGTGGACACCATGAAACCTAGGGTGATATATTAGCTATGTGTGGTATCTTTTGCTAATATACTTCTTCTTTCCCCAAAATATCCAGCCTAAAAAACTGAACTGCACTGTTACTGACATACACATTTCGACATTTTGTTAAAAGTCAAACCCTCATCTCCATCTTTTTATTCTTTTTTGAACTATAGAAGCTCATCACCATATTTAATCACTATCCTGGGCTTGTTGGCGGAACCTACTCACCCAACACGCGGAGGTACCCTTCGCCCGGTGCGCGCTCATCAATGCCTGGGACCAGGCGGAGCCTGTGATCAGCTCCCCGACTTAAAGATGAGCCTTTACTGCGTGCAATAATAAATGTGCAGAGCTGAAAAGTGCATTGTCCCATGTCACTACACACTGTAACTTGATATAGGTTGCATTAAGAGGGACATGCTGAGCCTGCGCCCACTTCACAAGTCCAGCCTACTTCTGTTACCTCATTCCCAGTAACAGAATGGGGGTCCCACCATGCACATAGCGTGGACTTCATTCATGCTCCCACTTAACTCTCCTCTTACCGAACCTCGTGACCAGGCCATAGATCTCCGTATGCTATATAGCAGAAAGTGAAAAGTGTTGTTTTTATTCAGAATTGTCGCTCTTTTTTTGTTTATAGCACAAAAAATAAATCGTACAGGTGATCAAATACCACCACAAGAAAGCTCTATTTTTGGAAAAAAAGGACATCAATTTTATTTGGGTACAGCGTTGCACGACCGCGCAATTGTCTGTTAAATTAACGCAGTGCCGAATCACAAAAAATAGCCTGGTCATTAAGGGGGAAAACCTTCCCGTCCAGAAGTGGTTAAGCTGCTTTATGAGTTCAGGGGAGAAAAGCAAACGTCCTGTGTGCATGAGGCCTCAATAGTTTACTATTTTTTATTTCTACTAAAGGCAGAAAATCCCTTTAACACTGTCTTACAAAGACATGACCTTAAAACTCCTATTCCTCATTCCTGACTGTTAAGGGGAATGAAAACTGATGAATTGCATGTTAAAAGTAGAAAGATAAAAAATATTTTTGACATTTTTGAATTCTTATTCTTCCAAATTTAGGCTCACATGTGTTCTACATCTGTGTGTGAGGCATTCAGAAAAGAAGAAGTATGGAAATTTGTACGCACATCAGAGGTGAGACTTGGGATCCAGCCTTAGGTCAGCTGAGCAGTCATAAATCGGTATCTGTTGCATTGATTATCTATAGCAGGGATCCTCAAACTACGGCCCTCCAGCTGTTGCGGAACTACACATCCCATCAGGCATTGTAAAACTCTGACGTTTACAGACATGGCTAGGCATGATGGGAATTGTAGTTCCTGAACAACTGGAGGGCCATAGATTGAAGACCCCTGATCTATAGGCTAGGAACTCTAGGAAAGCATCTAAATTTATTGTTTAGCTACACTCACTGCACACTATTAGGTACACCTTGCTAGTACTGTGTTGGACCCCTTTGTGCCTTCAGAACTGCCTTCATTCTTCGTGGCATGAATTCAACAAGGTGTTGGAAATGTAGCACCCTACAAGGTAGGTGCTAGGTAAAGTATAATGGGCCTTGGCTGCCTAACAGCAGGGCCATGATTTTCAGCTGGGCTGTCATGTCTCCCAGGTGTTGCTGTTGAGGCTGGGGAGTGTCCCACTGGCTCCATGAGAGGGTTCTCATTGGGCAGTGGAGGAAACCCAATCAGTGGCACATTCAGGCCTGTATCTACCCAAGAAAGGCAGATTCTGCCGCACAGGATTCTGGGAGTGGGTATAAGTTTGAGGGGAGCGCATGACGCAGCGTCTTTGGCGGGAAGCAGAGTCCCAGGAGGGAGAGTACGGCTGTCTCTCCTCCTGTCGGAAGGATCGGGTGTTCCGGGCGGCTTGCCTGAGAGTACAGATAGAGCTGAGCTGAGCTGCACAGAGGATCCGGTGTGCCGAGGACTGCGGAGTTGAGGGGGCCCAGTTTCAGGAAAGCATTCCAAGTTTGTGAGTACTGTCACTGCCCTTGGGGGTCTGCCTAGCTGAGAGGGGACCGCTCCGGTGAAGATCCAAGGGATCCAGGAGCTAGTTAGCGGTAAAGGGGGTGCCTAATAAGAGGACCCTGAAGTATCAGAGGGGGTGCCTAGTGAGAGGACCCTGAAGTGTCAGAGGGGGTGCCTAGTGAGAGGACCCTGAAGTGTACAGAGGGTGCCTAGTGAGAGGACTCTGAGTGTGTAAAGGGGCGCCAGCGGTTGGGCCCTGAAGAGTTAGGTGTACAGCGTGCAGTGTGCAGTGTACAGTGTTAAGGGTTACAGCAGCACAAGCAGTTACAGAGAGCTACCTCAGTCAGTGAAGGGCTGGAAGGAGCTCTTCACAGGACTTTTGAGCTACACTCAGTGTCAAGAGTCAAGTCTTACTACAGTGCAGGATCTTTTGAGTTAACCTGAGGGTTAAAAGCTAAGTTCTAGCACAGTCCAGCAAAACGGCATTTTTCAAGCGCCAGGAAGCGTTGGTCGGAATTCAGCTGGCATCAAGACAGCGCTGACAGGCATTTTTCTACAAAAAATTCTGCTGGTGGGAAAGATCCCTGAATCCACATTGTTTGTGTGGATGCAGTGATCTGTCAATTTAACCAGCTGGCTGAAGAAAATAAACCATCTGTGTGTACCCTGCTTTAGACGGAAAAACACCACTTAAGGCTGGTAAACATAGGCCGAATATTGGCTGGTATGGGCCAGTTCAACAGAAACCGGCAAACATTCGGCCCATGTGTACAGCAGCCTGTCCGAAAGAAGACGGTCTGAAGACTGGCTTTTAAAAAAACAGGCATGCTGAAAAGCCAGCATCAGCGCTTGCAGCCATGCAGGGCCTTCATAGCCACAAGGCGAATAATGCAATTGTTCAACGCCCCAAAGCCCAGCAAGACCCCAACAATTATGTGATTTTTTTTTTTTGTCCATGTTCTGTAACTAGGGACATAAAGATGGTAGAAAGTGCTGTAGGTGCTGTAGAATCTGTCATCATTGTTGGTTTCTGTGGGATCTACAATCACCCATGATGTATGTCTCTGATCAGATTGTTATCTTGGAGCATCACAGTAAAGCCCTGGATTACACTATGGCCAAAGCCTTGAACTTTGTTTTATAGGTTTTTATGATTGTGCTAACGTTTTTAGAGAGTTAGGTATGATAAATAATGGTCTTCCTTGAGGAGTTATTGGGAAAAGGAGAGCAGCTATGGAGAAAAAAAAAAACAGAGGAACCAAGTGATGTTACCTGGTTCCTGTAGGCTGTTTTTCCACTATTCATCAGACATGGGAGTAAGTCACACATGTGCAAGTCACAAGCAAGTCTCAAGTCTTAACCTTCAAGTCTCAAGCAAGTCCCAAGTTACTGTGGAGAAAAGCAAGCAAGCCAAGTCGAGTCCCTGCTAGAAGTCAAGCAAGTCAAGTCATTTATTTTGGTCAAGTCACAAATCAAGTCAAAATACTGATCTACCCCAATTTTCACCTTTAAATCAGTTAAAAGTCAGTGGTCAGGAAAGGTTTTGTTTTATTTTCAACATTAACAAAACTGCTTAGTGCTTTTTTCTTGGCATATTAAAGAAACAAGCAAAAAATTGGGGGAGCAAACCCTGAACATGTATATCTAAAGCCGGTGCAGCTATGGACCAAGCAACATGTATATTAAAAAAGAATAGCGCAACCATGCAAAATAAATGACTATTAAATATGGAGACAATCCATAAATAAAAATGGGGGTTTAGTCCCACCATATGGCCATATCGTGCTCAAGCCCACCACTGCGTCAAAGTACCCCATTATCAGTGGGTCCTACACTATCCATAGAAAAGGGGTGAATCCAGCCTCTCCAACCCTTGGAGACAACACTCCTTGCTGGGATGGATGTGCTAATGCACTACAAAGGACTCCTCCTGTATCTACTTGATGGTGGACTCTGATAGAGTACAGGTGTGTGTGGGGGGTGGGATGCTAAACCACAGAAGTCTGGTCAGACCGAATACATAATAAACAAGAAAAAAATTGGGGGAGCAAACCCTGAACATGTATATCTAAAGCCGGTGCAGCTATGGACCAAGCAACATGTATATTAAAAAAGAATAGCGCAACCATGCAAAAGAAATGACTATTAAATATGGAGACAATCCATAAATAAAAAGGTCAGACCAGTTATCTCCAAGGGTAAGAGAGGCTGGATTCACCCCACCCAATTTTTTGCTTGTTTATTATGTATTCGGTCTGACCAGACTTCTGTGGTTGAGCATCCCACCCCCCCACACACACCTGTACTCTATCAGAGTCCACCATCAAGTAGATACAGGAGGAGTCCTTTGTAGTGCATTAGCACATCCATCCCAGCAAGGAGTGTTGTCTCCAAGGGTTAGAGAGGCTGGATTCACCCCTTTTCTATGGATAGTGTAGGACCCACTGATAATGGGGTACTTTGACGCAGTGGTGGGCTTGAGCACGATATGGCCATATGGTGGGACTAAACCCCCATTTTTATTTATGGATTGTCTCCATATTTAATAGTCATTTCTTTTGCATGGTTGCGCTATTCTTTTTTAATATATTAAAGAAACACTTTGAATGCCCAAACAACTCAAAATCCTTCGTCCGGTCATGTTTCAACACCACAGTCACTAAAAACATGTTAAGTATTTTCTTTGTTAAACATCCACTGTCCTAAAAATCAGAACACTGAGGTGTTTTAAGTGACTGTGGTGTCAGAAACATAACAGGTACATTCATTTTGCTTTAACACATCTTGAGAAGATGCAAATATTTAATAACTTAAAAAAGCAAAGTCATTTTGAGTCATAGGTCTCAAGTCAAAGTCAAGTCTCAAGTCATGAATACCAAGTCAAAGTCAAGTCAAGTCTTTTATTAATTTTATTCAAGCAAGTCTCAAGTCCTCAAACTGGTGACTTGAGTCTGACTCAAGTCAAGTCATGTGACTTAAGTCCCAAAGTCTGCTGTTCATTTCCCCTATGAAGCTTCTCTCTTTCCACCAGCTCCCCTGATCACCCTGTCCGTCATATCAAACTGTTCCACAGCCTAACTTGCTAGTGGTGCCATAACAGCCTAGTAGTAGGCATAAACGATAGAGCTATGACTTAAACAGGACTGGGTTATGGCTTATATTCTTACTTTAACTACACACTAAGAATCTATAAATAAAATGCTATGTGTGTTTTATGTTTGAAAGCCTAGAACACGTCTCATCTTCCTAGATGCCCAATACATTACTGGCTCATATTTATTCCTTACATAAAATATGATTCGTATAATCTCTGTCATTTACAACAATAATTTTATTGCTAGAATTAATAATTAATACAGCCCGTAAAGCTCCAGGGATGATATCATTCTTACCTATAAATTTTTATGAGGTTGCGAATAACTTGAACTACAAGAACAGCTGTGCGGAACTTCTGGATGTACTGCAAAAGAGGATGAGAGATTATTACACCTGCAGGAGACCATTTTCATATTAGGTTAATTTAAAGTACAACAGTTGTTAAAGACCAACTCTTCCTAAATACGATTTCAGCTTTGTGTGGTTGCTGTCACATGGTGGCTTCTTAAAGTGAACCTGTGTCCAGACTTCACATACAAAAATATTTACGTAAAAGTAAAAGCACTTTAAAAGTAGCCCTCATAGGTAGCTGTAGGCATTGTGGAGAAAATCAGCTTCAAAATGTACAACAGAAGCACTGAAATCTTACCTATTTTCCTATTAATTTCTATTGCTGCAGAAATTTGGCAGCCTGCTGACCCTCTATTGTGGGTGTGTCTAAGCACCTGGTACCCAATGTGCCCCCCAGGGAACACATGAGACCCTTGGGGCATCTGCGGACAGTGGTCTTTGCTTTCCTTACTTAGGTTCTTACTTGACCTAGTGAAGGAAACTATTTTTTACACTGGATTCCAGTAGTCTAGTGCAATGTTTCTCAACCTTTTTCAGTCAAGGCACCCTTTAAAATCTTGAGGCACCCCATTCTAAAATGTAAAAAAGTAAAGTCAATTTTTTACATAATGCAGCAACATCTTCACACGTAGGACACCCAACGTCTGAGGGAATTCATTCTTTCAAATACACCTTTGCACAGTGGTACTGACTAGTATTCCAGTGTTTCTCCTCTCATTCCGTTTGTCTTCCCCACTCAGCTGATGTGACCTCAGTGCTGGGACCAGGGGTGGGGCAAACGAGGAGTCTGTCCAGGCGTCCTTGGTCCTCCTTACCAACCGATGATTTCATTGGTTTTTAGGACACCAGGAGCTAGAAGGTTGTAATGTTGCACAATAAAAACCTGTGAAGTGTAACTAAAAGGCAGACTTCATCCACCTGCAGGCTGGTATACAACTTTTGGGCCACTTTTTAACATTTTGCCAAGGCACCCCAGAAGAAACCTAAAGGCACCCAGGGTGCCTGGGCACCCTAGTTGAAAAGGGCTGGTCTAGTGGTTAGGTTTATTTCTTTAACACTGTCCTACCTTATGTGCTGTCCATCCCTTCTATCCTTTATTCTTATTTTTTTCTCTGATATTCTATAGTGGATCTTGCTAAGAGAAATGTTAAATGTTGCAGAAGTAATTTTCAAAGGGAGCCCAAAGGAGTAATTTCTAAAATGTGTTATCTCTAGCAGTCTTATATTATGTGCGTCTAATCTCTAACAATCTCCTGAAGTATAGACTCTAGCCTTTATCAACTCATACCTACAGTCTTTGACCATCCCCTGTTGAATGCCTGCAGTTTCTGACAGCTTTCTGTAGCACTATATTCAACAAATATTGTATGTGGGCTTATGCAATGTCAGGGGCTTCACTTTGAGCCTCCTACATCAAGAAAGATGAATACCACTAGTTTAAGCTGTCAGAAACCAAGAGAGACCTGACTTTGCAGTCTTTGTTATGACCTTTGAGAATGAATTACTGCACACTACATGCAGTTAGAGTGGTCAGTGGGGGCTTCTTTTAAAACTCTGTTACTGCTTGTTGAGAATATTTGCATACTATATTGCCCATAATCTGGGCACAGTTGCACATTAATCACTTCAGCTCCAGAAGATTTACCCCCCTTCCTGACCAGACCAGTTTTTGCGATACGGCACTGCGTTACTTTAACTGTTGTGCGGTCATGCAACGCTGTACCCAAATAAAATGTATGTCCTTTTTTTTTCCACAAAGAAAGCTTTCTTTTGGTATATTTTATCACCTCTGCAGTTTTTATTTTTTTGTGTTCTAAACAAAAAAAAGACAGACGATTTAGAAAAAAAAATGTTTTATTTTCTGCTATAAAGCATATAAAATAACAAAATTGAAAAAAAAAATCATATGTTTTCATCAATTTAGGACAATTAGTATTCTGCTATATATTTTTGGTTAAAAAAAAACCCAATAAGTGTATATTGATTTTTTTTTTTTACTAGTATTGGCAGCAACCAGTGACTTATAGCGGGACTGCAATATTGTGGCAGGCGAATTGGACACTAACTGACACTTTTGACATTTTTTTGGAGACCAGTGACACTAATACAGTGATCAGTAATAAAATATATAGTCACTGTGTTAATGACACTGGCAGGGAAGGGGTTTAACATCAGGGGCGATCAAAGTATTAACTGTGTGCCTAGCCTATGTTTTTGTACAGTATGGGAGATGCTAGAGAAAGATATGGATCCTTGTCCCTGCTTTGCCGGCGTACATCAAGTATGCAGTGTTAGCTCACCCAGAAGTGTTGGATCACATACTAGGTACGTGATCTGGCGCAGCAGTTCCACCTTGCCGTCGTATATGTAAGTTATATGTTCAACAAGTGGTTAAGTCCAATGTCACATAGGAGATTCTGGTGATAGCAGGATCAGCAAATGGAGGCCTTATATGTCCTAATGGAATTGCTCCCTTTCTAGCCTGTAAGGCAGGCCATAGATGATGCAATTTCTTTCCTGCAAAAACAAAGCTATTATGTACTCCCGGGTGGGGGAGCCGTCCATGCTGGGAGAACACAGTGATCATTGTTGGTGGCTATAGCCGCTGGCAATAATCGCATGTAGAAATTCAGCATGCTGGTTGTACCCAAGTCTATTGATGGATTGATTTGGACTCAATCAGCCTACCCATAGAAGGTTCACATCTCGGCCAGTCGCTGCTGAACTAGGCGAGATTTGAACCATCTATGGCCTGCTTAACACTGCTAATTCTCTAGAAAGGAACAGAGGAACAAGAGATAATAACAGATAAGTGGCTCTATATAAATCTCAGTAGGATTGCTCATCTGAAACTGCCTTATATCATTTAGGTATTTTGGTAGTAAGATAAACTATATGGCCAAGGGTTTGTGGACATCTAACCTACGTGAGCATGTTGGACATCTTATTCTAAAACCATCTGCATTAATATGGAGTTAACTTTAACAGTCTGTTGAGATGTTAGTACATCTCTCCGCTGAGCTATTGTGTTCTGACGGGAGGCCTACCCCCCCCCCCCCCCCACCTCGTCAGAACACACTGATCAGCACTTGCAGCTATTGGCAGTGAGCACTGATCGGATGCTGGTCAGCTGTTGATTTTCCAACACGCCCATTCAACAGAGGTCGGTTGTTAGGCCGGCTTCTGCCAAACATGCTACTTTACACACTGGGCGAATGTCGGCCGGTTTCTGTTGAACCAGTTGATACCAGCCGATATTCGGCCTGTGCGTAGCAGGCTTAATGCTAGATAGAGCCTGAACTGGAGAATCTGTACCCAAAAAAGGCAAGCAGAGAACAAAGGATTATTCACCAGTATTGCTTGGGATCTCTATGCAGCTGATCATTTCCAAATTAGACTGAATTGTTCAGTCCTGTATGGAGGCTGCCATCTTGGCAGAGGCAGGGCTTTTCTTCCTCATTTAAAATCTGCTTCGATTAATAGTGATCTGATGGTGGGAGAATATTTAAGAAGCAGCAGATCCAGAGAATGAGTGAAGCAGGGAGAATTATGTTTTGCAGAGTAATGACAACACCAAAACTCAACTAAAATCTCTTTAGACTAGCAGTCACAGGCACCAATACCTTAAATGATCTCACATTGCAGATATACATCTATGAGGCTACAGGCACACCTACCAGGAAATTTATCAGAAGAATAACTGTGCTATAAGCGATAAACATAAATAGAACACAATATAGATTCAATCAGAGTAGCAATTCTCCAATGTGATATTGACACAAATACAAGCATATAAACAAAAAAGTAGAGTTGCTCTAGAAATATTACTATATATTTTGAAAATTAAGTACACAGAATAGAATATAGACTGCGGAAGTTGCAATATGAAGTCCCAAAGAAATTTTGAACTCGAAGAACTTGAAAACCTTGGAAACCGATGCCTTTCTTTCAGAATCTTGTTGGTTACTCTCAGTGTAGAAAGTTTCAAGCATGTGTGTTTAATGGGTGTAGAAATAGAAGAACTAAAGAATTCAGATCCACCAGCACCTCTAGAAATGATAAAATTTAACCCTTCATTACCTGTTCTACCGCGGGAGTTGTATACCTATTACAATGTCCCTGTGGTCTCCAGTATGTGGACAGGACCAAACAGGCCCTTCAGGTGAGACTTAACGAGCATATTAAAAATAACAGAAAGGGTTTTAAAAATATCATTCTGTCTCTAAACATTATGCTCTTGCCCATAATAGGGATCCTAGGGATACTATTTTTTTTAGGTATTGACAGATATAGCCCACATTGCAGGGGGAGCTCTTTGGTTAGAAGGATGACTGTAATATTTCTAGCGCAACTCTTTTTTGTTTATAAACCTACCAGGAAGCGTATTATTATTTCTAAGGATGAATAAAGGTAAGATGCTTTTTACCTTAATGCATTCCCTGCATGTAGGTAAACAAATGTCTTAGTTGCTGTATCCCCCCCCCCCCACCTCCCTATATACTTACCTGAGTGCTATCTCAATCCAGCCCTTTGCTCGTCTGCAGCCAGTGTTGCTTTCTCTCCCTTTTGGGACAGTCATAGAGGCAGCAGCAGGAGCCATTGGCTCCTGCTGGTTTTAATCAAATCCTGTAAGGAGGGAGCAGGGGCTGTGACCAAGCCATACTTTGTGTGTCTATAGAGCGAGTGAGTGAGGCGGCACATGTGCCACCATAGAAAGCGGATTCCTACTGACACAGTTCACTGCCCCACTGACTGACACAGTCCACTTTTAAGGTAAGTTAAGTTTATATATTTACAGTGACATTTGTTTTATTATATTTTTCTTTGTTCTCCTTACTATTTAGTTAGGCCTTGCTAGTTACTTTCTGAAAAATTGGAAGGGCTCCGCACCCCGGTGATCTTTGATCGCCTTCATGTTGTTCAGGTAGATCCTCACTGTCAATTGATTGTTATCCTGTATATTATAAAGAGCATGGGCATGCCTGCAACTTAACTGTACATTAGATGTTATTTCAACTGTATGTCTCTTTTGAAAGACAGAATTAGCAATTAACATACCGTATTTTCCGGCTTATAAGACGACTGGGCGTTTAAGACGACCCCCCTAATTTTCATCTACCGGTAATTCTTATACTTAGGTTACCTTGGAGATATTATACTCGGCGTATAAGACGACCCCCCATTTTTGGGGGATTTTTTTGAGGTTCATAAGTAGTCTTATACGCCAGAAAATACAGTATCTAGATAATCTCTATTGAATATTAAATCTTTACTTTTTGAGTTCTGGTACACTTTAAAAAGACACTGTTGCCAACTTTAAAAATGAAAGTAAAAGCACAGAAAAATCTAAAATATATTTTTGAATGTCCACAAAGGTGAGGCTTTTGCAAGTAAATAACATGCCTAATATGAATTGCATGCACATATAATCTAATAGAAATAGTGTAGTTAAAATTAATAGTCTGGCAACAGGGTCTCTTTAGGAGGATTACAAACAATTGGCCTGGAAAGATAGTTTAACCACTTAAGGACCAGGCCTATTTTTGTCACTTGTTGTTTACAAGTTAAAATCAGTATTTTTTTGCTAGAAAATTACTTAGAATCCCAAACATTATATATGTATGTATGTATGTATGTATATATATAAAAAATAAATAATATATATATGTATATATATATATATTATTTTTTTTTTTTTTTTTTTTTTAGCAGAGACCCTAGAGAATAAAATGGATTGTTGCAATACTTTATGTCTTAGACAATGGCTATACTATGCACTGTGAGGTAATGTACTTGGTTTATATTGCTGACTGCCTTCTCCTGCATTTAATTTAAGAGTAACAAATATCTTTGGTCTCATTTTACCATGTCTTACATCCCTCAAATTGTCCAATTTCTTCCCCCAGCTTTCGGGGGTATACTCACTCACACATTCCCTATCCCACTTTTGGTTTCTTAGGTCTATCCATATCAATTCGTTATACATTTTTCTTTTCACATTTGCATTGTGATCCACCTTTGTAGAAACTCTTTGCATTGGGTTTTTCCTCCCTCCCTTGGGATGTAACCTTCAGCTATATCACACATTTCAGCACTTCATCACTCTCATTATCCTATTGATCACCCCATTTATAATATTATATAATACTCCTTACAGATTCCGAGTAGGATCGTTAGATTTACCATCACATTGCTTACAATAGATATCGGTTATTATAGGAGGTCCTCTCATGTAGTGCTTGACATCCACGGGCAATACTACCACAGCACTGGGTGGAGACATCCCCAGACCACCCTTGACTTGCTAGCACCACAAGTTGATTCTAGCCAAACATGAGTCAAATCAGGGTAGGGGACTCCACCAATTTGGTGTTTTTTTTTTTTTTTTTTAGCCCCACCCTATCCCCTGTATTTTATACTTGTATTTATACTGATATTATTTAGTAGATTTACTGTTTGTCCATACATTTTCTGTAGATATGCATGGATCTGCTCCGGATGAAGTGGAGCGAAGTCCACGAAACGCGTCAAGCCTGTTGATATATATTTATCACAATCATGCGTTTCTGTACTTACTGTATACATATTTCTGTTCAGCATGTATTTTTGTTTGTTGATATCCATAACACATATATGTTCTATATGTTATGATCCAGTTGTAGCCCAGGGAAACCATTGTATCCGGAATGTATTTTTCTATCATGCAATAATTTTATCATTTGTTGATGAGTTTTTTTAAAACAGTTTGCTCTAAACATTAGCATCTTTTATATTTAATATATGTTACCATTCTACCTACATGTATGTACATATATGAATTTCCTTAGATAATTAGTTGTATTTATACCCACTGAGAGTCACGCATCTCATTTAAAGTCCCAATACCCCTTTCTTTTTCAATACTTTGTCACACTGTATTTGGGCAGTGGTCTTACAAATGCAATATTTTTGGAAAAAATACACTTTTTTAAATGTAAAAATAAGAAAACAGTAAGGTTAGCCCATTTACCCAACATGTCATACTTCAAAATTGCACACGCTCGTGAAATGGGAGGAGGTCCAGGGCTAGAATTATTGCTCCCGCTCTTACAATCACAGCGATACCTCACATGTGTGGTTTTAACACTGTTTACATATGTGGGCATGACTTGCATATGCGTTTGCTTCTGCATGTGAGCTCAGAGGGACGGGGCGCTTTAAATTCTTTTTTTTTTACCTTTTTATTTTTTTATTTTTACACTGTCCCTTTAAAAAAAAATTGTTTTCGATCACTTTTTTTCCTATTACAAGGAATGTAAACGTCCCAGTCAAACAAGTCATTTTTTTCAGCAAGAAAAAAAATGATGAGTCCTTTAAGGCCATAAGGAGGAAGCGACGTATGGCGTCTCTCCAGTCCTCCAAGGCCATAGAGTCAAGTGGGGACCATCTTGCCCTCACTCGACTTCCTGCCTGGGACATGGACAGATCGGATTGTATTCCCCGCTATCGACAGCTCCGGTAAGCGGGTAAAATTACCAGGAAGGGACGGGAGGGGGATGGACACCTCTTCCGCCGCCCATAAAAGTGATCTTTGCCGCTGGGACCACTTTTATGTGAAAGCACACCGCTGGCTGAGTAAGAAAATACTGGAGTTATGGCAGCTATCTGCGGCCATAACACCGGTATTTAACTTCAAAGTAGCGACGTCAAAGTAAAACTGCGGTGGGCGGTCCGGAAGCAGCTAAAAAGGTAAAATACACCCGTATTCAAATTTTGAGCAATTTCCAACCAGCAGCATTCAGTCCTCACCGGGCATTACATTTTCTGATAAAACATCACTTTTTATTGTAGATCAGCATAATTTTGACTGCATTAAAGGCACACAGAATCTTTCACCTGAAACCTCAATGACTGAAACAGTATTGGATTTTAGACTAGCTGTCTGCCAAGTGGCACTTTTATAAATCTCTGAAACGACATATAAAAATTTCTTTCCACATTACAATATTTACTGAATAAACCCATTTTCTATTTCTTATTTGACTTGGCTTCTGTACTCTGTTCTTTCAGTTTCAACAGATGTAATAAAGTTTATTTTTCTCAAGGACTCGGCCTTTCTGTCAGGCGGTGTCATCTCACACGGTTCCTCTCTGAGGATCCGTCACAAATTACTGAGCCCAATATTTCATCTTTCAAAGACCTCATCTTCATTGTC
The DNA here is from genome assembly GCF_965119305.1 of Pelophylax lessonae. NCBI lineage: Eukaryota > Metazoa > Chordata > Amphibia > Anura > Ranidae > Pelophylax > Pelophylax lessonae. Next base: position 691,251,691 of record NC_138769.1, read on the forward strand.
CTTTGTCTGCCGTTCCTCACTCCAATAAACATTTCTTTTCATTCTGCTAGGCTAGTAGGAAAATACAGGTATTATATCATTTATATCACCTGATCTCATAAGGAGTTCAAATGTGGAACAAGGCAGTGAGGCAGCCAATCTGTTTGTTGGGTCACTACGTGCATGTTTAAAATACTAGACATGTGGAAAAGGCTTTTATAAGGATAGAAATATTATCCTTCGTGCATGAAAGTGCCAGATCTGAGGGAGGATTGCTGCGCTGCATCACCTATTAGGATGAAGACAACATTGTCTTTTGTAGTCGATAAAGGCATGGCCTAAGATCGTATTGTAGTGCCCCATAGTGGTGGTTAATAAGTGAGGTCCTGTGCCAGGGGTTTTACTGTAAAACATGAACATATGAGGTCGGGGTTACCTCCTTCTGGCAGTTGGGGTACTCATTGCCATTATGCGACATCTGGGGCATGTCAGATTGTAGGGGGCTGCAAGGCCAAAGAACACAGCCAACCTCACAGTCCATGGGTGGTTTGCCTGGTTCTCCCATCTATTTACAGAGAGGTAATGTGGGCAAAGCTTTTACAGGACAGTCTTTTATACTCTACAACAACAGTGGAAACCTCAATGCAGTGTCTAACATCCTAAGGGCCATGGGGACAGGTATCAGTGTGGTTCAATATTGCTGGTGTGGTGGAACAGAGTGGTAAGTGACTAAAGGAAAAGTAAGTATGAGCTGCTATGGATTATATAAAACATGTGTCTGTGCTGCTTTTAAAATTATAAAATATTTTAGTGTACCATGTGATTGTAATAAAGTGCACAAGTGATATGTAAACAGTGATACTCAAACCATATATCATTGCACAAATATAAATTCAATTAAGTAAATCTCCAGCACAATTAGAATATGTAAAAAATGATATATAGTCTATAATCAGCAGTCTGTTATAGAAAAAAGTGCTCAGTGCAAGAAAAGTGCTTCTTATATTCTTCAGTGACTTCTTAAAAGTGCTCTGTGCTCAGATCCTTCCATTCAGTGCTCCCCTCTCAATTCCCCACTCACCAGATATAGGAGGGGGAAGCGCCTTTCAAAGCCTTTAGAGATGGCGCACACTTCAATTGCAGTTGAGATCATTATACCTATGTGGCTGAGGATTATCAAGATGGTCTCCCAATCGATTCACCCTAGAAGTATAAAAGAAGATATCTCCATAGTGAAGTACCGTAACACAATTTTTATTCATTGCTTTTGATAACGCTCCGATTGGCTGGAGAGAAACGCGTCAAGCCGTTGCCCGCACGTCACAACGTCACATCAGTGGTTGGAATGCAGGAAGCGGAAGCAGCGTCCACCACCAGGAAGGAGTATTGGCGTTCTTATTACTTTTGTTTTGTAAGTGTTTATTTGTCATTTATGAGAATAAAAATTGTGTTACGTCACTTCATTATGGAGATATCTTCTTTTATGCTTCTGGGGTGAATCGATTGGGAGACCATCTTGATAATCCTCAGCCACATAGGTATAACGATCTCAACTGCAATTGAAGTGTGCAAAAACCTCCACCATCTCTAAAAGCTTTGAAAGGCGCTTCCCCCTCCTATATCTGGTGAGTGGGGAACTGAGAGGGGACCACTGAATGGAAGGATCTGAGCACAGAGCACTTTTAAGAAGTCACTGAAGAATATAAGAAGCACTTTTCTTGCACTGAGCACTTTTTTCTATAACAGACTGCTGATTATAGACTATATATAATTTTTTACATATTCTAATTGTGCTGGAGATTTACTTATTTGAATTTATATTTGTGCAATGATATATGGTTTGAGTATCACTGTTTACATATCACTTGTGCACTTTATTACAATCACATGGTACACTGAAATATTTTATAATTTTAAGAGCAGCGCAGACACATGTTTTATATAATTCATCTAAAGGTACCCCATTTTTGTCTAGCAGCAGCTCTAGACACATTAGAGCACTTTATATTGATTTAAATAATTTATACAATTTTGAGACACTATTTATTTTATTTTTATTTTTTTTTGGGAAACATTTTATTGAAAATCTTTAAGGCATACAGGTAAAGGTGCATTAAATGCATATACAATAGTTATAGAACACCAAAATGCAGTTAAACTCATCTCAGTAGTCGTAACAATAACACGTGGCAAGTGGCACATAGTTAATAACAAGGAACCTATTACAACTTATAAAAGTGAAAAAGCACCTGAGCTGGGCCAAAAAGTTAAGGCTGTTTGAGCAACAGAAACAGCGTTTGAGTACCAAGAAGGGTGCAGACTGAGGGGGAATGTGCGCCCAAAAGGCAGGAGGGAGGAGGCACTGTGGGATCCCTTGGCCATATCTGAGGGAGATGCGGTCCGTGCTACAGAAACTTAGGAGGCCCCTGGGCACACGAATGGGGGGGCAGAAACCTCCACGGGGAAAAACCTGCGCCCGAGGGGGTTTTAAGAGGACCCTGTTCAGAACTAGGGGGAACAAGGGGAACCAGCAGAAGGGAATGTTGGAGAGGGCGGATAATTGGTACGTGCATGCGGACTGCTAGGTCATCCTAGTGTATGGAAACCACAATATTTTAGGGGGAGGGGGGAGAAATCAAGGGGTAGAACAAAAGGAATGGGAATGAGGTGACGAGACAGGAACAGGATGGATGGTCAGGGAGGAAAGGAAAGAAAGAAAAAGGAAAAAAAAGAAAGAAAATAAAAAGGAAAGGGGGGGAGGGAGGTATAAGAACGGAAGAACCCGTCACAGCTACGACCAGAGAAGGAGAATGCTACTGTTTAGCCTGCCGCGCCTAGCAGCTTACTATATTCGGAGGAGAAGGAAAAGTGTAGCCAAGTGGTGTAATACTTGTCAGGGGAATCATGGGCTTGATGGGTCAGGTCTTCCATCTCCGCTATCCTACCCACCCTACGGAGCCAGTCCGCAACAGTGGGAGGATGGGGAGACAACCAGCAACAAGGAACGCACATTCTCGCTGCGTTAATGAGATGGAGAGTCAACGATTTCTTGTATGCTTTTTGTGGGATGGGCGTGTGGTGGAGGAGGTACTGAGCCGGGGAAAAGGCTGAGGAATAGGTGGTGATGTGTTTAATAAGGGAGTGGACCTCCTGCCAGAAGGGTTTTATAAGAGGGCATTCCCACCAGATGTGAAGCAAAGTACCGGCGTGAGTGTTGCACCTCCAGCACATAGGCGACGTTTCCGACGAGAATTTGTGCAAAATATCAGGGGTCGTGTACCATTTGGAGAAGATTTTAAAACCACTTTCTTGCACATAGACATTCCTGGAGCCCTTATGCATATGGGTAAAGATCCTATCCCAGTCCTCTCCATTAAGTGAGATAGCGAGGTCTTCTTCCCACCGATCACAGAGTCGAGCGACCCTAAGGGGGAGTCTTGGGGAAAGGATGGAGTATAAGGCGGAGATTAAGTGACGTTGGGGTTGGGGGGTCTGGCGAGCGCACAGGTCCTCAAAGGGAGTGGCATCTCTACGCCAGGCAGTGAGATCCTTAGTATGTAGTAGGAAGTTCCTGATTTGCAGATAGTTGAAGAATGGGATCCTACATTTGGGGAACCTCCGTAAAAGGTCCGAGTAAGTGAGAAGGGAGTCCCCCCTGAAGAAATGAGCTGCCCTGTGTGGGACGTCAGTCAAGGGTACAAGCGGATCGAGGTGTACCAGGCCAGGGATGAAGTCTGGATTATGACACAGGGGGACCATGGGGCCCAGACTGGAGGACATGTCTAAGGTCTTACAGAGCTGGCGAAAGACAAGTAGAGTGGGATGTGTGAGGGGAGGTTTCGCGCAGGGAGCCGGAATGGGATTGGGGCTAGACCATGGTAGGAAGCGTATGGGGGAGGGGGACATTGAGTCCTCAAGAGTCACCCAGTCCTTCGTGAGGTGACCACAGTGCCAGTCAACAATCCTAGACAGGTGACAGGCCCAGTAATACCTCCCAAGGTGGGGTAAGCCCAGGCCCCCGGATGACCTTGAGGCGGTTAGGAGATCCCAGGACAATCTAGGACGCTTGGAGCGCCAGATAAAATCGGAACATATTCGTCGATAAGATTGGAAGAATACGGGGGGAATTTTTATGGGAACCGTTTGAAGGATATATAACAGTCTAGGGAGGATGTTCATTTTTATGATGGCCAATCTGCCAAACCATGAGAAGGACCCATGCTCCCATTTATGCAAATCCGACTTGACTGCCATAAGAATGGGGGTGAAGTTTTTAGCGTATAGGCCGAACAGCTTGGCAGGGATCTGGATACCCAGGTAAGTGATGGCCTGAGGTTCCCACCGGAAAGGAAAGTTTTGCTGACAAAAAGATTGAAGGTGCGCCAGTAGGGAAACATTCAGTGCCTCGGACTTCGAATAATTTATTTTAAGATTGGAAAGTGCTTGGAACATATCCAGGTCCTTCAGGAGGTTTGGCAGAGTGGTAACTGGTTGCGTGAGGAATAGTAAAATATCATCGGCTATTTATTTTATTTATTTATTTATATAATTTATTTTCACCATAAGCGCAGTTACCCTTACCATACATGAGCTGCTATGGGACTGGGCATTAACCTCGCTGTAAACGGCATCCCTCAAGGGTATATATGAACCTTTACACCAGTAGTTCTCAACTCCTGTCCTCAGGACCCAATAACAGGCCAGGTTTGCAAGATAACTGAAATACATCCCAGGCTATATAATTTGCTGCTCAGTGATTGCAGTATTCTAGTCTGCATCTCCCCAAGGTAATACTTAATATCGGGCCTGTTAGTGGATATTGAGGACAGGAGTTGAGAACCACTGCTTTACATCAGCCTGCTCAATAAACAAAATGTCCTGTCAGGGAACTTGCATCTCTGGCTTTTTGCTGAATTGATTAACTGGCGCTATAGAGTCCAAATAATGGTAGGGTGTCACAAAGATTCCCAGCACTTCAATGTCTTTTATAGTATAATCAACAGTCCTGCTCAGAAATACATGGCCATCAGTGGTCCAATTATTTTCCATTTGCCATAGGCTAGGTTTTTCAGATAAGCTTCTATATTTTGCAGCTAGGCCCAAATCAGGGACCTCCTTGTAGGCAGGTGCCTAGTTGTTGTTATGGAAATGTATGATTATTCTGCAACGTGTGACTGATGCTGCAGGGGTTAGGTTAGTAGTGACAAAGTTTCCCCTGCAGGTTTGTCACTTCCCCTTGTGAAGGGTATAAATGCAGGGGAGCCAAAATCGTGGGGAAGGTCCAGTGTGGGAAGCAAGCAGTGGCTACCCATATTCCATGTAGTTCTTCTTCAGGCCACATCACTCTCCAATGGAACCCATTCTGTGTAGGGAGACCTCATTGTATGGCTCATTGCAACGGACTGCTGCATCTTGAGGTATGAGTGGCACAGTTATACACCATTTTCCTAAAGCAATTAGCTTAACCAATGTCATATAGCCAACTTGGAGTGAAACCATATTAACCTTCTGGGTTATGCCGTGACCATTATAAGAGTAATCAAGTTAACCCTTGTGGTTTAGTGTAAGTAAGTGAACATCGCATTTAAGCTTTATGGTTGTGGAGTAAAGGTAAAGAGAAGGAGCAACAGCCAGCTGGCGGTGAAAGTGGGTGACGGTGACATGTGATAGGAGCCCTGGTGATGAGGGAACAGGTGTACTTCATGTTCCTCATCTAGCGATTGATTCTGCACCTTGGAGCGTGCAGAGGTAAAGGGTTCACATAGGAGCCTAGCCTGGGGTCACAATGCGTAAGGTCTTGTAGAACAGAAGTACAGTGGTTTCCCTGTGTGTGCCCTAAGAGGGGGAATTAGCTAGGGTATAGAGCCGAAACTGTGAACTAAAGGTGACATTGGGGGTTACTTACTAAAACTGAAGAGTGCAAAATCTGGTGCAACTCTGCATAAAAACCAATCAGCTTCCAGGTGTTATTGCCAAGACTTAATTGAACAAGCCTAAGTTAGAAGCAGATTGGCTACTATGCACATCTACACTAGATTCTGTGTGCTTCATCTTTAGTAAATGAACCCCAGTGTCTGATAAATACATGAGAGAGCTGGTGGAGTATAAGACAGGCTCAGCATTAACTACTTAAAACGCCACAGAATCCAGTGTCAAAGTGGATAAGAACAGATCCAGTCACTGGCTGAGGGACGTGATGCTTCGGTAAGTGTTTGGGGCAGCAGTGTCAACTGGCTTCCATTCTGAAAGTGTTAATGCCCAAACAGAATAGTGAGTTGGAATTCTTCTTTAAAAGGTTTGATGGTGTGAATCCAGCCCCTAGGGGGTGACCTCCCATCCCTCTGGATCCACTCTGGAGTGAATATACAGTACGTTGCCTACTTACCACTACCTGCTTGAGTTCTCTATGGTCATCGCTGTTCCTATGCACCAATCAACTAATAGTTCCTCCCCTTAGTTTATATACCATAGACAGAAAAAGGTAAGGCCAGCCCAGAGTGGTTAGAGACAGAGCATGGTTCTACACTGAAAGGAAACCAACCCCTTTTACAAGATTGTATGAATGGCACAGTTAAAATGTAACTATGAGTAAAATCAAAAATGATCTGATGACCCCATAACATAATTTTTATACCAGTAGATCCAGTGATTTTCCATTTTTTTTTTTTTTTAGCAGGGTGATAATTCTGCAGTCTATTTATTGCAACCTTGTCACCCTGGGTGGGTAGTCATAGATGAACATGTAGTTGTATATGGCCTTTAACCTCTTGGCACCAGCCGTAGGCAAATATACGGCCCGGTAAAACAATTTACCGTGCTGAGGGCACACTCCCTGCACACTCCCAGCACGGTAGCCAAAGTGGCTTGTTATGCTCCCGATGGATACTTGCGATATGGAGCATTATGATGATGTGTCTACTGTGACAACCAATCACAGCGGTCACATGAACCAAATACCCATCTCCTATTCTCAGCTTTTAGAACTCTTAAAGGGCTGGGTGGCGTGAAAGGGTTCAAGCGATGTTGTTACTTATTCAGTGAAAGTAATTGTGTAAACACTATCACTGAATGAGCATAATTTTGGTGCTTCCATTTTAGAACTTGAAATCCCCTAATTTTGCCCCTAATTTTGCCCCTAGTTTTGCCCCTGCCAGCTTATACATGTCCATACACAAATATACATAAATAGAATTTATGGCAATTCCTGCTAAACTGAACAAGATTTGTTCCCTGTGGGCACCACCTTGGTCAACAAATGTCAAATTTTTTTGGCAATTGACTTTTGCCAAAGGAGCCAGGTGGAAAATTCTCTGTCGAACAGCCCCTGCATGCAATCAGATGCGGCACTGATTAGGCATTTTTCGCAGGTGTTGGCAGTCAGAATAAAGAGCTGGCAGATTCGTCCTTCTACGCTGTTTAGTGTGGATGGGGGCTGATTGAGAAAAACCATACCATGTATGGTTAGCATTAGGTCTAGCACAATCAGGAACCAATCATTGTGGTTCTCAATCATGTGATCAGCATGCCAATCATCACATGAGGTTTGTTCACAAACAAAACTGTTGGCTGTAAATGTGGAATGGAGTGTGTATATTAAAAAAGAAAATCTATAGAATATATCTTTTCTTTTTACACTTTCTGGATTTAGAACCTTATAAAAAAAAATGATGAACAGTGTAGTTATTAAAATACTGTACCAAAATACCATCTTTATATATCTATAAAATAAATAGTGTAAGTATCATTTAGGTTGTCAAATTAGTTAGTGTGGTTGCCAAGTTATCTGCTGCATATCATTTTTGTTGATGTCAAGTAGTTGTCTACTGCATTAACTGCATATAATTTGGTCTTGACATCTGGGCTGCAATAAACACATGAAAGGGCTACAGAGCTAAGAGTTTGACGCCAACCTGTTGGTTTGACCTGGTTTTCCTTAACCACTTAAGCCCCGGAAGATTTTACCCCCTTCCTGACCAGGGGCTATTTTGCGATTCGGCACTGCGTGACTTTAACGGACAATTGCGCGGTCGTGCGGCACTGTACCTAAACAAATTTGACATCTTTTTTTCCCCCAAAAACAGAGCTTTCTTTTGGTGGTATTTGATCACCTGTGCGATTTTTTGATCATGCGCTATAAACAAAAAAAGAGCGTCAATTTTGCAAAAAATATTTTTCACATTTTTTTATATGAAATTCCCCCCAAAAAAATGTAAAAAATCAAAATTTTTTAACATTTTTGGCCAATTTGTTTTATGCTACATATGTTTGGCAAAATGAAAAACGCAAAAAGCGTATTTTGATTGGTTTGCGCAAAAGTTATCGCGTTTACTAACAAAGGGAAAGATTTTTGTCATTTTTGTTGTTTTTTTTTATCGCGTAATGGCGGCGATCTGCGATTTTTTTTTCCGGTACTGCGACATTGCGGCAGACAGATCGGACCCTTGACTGACATTTTTGACACTTTTGGGGTTACCAGTGACATTACTACAGTAATCAGTGCTATAAATATGCACTGTTACTGTAAAATTACACTGGCAGTAAAGGGGTTAACTTTTTTTGAGAGGGAGGGGTTATGTGTGTCCCTAGGGGCATGATTCTAACTGTGATTGGCTGTGGCTTGAGGTGTAGGAACAGTGATCAATGGTCCTACATAGTAGAACCGTATGATCACTATTCATACACAGGGGAGAATGACAGGCGGCTTGTTTACATTAGCCGCCTGCCTTTCTCCCTCTCCACTGATGATCGCAAGTGACCGGCGGACGATTGGGGCCGCCGGTCACATGCGCGGGGGGGGGGGGGTCCGTGACCGTGCGCGTGCTCGCTCTCGAGACCCTCACAGGCTAGCGACGTAGTACTACGTTGCTTTGCCTGTGAGGGGCTGACCGCCGCAGTAAATAGTCGTGCGGCGGTCAGCAAGTGGTTAAGACTGCAAAGTAATGCTTTCATTGTGCCCATTAGGCATGGTTAATTGATCATTAGTGTCTAAAGGGCAAATTCTGTTCACTATTCTTTTACTGCACAAAAGCATTTGGTGGCTGAACATAGACAATAATACATCAGCTTGGGGCTCAACAGCAGGAAGTGGTTGGCAGGATTGAATGTGCCAATTATAGCTTAGTATGGAAATCTAGGAGAGGAGGACCTTGCTGTTTATTATTCCCCCGGTTCTGCAGAGGAGAGAAGGAAGTGTAGCATTGCCCCCTAGAAGACTGCTGAGAATTGCACTTTCTGGATTCCCCTGGGTTACCCCTAGCAACAGTCTGTGGAAACTTATCACTTGAAATGCTTAGCTCAGACAATGAACAGTCCAGGGGATTTGTTTTTTTGTGTTTTATTTAGAACTGGGATTGGAGAAGGGATGAGTGGGATACTCCAACTATGAACTATGCACAATTCTGAGGACAACTAGCTGTAGTGTGTGCGGCAAGGCCGCTGCTTCACCTTGCCACTGAAGTAAAGATAGAGAATATGATCCTGTTAAAGTTACTCTTCAGTGTCTTAGCTTGGCACCTCCTTTCTCACTTGCTGTGTGTGCTAGCTCCTGTCCACTGACTCTCCACTGGAGAGGTCCCCTTCCTGGGCAGACCCCTGGCAAGCTTCCCGGTACTCACGGACGCTGTTTTTCCCAAGGTTGCCCTGCCTCCAACTCCACTTGTCAGCTTCCTGGACCTCCAAGCTCAGCACCACACTTCTGGCTTACTAGACTGACCGCCTGTGGCCACCTTCCTCAACAGCCGTCACCCTCCTCCTGGGACCTGGCTTCCCGCCCAAAGACACCCTGTCACATGTCCCCTTGGCTTTTATAACATATCCCAGGATGCACCACTGTTTGTGCCAACCCACTGGGATAGTTACAAAGCCTGTGTGTTACTGGCTGGGTTTCCTCCACTGTCCAACATGCTCCCCTATTGGATACAGTGGGGACACTCCCTCAGACCAGATGAATCCCACATGCAACAGGCAGAACTACCGATCAGGCTCCCCTGATAAGCAGATGGAGCAGACTATGTTTTCTTCCTAGCACCTATCTAGGAGGGTGCTACAGAAGTAAAGCCTTTTTTGTCTGGTTCTGGCACTGCATCTGTAAACGTTGACTTATAGAAGGCATGCATCAGCAAAAGGTCCACCTGGGATCCTGTAATGCAGAGTTGTGCTAGAAGGAGACGCTAGGACTAAGCTGCGGTCATCAATATAGAGATTATCTGGCTTTGAGTATTTTAGGTAATACTTCAGAATTTAGAAAACTGTCACAGTGACTGTGTTTACTGGCTCAGAAAACTGTTAAGTCAATAGTCTCTGCCTGCCTAGCTAAGGGATAGGGGTGAGTTTACTAGAGCATAACATTTGCAGCACTTTAATTGCCTTTTAATACCATTGAGAAATACATTTTCGGTTCACTAAAGGTCAATACAACAAGTTGCATACATTTTTAATCTGCATATATTATTTTTGTTGTGATAATATTAAAACATTAAATTCAAATACCATTTTTCCATAGGTGTCTAGTCACTTTTTTCAGTAGTAGTAATATATACACTGTAAGCCCACAGAATTCTAATGGCTCGTTTCCACTGAGTGGTACGGTACGGTTCGGTTCAGTACAGTACGCCTTTTTTTGCCGTTTCAATTGTGAATGGTACCCTAATTTCGAACCGTTCCGTACCACTTTTTTGGGACCCTTTCGTTGGGGTACCAAGCACATTAGTACCGTACCAACAGGGTGGAGCTAACTCTGCAGAACTTTGATTGGTTGACAGAGAATCGTCTATCACAACTTTCCTGCTACACCACGCCTATCATGAAAGGGTACTATTGGCAGTGGAAACGCAAGCTGTACCTTTCCGAACCGTACCATACCGTACCGTACCGAACCGTACCGTACCACTCAGTGGAAACGAGGCATTAGAGAACCAACTACACAGGTTCGCCTGGCGAAAATAATGTGCAGGTTTGCCAAAGAAAATAATGTTTTAAATCATAATGCACTGCATGGCCTTTCAACTATGGCTAGAAGCAGAGAAGGGCTGGCAGCCTTAGGCCTGGGGGGCAAGTCCAGTCATGTGGCCCATTGAACAATCGAATCAGCTCACCATACATGCCCACCTGGTTTTATAATGGATATTAATGTTCTGAAGCAAGACAAACATGATGCAATGTGGTAACATAATTTAATGTTAATAGCAATAAAGGAGGTTTAACACAAATACATGATATCACACTAGGTGGGGCCTAGGAAGCTCCTGTCGGGTGGAGATCACTCTGCCGTCTGCTGGACAGGGAAGTGACTGTGTTAGTATTGTGTCAGCCGGGTGCAGGAGCGTACTCTGCATAATTATACCGCTCCACTGCAGCTCTGCAAGTACAACGTTGTGTAGTGGCGACCGGCAGCTGTATACAGTGTCTGGCCCCTACATTAATCCAGTCCTGAGAGTGGCCTTTTTACCAGGCATCAGAGCAGCCCGGGGGGGCGATTGCCACCATGCCCCCCTTCCCAGTCCTTCCCTGGCTAGAAGATTCAGAAGGGCCAGTATGGGGACTTTTGAATCAGCCAGCCTCCACACTATAAAAAGAAAACACAGAGAAGCCATAGTGTCAGTATATTGGAAGTTTCCATAGAGAAAGCTGAAAAACTGCATAGGGAGAGATTAGGGTCAGTTAGGGAATTGTACTTTAGTTCTGCTTGATAGCTCAACCCCTTTGCTGCTTTTTTAAGATTGTTATTGATAGGAGCCTTTTGGCTTTCATTTTGTGATTAATTTGAGGTTGGAGGTACATTTCTTTTAGGTTTGAGGATGGAGGTATTTTTTTTTTCTTGTGGTGGGGGGTGGGCAGTGGTAGTTTTTGTTTCTTAGTCTGTGTTGATAAGGTCTTTATTTTAGAATAAACTTTCTTTTTGTTTGGCTTTTTTTTTTTTTGCAGCAAGGTTTCCCATTAATAAAATGGGCTTTTGTTACCAGGGTGTGATTTTAGGGGTTTTACTTTTTGAGGAGGTATGTTTTTTATTGTATGTTCATTTTTAAGTCGATATGTTTTTTTTTTTTTTTTCTAGACTTTCCTTTAAAATGTTTCATTGTTGGGAGCTCAAAGCCAGTGTTAATTTTGTCGACTAAAACCGACTAAAACGTTTTCGTCGACTAAATTAACACAATTTTAGTCGACTAAAATACGACTAAAACTAAAACAATTCAGATGACTAAAATACGACTAAAACTAAAATGGCATTTTAGTCAAAAGACTAGAACTAAAACTAAATCGAAATTTGCTGCCAAAATTAACACTGGTGCATGCTCAAAGCTTAATACCATAAATAATAACATATTCGATTTTTCACTCCAGGGCCAGCAGTAGTATATACTGTGTTTGGAAATTGTAGAGAAATGCTTAAATAATGCATTACAAATTACAATTGAACTACACCCATTCGATTATAGATGACTAAAATGAGTTTTAGTCGTCTAAAATGTAGGACGTTTTAGTCGACTAAAATGTAGGACGTTTTAGTCGACTAAAATGTACTGGAGTTTTAGTCGACTAAATACGACTAAAACTAAAACGCTTGCAGAAGACTAAAATGGGACTAAAACTAAAATGCCATTTTAGTCCTAAGACTAAGACTAAAACTAAATTGAAATTTGCTGCCAAAATTAACACTGCTCAAAGCACATCATTACTTTGTAACTGTTCTTGTAGCTTTTGTTTGAAGTAAGCTGTTGCATTGTTTGAAAAAAAAAAAAACTAAGTGCAAAAACAGTGTGCATCTAAACCTAAAATAAGGCTTTAGACTCATTCCAATGATAAGGCGAATAGGTCATAATCTGTCCCATTGGCTAAAGGAACTGAATGTGCAAATCAAGTTGGTTAATGGGGCAGTGCAGCAGTGCGGAGTGCCACCTCCCTGAAATGACTTTGCCACCTCCCTGAAATGAGTTTTTGCAGGTTGGGATGTCTGCCTATTTGTTTCTCTGGGCATTGTTACCCTTGTACCATTATTAAAGTGTCAATAAACCCAAATCATAAAAATATCAGTCAATAAATGGTGTATTACATGCTGTTCATATTTATTCAGTCACTATGATTAATATATAGGATCGTATAAGGCGTGGTGATGTCAGCACGTCGCTAAGCCGATGCGTTTCATCACAAATGACGTCGTCCTGGGGCACTGGTTGGCTGGTACTTGAGGTTCACTGCTGCAGATGTAACAGGCGGTTCAGGGCATCCAAGTGGTAATGCTGAGTCTGGCACTACAGTAGAATCAGGCAAAGCATAGTCTAGACAAGCTGGGTCATACGCAGGTAGATCAGAGTCCAAATGGTACAGAATCTGAAGCGAGCAAAGCAGGGTCATAACTAGCCGGGCCATACACGATATATACAGAGCAGATATCAGCTGGGTCAAGCAGGAGCACACCAGGTAACAACGCTATCATGAGCACTGGTGGTATGCTGATACAGGTGATTTAAAGGTGAGCTGGCCAATCACTGTTGTTTCCCAGGGAAAGGCTTTGTCAGGTGAGTTTTGCTGGGTCTTAAAGGGATCCTAGTACTGACAGTACCCCCCTTCCTCGAGGAGTTGCTCCTGCAGCCCCAGGCTTACTTGGAAAAGGAAGATGGAACTTCTTCTTAAGTCGATCAGCATGAAGATCGTAAGCTGGGACCCAAGATTAATCCTCTGGCCCGAAACCTTTTCAATGAAGGAGATATTGTAAGGAATTGCATACTCGTCTGGAATCAAGAATATATGTCACTTCATATTCCTGACTGTCCAAGATGTCCACAGGTTTTCGTTCATTTACTTGGAGGCTGGTATGAACAGGCTTCAACAATGAAACATGAAAGACATTTGGAATGCGCATAGATGGGGGAAGTTTTAACCTACAGGCCACAGGATTAACAATCTCCAAAATTTCATAGTGCCTGATGAATTTTGGGCCAAGTTTTTTAGATGATACATGCAGGGACAGATTCCTAAATGATTGCCACGCTTTGTCACTAACTTTATAACCTGGTGCCTTTGAGCGCCTCTTGTCACTCATGCTCCTAAAAGCCTGCACAGAGCGAGAAATAGCACGAATAACATTAAACCAGATTTTGGAGAAATTTTAAATTTTAGTGTTGGCATCTGGAACATCGCAGGGTGGAAGATCAAAGTGACACACACGAGGATTCAACCTATAAACACAGAAGTCAGGAGAGGTCCCTGTACATGCTGGCACAATTATTAAGGGCAAACTCCACCCACGGAAGGATGTTGACCCACTCCACGTCATCATTGGCCATTAGACAACGTACCATCTTCTCTAGAGTCTGATTAGTCCTTTCTGTTTGGCCATTTGTCTCAGGATGATATGCTGAAGAGCTGAGAGCAAAGTGCCTTCCAAAACTGGGCTATAAACTGAGAGCCACGGTCTGAGACAATGTTAATTGGTGCCCCATGGAGCCTGAAGACATGTTTAATGAATAAAGACTCCAGTTCTTTAGCTTATGGAAGTTTCGGAAGCGGGACAAAGTGGGCAATCTTACTGAACCTTTCCACCCCCATTCAGATCATGGAACATCCCTGGGATGGAGGCAAATCAATGATAAAGTCCATAGATAAATGGGTCCAGGGACAGGTAGATATCGGAAGAGGACGTAGGAGACCAGAGAGCTTAGAGGTACTGCTCTTGCTTCTGGCACAAACTTCACAGGCCTGGAAGAAGGCTAACACATCCTGCCTAATTGATGGCCACCACAGGTTGCGAGAGATAATCTTGAAAGTCTGTCTAAAGCAGGGCCATCTTACCGAATGGGCACGCTGGGCAGTTGCCCGGGGGCCCCACTTGCCCAAGGGGCCCCAGCGACCCAGCCCCAGCCAAGCATTAGTCACGATTCCCTTGTGCATCCCACCACCGAACTTAGCAGGTGGCAAGCACCTGTCAGCCCTGCACTGCTGCCAGGGCACTTGGGCCATTGAGGGAGGAGCCCACAACTGAAGGAATGCCTGTCCGCCTCCACGGGAACAGGCACACACAGGACAGTCATGTCTGACTCCGGTCCGTGTGTGTGTTCACAGGACCCAGCCGCCCAACTTTGAAGCTGTCATTAGCCTGGCACTGCTGCACCAATAAATATCACCTTATCGATAATTTGCATTTATATTCTTGTGAGTGATTGTGTAGGCGGGGCCCCAATGCACTGCATTGCCTGGGGCCCTTTAATGCTCTTAAGATGGCACTGGTCTAAAGCCCGGATGTGCTGCAAGTTTCGATGCATGTACCTGCTGCAATACCTGCAAATGAAGAGCCAAGGGCACAAAAAGCATACCAAAGCACTCCCTCTGAGGGAAAGGACTCAGCCTGTGCAGGTAACAAGGCCTCAGAGATGTCAGTCTGGGTGATGGGCAAAATCCTATCCTCAGGGATAATGGGTTGTGGAGGAAGCGGAGGAGGAGACCCTAATAAAAAAAGGTTTGAGACAAGACGTTAGCCCCTAATGTTTTTTGGCCCTGGTAGATAAGAGATTGTGAAGTCAAATCTGGAGAAGAACAAAGACCACCTGGCTTGACGTGAGTTCAATCTTTTAGCAGAATGGACGATTTCAAGTTTTTTGTGGTCAGTAAAAACTATGAATGGAATAGCGAGCTCCCTCCAGCCAATATTTCAATTCCTCCAAAGCTAGCTTTATGGCTAGACGTTCTCTGTTGTCTATATCATAATTTTGCTCTGCTAGGGAAAATTTATGGGACAAGATGGCACAGGGGTGGATGGCAGCATTTACAGGATCCTTTTGTGACAAAAGTGCCCCCACCTCTACCTCAGATGCATCTACCTCCAAAATAAAAGGCAGCTCAGGAACAGGATGGCATAGAATTGGTGCAGAGGTAAAGGCTTTCTCCAGCTGAGTGAAGGCTGCCTGGGCTTCGGTAGTCCATTTTAACTTAGTCGGAGCCTTCCTAGTGAGAGAGGTGATGGGATGTACAATGGTGGCAAAGTCCCTAATGAATTTCCCATATAAATTTGAAAAGCCCAGGAAGCACAGGTCTGAAAGTGGTGCCAAGTCTAAAATGGCTTGAATCTTGGCTGAACCCATAGGGAGGCCTGTGTCAGAAAGGAGGTAGCCCAGGAAAGGTACTCGTTTTACATGGAATAAACACTTTTTGGGCTTTACAAAAAGAGAGTATGTCCTCAGCCTGGCCAATACCGAGCAGACGTGCCTCTGATGTGTTACAAGATTGGGAGAGCATATCAAAATGTCATCTAAGTATACAAGCATGAAGCAACCCAACGGGTCACGGACAATGTCATTCATAAAGTTCTGAAAGACAGCTGGCATATCCCTGAGCCTGAAAGGCATGGCAAGACATTAATAATGGCCATTACTGCTGTTGAAGGCTGTTTTCCATTTGTCTCCTGCACGGATGTGCACTAGATTATAGGCTCCCCTTAAAACCAGTTTGGAGAAGATTTTGACTCCCTGGATTTGGGAGAATAACTTTGTGATGAGAGGAAGAGGATACCGATTGGGAACAGTTATCTTATTTATACCTCTGTAGTCAACACAAAACCTCAGTCCCTCATCCTTCTTCGGGACAAAGAAGCATCCTGCGCCCGCAGGAGAAGTAGAGGGATGGATGAATCCCTTAGCTAGGTTCTCCTGGATATACTCTTGCAAAGCAAGATCCTCTGGCTCAGACAGTGGAAAAACTCTCCCTCTCCCTACTTTTGGGGGGTGGCTTTACAAAGGGATCCTTTACTGTGATGTGCCCAGGGCATCATACATTTAAATATAGCCTTGGCTGGCAGTATTATAAACTTTAGGCAAACCTGATTGGTCCTACTAATGTCCCTTCCTGTCCCAGTCTGAGCTCTCCTGTGCAGGGGTTACAAAAATCTAGAGAAATCATGATAATTATACTAGTCTATAATGCATAGAGTGATTTATTTATCAGCTTCCCACCCTAGATCTGCACAATTTTCATATGCTGGGGGTCCTTTAGGGCTAATTCACACAATGTGTGGTGACAGGCATTTTACTGCAATGTTTCCTATGTGTCCCATTCGCACTACAATGCAGCATATGGCTGTGCACTAGCGTGTTGTGATAAAATGCAGACATGCTGTATTTTATTGATGCGCACTGTGCTGAATGTACATTGCCTTGAATGAGGTGTACGTTTTGTACAGTTCACATAACGTTTGTATAATACAAACAAAAAAGGCAGCTTTTTTGTTTGTAAAGCTGTCATAGTAATCACATGCAGGCTGAACCCTTTATTTAAAAAAAAAAAAGCCTCAGTCTAAATATGGCTGTGTGCCTGTGTTTTTAATACTGTACTTGTTAGATGCAATTACAATACTAATAATAATAATTATATATATATATATATATATATATATATATATATATATATATATATATATATATATAGTATCTCACAAAAGTGAGTACACCCCTCACATTTTTGTAAATATTTTATTATATCTTTTCATGTGACAACGCTGAAGAAATGACACTTTGCTACAATGTAAAGTAGTGAGTGTACAACTTGTATAACAGTGTCAATTTGTTGCCCTCTCAAAATAACTCAACGCACAGCCATTAATGTCTAAACCGCTGGCAACAAAAGTGAGTACACCCCTAAGTGACAATGTCCAAATTGGGCCCAAAGTGTCAATATTTTGTGTGGCCACCATTATTTTCCAGCTCTTCCTTAACCCTCTTGGGCATGGAGTTCACCAGAGTTTCACAGGTTACCACTGTAGTCCTCTTACACTCCTCCATGATGACATTATGGAGCTGGTGGATGTTAGAGACCTTGTGCTCCTCCACCTACTGTTTGAGGATTCCCCACAGATGCTCAATAGGGTTTAGGTCTGGAGACATGCTTGGCCAGTCCACCCCCTTTGCCCTCAGCTTCTTTAGCAAGGAAGCGGTCATCTTGGAGGCCCGTTTGTGGGTCATTATCATGTTGGAATACTGCCCTGTGACCCAGTCTCCGAAGGGAGGGGATCATGCTGCTTCAGTATGTCACAGTACATGTTGGCATTCATGGTTCCCTCAATGAACTGGAGCTCCCCAGTGGCGGCAGCACTCATGCAGCCCCAGACCATGACAATCCCACCACCATGCTTGACTGTAGGCAAGACACACTTGTCTTTGTACTCTTCACCTGGATGCTGCCACACATGCTTGGCACCATCTGAACCAAATAAGTTTATCTTGGTCTCATCAGACCACAGGACATGGCTCCAGTAATCCATGTCCTTAGTCTGCTTGTCTTCAGCAAACAGTTTGCGCGCTTTCTTGTGCATCTTCTTTAGAAGAGGCCTCCTTCTTGGACAACAGCCATGCAGACCAATTTGATGCAGTGTGTGGCATATGGCTTGAGCACTGACATGCTGACCCCCCACCCCTTGCAATGCTGGCAGCACTTATACGACTATTTCCCAAAGACAACCTCTGGATATGACGCTGAGCACAAGCACTCAACTTCTTTGGTCGACCATGGCGAGGCCTGTTCTGAATGGAACCTGTCCTGTTAAACCGCTGTATAGTCTTGGCCACTGTGCAGCTCAGTTTCAGGTTCTTGGCAATCGTCTTACAGCCTAGGCCATCTTTATGTAAAGCAACAATTCTTTTTTTCAGATCCTCAGAGAGTTCTTTGCCATGACGTGCCATGTTGAACTTCCATTGACCAGCATGAGAGAGTGAGAGCGATAACACCAAATTTACCACACCTGCTCCCCATTCACACCTGAGACCTTGTAACACTAACAAGTTACATGACATCGGGGAGGGCAAATGAATAATTGGGCCCAATTTGGACATTTTTACTGAGGGGTGTACTCACTTTTGTTGCCAGCGGTTTAGACAATAATGGCTGTGTGTTGAGTTATTTTGAGGGGACAGCAAATTTACACTGTTATACAAGCTGTGCACTCACTACTTTACATTGTAGCAAAGTGCTATTTCCTCAGTGTTGTCACATGAAAAGATATAAAAAAATTTACAAAAATGTAAGGGGTGTACTCACTTTTGTGAGATACTGTGTATGTATGTATATATATATATATATATATATATATATATATATATATATATATATATATATATATATTATCAGTTTATACATTAAATCTGTGCATTACATTTTACGTCTGTAAAATGTATATAAATATATAGAAATAAAACTTTGGGTAAGCAAATTAATCAGAGAGTTACTGTCACGTTGAATTTGGCCTGGATATGATGCTTCAATGACCTTTGCACACAAAAGCATTAATGTACACAAAGTTGCATTATTCACTGCTTTTTCAATCTACCTAGAGTTCAGTTTTAAGTAGCAATGGAGATTAGGAAGCAAAATAAAATAATAACAAAGAGACAAATACATTTTTAAAAATTGGGAAGTGAGAATTTGGTACACATTTTAATCATGGCGATAAGAAAGGCAGTGGTGAAGAAACACTGTTCAGTTTTGCTGTGTCAGTCTAGAACAAGAGTTTTTTGCACATCTGAACTTGTTGGTATAATTGAAGCAGGGTGAATTATAGACCGTGATGGATTCATGTAAAACTGTGCTTTTCCGCTCCAGTTATTCTGCTGTGTTCATATTTTTCTCTATAACATTGAAGGGGGATGCTCTGGCTGCTGAGAATTACATTTCCTCTGGATAGGATGTCTATTGAACTCCCTGTGTGTTTTATGCTGCACAGTGATACTTGTGAAGCGTAATTCATAGTTTTTTAAAAATAAACCTAACCTAAACTGTGCTGGAATAATATAACGTTGCAGTTGGGTAAGCAAAATCAGCTTCACCTTTCATTGAGCATGTGCCCTGCAGATAAATTGTAACAGATAGCATGAGTGGTGGCAAGACATGGCCATGTTTTGTAGAAAGGTCAAGGAAAATGTTAGAACAACTTGAGCCGGTCAAGAGCCAACATCAAGTTTTTCCTCATTTCAGTGTCATATACTGTATAATCATGATCTCAACAGTTTAGGATGGAATTTGCCACCTGCATACATTGTGAAATCTAGACCCTTCACCAGTGGCGGCTGGTGCTCCATGGGCCGGGGGGGCTTTAGATGGACCGCACCATACCCCCCCCCCCCGGACCACACCAGGCTGCACACCATAGCCCCCCAGGACCACAGCAGGACATCGCCCCCCCCCCCCCCGGCTCACTCACCCTGGACATCTGGATATGTGCAGCAGCAAACGGCGGCGGCGGCCTCGGCTTCTTCCCCCTTCTGCGTCTCCTCCCTCCTCCTCCATGCCCAATGGCATGGCTTCTCCTTTCGGCCAATCAGGAAACTGGTCTCAGGACCCGCTTCCTGATTGGCCAGGAGGAGGATCCATGTGACAATAGCGAATATTCATTCACTATTGTCACACAACTGGGTGGGCTCGGGGCGCAGTGCTCTGCGCTCCGAGCCCACCCTTTTTTTTTGCCTATTAGAACCTCTGCCTCTAATCCCATGGTTAAAAAAAAAAAAAAAAAGTCCCATTGAACTCCATGCGTCCGGCGCCCTGCATGTAGATTAGGGGGCCGGACGCATTGATGGGGGGGGGTGGAGCCCCTGCGTCACCAATGCACCAGCCGCCACTTCCCTTCACCTCATAATATTGCCACCAGGGTCCCTGTACAGTTTTCCTTTTGTACCCTTTATCATCTTCTGAAAAATCTTTCCCTTTGTTAGTAAACGCGATAACTTGGTTGTTGATAGACTAGGCAATAGCATGCAATGTCAAGCTGCAGCTGTCAAAGCCGGCAGAATATTAGCATGCATAAAGAAAGGTATGTATTCCAGAGATAAGTCTATAATCCTTCCACTTTATAAAACTCTGGTCTGACCGCATCTGGAATATTCTGTCCAGTTCTGGTCGCCAGTCCTCAGGAGGGAAGTGTTGGAGCTGGAGAGAGTCCAGAGAAGTGCAAATAAACTGATTAGGGGATTGGAGGACCTTAATTATGAAGAGCGTCTACAATCGCTTGATTTATTCTCCCTGGAGAAGAGACGCCTGAGGGGGGACATGATAGCAGTTTTTAAATATCTCAATGGGGATCTCAGCTTAGAAAAAAGCTGTTCAGTCGAAGGGATTGCATGAGGACTCAAGGGCACACAATGCGATTAGAGGAGAAGCGTTTTAACCTCAGGCAACGTGGGGGGTTCTTTAATGTTAGGGCTACACGATTGTGGAATTCTCTACCACAAGAGGTGGTTTCTGCGGGTAGTATGGTGGCTTTCAAAAGACTCTTAGACGTACATCTCAAGGATCAGAACATTCAGGGCTATGTGAGATGATTACAGCCACACACACCTACACAGGTTGAACTGGATGGACTATTGTCTTTATTCAACCTCACCTACTATGTAACTATGTAACTTTTGCGCAAACCAATCAAAATACGCTTTTTGCGATTTTTTTTTACCAAACATATGTAGAATAAAACAAATTGGCCGAAAATGTTAAAAAATGTTGATTTTTACATTTTTTGGGGGGGAATTTCATATAAAAAAAATGTTGTTATTTTTGCAAAATTGACGCTCTTTTTTTGTTTATAGCGCATGATCAAAAAATCGCACAGGTGATCAAATAACACCAAAAGAAAGTTCTGTTTGTGGGGAAAAAAAGGACATCAAATTTGTTTAGGTACAGCATCGCACGACCGCGCAATTGTCCGTTAAAGTCACGCAGTGCCGAATCGCAAAATAGGCCCTGGTCAGGAAGGGGGTAAAATCTTCCGGGGCTTAAGTGATTAATAGCCAGATAAGGGGACCGATGGTTGCTAACATAAAGTGCATTTACCTAACACCAAGATAATCCAGAAAGTATAAGGTATGTAGCGCCAAAGGATAAATACAATAAATACAAGCAAAGTGTATATCAAATGACAAAAAATATATACAGTATGTATGTAAATAAATAAATAAATATAAATATGTATCACAATAAAGGTGCAAGTGCTGTTAAATTCAGTCATAATAAAATGATCCAGGTGGTAAAAAACTATTTCCGTGAATGATGAGAATCTATAATAATAAAACGCAAGTGTCCCTGCGTCCGTCCCTGTGTCCGTGGATTGCGCTACTGCGCATGTGCACCACGGACAGCGGATTCCCGCCCACCTTTCAACATCCGCCGGCCCTGGCTGGGGCAGGCGTTCTGATCTGTGGAGACTGCCACCCCCCCGTAGTGCGGAGACTGCGGCCGGCCCGCGGCCTTTAGGAGAGGCTGGGGATTGGGCCTGAATGGGGCGCCCAGGATGACGGACACCCGGAGGAGGCGGAGGAGGTGCCGGGAGGACTGAGGAGACGCGGGAAGCCAGGGACTGAACGGAAGAGAAGCTGCCGTGACCGCGGGGGGGAAGCTGGCATCTCTGCATTGATTGGGGGCATTGCTGTGGGCACTCTGCGATTGGGGGCATTGCTGTGGGCACTCTGCGATTGGGGGCATCGCTGTGGGCACTCTGCGATTGGGGGCATCGCTGTGGGCACTCTGCGATTGGGGGCATCGCTGTGGGCACTCTGCGATTTTGGGCATTGCTGTGGGCACTCTGCGATTGGGGGCATCGCTGTGGGCACTCTGCGATTGGGGGCATCGCTGTGGGCACTCTGCGATTGGGGGCATCGCTGTGGGCACTCTGCGATTTTGGGCATCGCTGTGGGCACTCTGCGATTGGGGGCATCGCTGTGGGCACTCTGCGATTGGGGGCATCGCTGTGGGCACTCTGCGATTGGGGGCATCGCTGTGGGCACTCTGCATTGATGCCCCCCAATTGCTCAGTCTAAAGGTTTGCGCTCAGAAAATGTTTTACTTGCTCAGCACAGTAAAAAATTAGAGGGAACATTGGCAGAATAGGTAGGGAATTTTGATAACATCGTAAGGACTGAGGCACAAGTCTTACTGCGCATGAGCAGGTGCATGCGCACCAACGGATAGGGCAGCGCCATCTCTTATAACAAACATACATCCCATCTCCATGGCACACACTGCTCCGATCGGACAATCCTATTCCCTACCCACACGTGCACGCCCACTGTCTCATTGTCGGGTCGGCGCAGTGTGGGGCATGGGGATCAGATTGTCGGGTCGGTGCAGTGTCGGGTCAGCGCAGTGTGTGCCATGGAGATTGGATGGATGTTTGTTATAAGAGATCCCGCTGCCCGACCCGTTGGTGCGCGTGCGCCGGTGCATGCACACTAGGACTTTTGTCTGACCTCTTACGATGCTATCATAATTCCCTACCTATTCTGCGCATGCCCAATAGGACGTGTGACGCAGGTACAAGCTGCTGCATGACGTATCCACAGCTGATCTCAATCAGAAATGACGTAGATAGGGAAATCTGATGGGGTAGGAAAATCTGATAGAACACCGGGCGAACTGTTGAAGCGTCGGGTGTGGGGTAGGGAAATCTGATAGAACACCGGGCGAAACTGTTGAAGCGGCGGGTGTGCGCGGGCACGCGGCGGATGTGCGCTCGCGCGGACTTACTGCTAAGCGGCAGCGGGTGTTACAAGTGGCGGCCGGCGAGCGATGTCACGGGAGAGCCGCTCGGTCAGCTCTGCGCGTTTCCCCGATGTTGCTAGGGCAACAGGGACGCTATGTGCAGAGCTGGCTACGTCATGCGGCTCTCGCGTTGTTAGAGAAAAAGAACGAGATAAGCGAGAACCGCTCAGTCAGCTCTGCGCATGTCCTCGATGTTGCTAGGGCAACAGGGACGCAGAGCTAACAGAGGCTCTCGCTTAACTGGAACAAGTCTGTTTTTACAAATGTTTGATCACATATGTTCTAGCACCCGTTAATTTAACGGGCTTAATGTCTAGTACTTCAATAAATAAATAGTGTAAATAAATAAATAAGTGCTCGTGTGAATAAATATATCTAATGATCACGTATAAGTATACACAAGTGGAAATAAAATAGGTGCAAAAAGTCCATAAAAAGTGGGTATTATCTTCTATGCTGTGCTGGTATCAAGTGGCCAAGTGCTGGTGCTTCAATATCATAAAGTGACCTGGTGCATTAATGATAATGCTGGCCGCTCACCTCCTGGTTTGGCTCACAAATTATAATAAGCCAAACCCGCTTTTTGCACACACAGGTGCTAATAGGCATGGATAGGTTACTTCCTCCTTTCTTCTCTCAGGTGCTTCAGGTAGGATATAATGGCCAGATCCGCAGTGTCACAGACACAGTGAAGGGGATGGGGTTGTCACCTCCTCTCAATCCTCTCTCCACCATCACGATAAGGTACATGTATAAAATAAACACAGCGACCTAGTGCTCTCTGTAACAACTACTTTATTGGGGTAAAATACAGCAAAACACTCACATGGACTGGCACTCAGCCAGTGCAGGTGTTCCGTGAGAATTACCTACCCGTGAGAAAAACCTACCCTCGTCACTTCCGGTACTCGGCACTGTATGTAATGCAGCGGGTACATTAAAACAGCTGTGCTGAAATCCGAGTCATCTCCGCTCCTGTCCCGGTCACTTCCCTGCTCTCGGATAGTAAATATAAAAGCGGCGGCGGCTGTACATAAATCACGGAGCCGAAAGCCGCTTTTATATTTACTTGCCGAGAGCAGGGAAGTGACCGGGACAGGAGCGGAGATGACTCGTATTTCAGCACAGCTGTTTTATGTAAGCGCCGCGTCGGTAGGTTTTTCTCACGGTACACCGTGATCGTTTCATACTAGTGTGCATGCGCACTAGTAAGCTCCTCAGTTCTTCCATCAGGTATCCGGAGCTCTGAGCATGCGCACTGCTGCGCTGCTCAGCTGTTTCTGGCCGGAAGTGACGAGGGTATGTAATTCTCACGGGGTAGGTAATTCTCACGTTACACAGGCATGGACAGCGATATGGGTGCTACAGCCTGTGCAGGCTCCTCCCCCCGTAAGCGTTACGTCGAAACCACGACTTCCTCAGCAGGGGTTTATGGACTTTTTGCACCTATTTTATTTCCACTTGTGTATACTTATGTGTGCTCATTAGATATATTTATCCGCACGAGCACTTATTGTGACACTATTTATTTATTGAAGTATTCTCATCATTCACGGAAATAGTTTTTTACCACCTGGACCATTTTATCATCACTGAATTTAACAACACTTGCACCTTTATTGTGATACATATTTATATTTATATATATATATATATATATATATATATATATATATATATATATATATATATATATATATATATATATATATATATATATTTTATTTTTTTTTGTCATTTGATATACACTTTGCTTGTATTTATTGTATTTATCCTTTGGCGTTACATACCTTATACTTTCTTCATCCTGATAGGACAGCCAATACAGTATGAAAACTCCTCCTACAAGCTTTAACCAGGCACTGAAAGAAGTCACAAGACTGCTATATACTGCTGATGAGAAAAGGTATTTAGCAGTTTATATTTACTTAAATAATTGCAGTTCTGTGTACTGTGGGAGACCAGATACAGTAAATGCAGGGTCCTGGGTTTAGTAACACTTTAATTTAGCTATACATGGGTAGAATTTCCTTAAAATGTTGGTACAGAAATTCTGAACAAGTGTTTGTCAGAGCATGCAATAGTATCATCAGTGGCTTAACAAATTTTGTTAGAAAGCCCTGAAATTTAGTTTAAATGTCATGCCAGTGGTTTGAATGTTAACGTGGTATTGTGGGACGCACACAAGTGATGTAAAGTTTACGCCTACATCCAGGGCTGGGACAAGGGGTGGGCAGGAGGGACAGCTGCCCTGGGAGCAATGATTTATTGTGGTGATGGGGGCTCCCTGTGCCAGGTGCTTCTGTTATGAGGCTGACAGGAGTAGCGACAGCAACATCACTGCTAACCCTAAGGGAAGGGGGCGCTCAGTTTGGCATCCTTGCCCTGGGCGCTGGATGATCTTGTCCTGGCACTGCCTACACCCGACCACATACCATAAATACCATATATAAAACAAAGGAACGTTCATGACAGATGACAAAAGGTTTACTTCCAGAATAACCTTTACCTAGCATATACAAGTACAATTTTTCCTGAAACCACATTCACAGTCAGAATTTCATTTGTTCGGAAACGGGAAAGATTTTCCATCCTTCACCTTAAATTTTTCTTGTCACTACAGTCAAAAACGGTCACCGAAACTGTCCCCATTAACCATTAAAAATTTAAACTAATGTTTTGAAAATTATCATTTTTAAACAAAATTTTAACTATGTATGGCTAGCCTTAAAGAAGGAATGAAGATGAAAACCTGGGAGCAAGTACGTTTTTAGCAGAGTGAAGGGTCAGAAAAATGGGTTATAGAACCCGTTCCTTGAGACCACCCTATCACTCATTGACCCTGTCTAACAGCTACATATGTAGCACTACTCCCGTGGGAGCTGCTGGTTGCGGATTCCCCTGGGTTACCCATAGCAACAACTTGACAATGCAGCATACTTGGCTCAGTCAGAAAACAGTCCAGGGGTTTTTTTTTTTGTTTTATTTTAGAACTGGGATAGGCGAAGGGATGAGTGGGATACTCCAACTGAATAAACTATGCACAATTTCTGGGACTTCTGATTACAGCTGGCAGCTACAAGGCCACTGCTTCACCTTGCCACTATAGTGAAGAAGATTTAAGCGAACTGTACTGTACTGTTAATCACTCTTCCGGGTCCTACTTGGCACCCCCTTTTTCCCTGCTCTTCAGGGTTCTACACGGCACCCCCTTTACTCTAACACGCTGTGTGAGCTGGCCCTTTATTCTCTGACTTCACTGGAGTGGTCCCCCTTCCTGGGCAGACCCTTTGGCAAGTCCCCTGGCACTCACGGACACTGTTTTTCCCGTAAGACTCTGCCAGCAGCTCCACTGTCAGCTTTACAGGATTCTCTGCAGCTCAGCTCCACACCCAGTTCACTAGGCTGACCACCTATGACCACCTTCTTCATGCAACAGGAGGAGAGACAGCGTTCCGCCTCCTCCTCGAACTCTGCTACCTGCCAAAGACGCCCTGTCACATGTCCCCCCAGCTTTTATGAGCAATCCCAGGATGCACTGCAAGAGTGCCCTCCCATTGGAACTCTCACAAAAGCCAATGTGTCACTGGCCAGGTTTCCTCCACTGTCCAACAGGCTCCCCCATTGGATGCAGTGAGGACACTCCCTCAGACCCAGTGAATCACACCTGGGAACATGCAACAGGCAACCTAATAGATCAGGCTCCCCTGATAAGCAAATGGAGCATAAAATGCTTTGAGCCTAGCACCTATCTACGAGGGTGCTACACAAAGTTACATAGTTAGTCAGGTTGAAAAAATACACAAGTCCATCCACTTCAACCAATAAAAAAAAAAAAAAACAAACAACCATACAATCCCATATACACAATCCTATACCCACTGTTGATCCAGGGGAAGGCAAAAGACCGCAGCAAAGCATGATCCAATTTGCTCCAGCAGGGGGAAAAATTCCTTCCTGATCCCCCTGAGAGGCAATTAGATATTCCCTGGATCAACTTTACCTATAAATGTGAGTACCCAGTTCACGTCGGCTTGTTGCAGGCTGGTTGGTAAGTGAGCTGGGAACTTTTGTTTGTGTTCAGACATGTGTTGCCCTTCCATGTGCTCCTTGCTGCAAAGGCTAGTTATAGGTTGGGGTGGTTGCCACTTGTTTGCATAGTCTGTGAATTGGTGAGGGGACGCTCTGGATAACTTCAGCTGCCATTGTGCCCTTGCTGGGTGTCCAGTGCATCCCTGTGCCTTTAAAAGGAGAGGTGAGCTCCCTCCGGGCATACCTGACCTTCATTTTTCCATTATTATATATGTGCTCTAACTTGGGAGACTCTCAAAATGATAGAATTAGGACTGCAGTACACTGGGGTGCCGCGACGTGGCTGCTGCAGTTTACGCAAATATTTACAAATGTGTGCAAACGAAACCCCTTGTTTTTAACATGAACTGTTAGATAAGGTCAATTCGATTTGTTGAAGGCTGGCTGGTATGTGAGCTGGCAATTTTTGTTTGTCTTTTGTAAATATTGCAGACTTTAGTTGCTCTTTACATTTCTTGTGATGCTCTTCACATGCACCAGGATAAGCTCGACACGCGGGTATCTAGAATTTTCTGAAAGGCAGAGGGCAGGCAGCAATAGCAGCCTCCAAGTTCCTCTCATGCCAGGTTGCCTCTAACTAATATCACAAGTTGAGTCTTGATTGATTGGGACCTTTTACCATGAAGTTATGATCTATGGGCTTTATAAAAACACAGCTTCTCAGTTACAACCAGGCAGCTGGTAATGTTTGCTGGACACTGAAATGCAGCATAAGACAAATGACAGTAGCGGCGTAATACAAAACACATGTCCTGGAACCGACGTTATACGGAACCTCTCAGCTGCAGAAATAGGTTTATGCAGCTGCTGTGAAAGGGATGAATTACGCTGTATTTGTGTGATGGAAGGCTTATGGAGAACAACATGACACATATCCAAAGTAATGGCAAATTTACTCTGGCTAGGCTATCACCTTGCCGTCACCAGTCACCTTAATGTGTTATAAAAGACCTGCTTAGTGCAAATAACACAACAGAGGAACTGCAGCTTAGATTAATGAAAGTTAATATGTGAACGATGGATCGGGATGATGGTACATAATGTTAGCTTTTAAGGTTCTGTTTAGTCTCTGTATTGTTTTATATCCCTAATACAATTGGAGATGTTTTACGTGCTGAAATAAAGTGCTGTCTTAAATAGTTGATCGTTTTTCTTTTTGGTGCTTTCTTGGCTCATCCACTGAGAGGCCAGTCCACATTTCCCAGGCAGTATGGCAGTTCAGGTAATGTTAAAGGGAACCCATGAAGATTATACACTGTGATATGGGGACTGCTTTGCTGCTTAAAGCGAAGTTCCGGTGTTCTAAAATTTAGTCGGACCCGTGAAAATTCCGGACCCTCGTCACCCCCGGGGACGCTCCGTCACCACCTGCTGCTGCGAGCCCCGGTGCGCATGCGCACAAGGCATTTTCAAGGTCCGATGAAATTCTAAGACTTACGAACAGCTGACTGAGAGGAGGAGGGGCTGAGGTGGGACGCACACACCGCTGCGGGAAAATGTTACAACACCGCCGCGCAGAGCTGACTTAGAGGAGGCGGGAAGGAAGTGAATACTCATACTAAATAGTAATGATAAAAAATGTTTAGTATTTCTTATTATTTTTTTTTTCATTATTACTATTTAGTATGAGTATTCACTTCCTTCCCGCCTCCTCTATGTCAGCTCTGCAACATGTTCCTTGCTCGATGACGCGGCGGTGTTGTAACATTATCCCGCAGCGATGTGTGCGTCCCATCTCAGCCCCTCCTCCTCTCAGCTGTTCGTAAGTCTTAGAATTTCATCGGACCTTGAAAATGCCTTGTGTGCATGCGCACCGGGGCTCGTATCAGCTGGGTTATGACGTAGCATCACCGGAAGTGACGAGGGTCCGGAATTTTCATGGGTCCGACTAAATTTTAGAACACCGGCCACCAAAAAAAAATGTCAATGAAAATACCCCGGGACAGTCAGGGCTAGTACATTCCACAATAGATAGCCTCTGATCTGTCCCGGTTCGCACTTACCTTTTAGAAGAAATACTTACTTTGAAAATTTCTTCTCCAGCGCTGCCATCTCAGGTGTGGGCAGCTGAAGCCAGCGCGATCCTCTTCTGCGTCCTCTTCCGTCCTCTTTGGTCCCATGATGCACTGCGCCGTCACTCCCGGGGCTGCAGCGTCATCCCTGCACAGCTTCTGGGCATGCTCTAGGATTAACGAAAACTTCTACCTACCCCTCTCTCTAAATCTATATCTTTCTTGGTAAAAGCTAGAGTAGCGTAAGCATCCAGCACCTGGTCCTTCTCCTCTCTTTTTACTTCCGATGTGTCCTTTTTTCAAGTATTCATGTCATTGCCTGCTTTTGTTGGTTAGGTGCAGAGTGGTGCATTAGGCAGTAAACACTCAGAGTTGCGGTTTGCAAGAAAGTTGTATTGAAACAGAAAGTCAATAACACAAACAGGCCCAGCGGGACGATCACCCATCTACTTACAACAAAAAAGCAAATAGACAACGATCAGAAGATGCAGGGATGCCAACAGCGTCTGCCATGAGGAGCAAAGTGCTGCCTGGCTGGTCCAACCGATAAGGGAAGCTTCCTGAAGAGGTAGACATAGTCCCTGCTCAATCCCTACTTCACAAAAAACTTTCCCTACAGCTATCACTGTCCCTGATAGACGGAGAACCTGTCCCTAACCTGTCCACTCACATAAAGAGTGCGAAAATCAGGGGTCAGAGTCTTAAATAGGCTCTGCCTGTCCTAAGATGACCACCAGGGCCACATGGGGCATGTGTATCCAACTGGATCACCGCCCGATCGACCGAGGAAACCATAGAGAAACATAACTTCATTTAACTTCCTCTCCCATCTGCATTGCCGCTGTGGACAAGCGCAACCTGCAGTGGAGAATACAGACTGCATCTGTCTACATATTGGCTGCCCACAAGAGGGTGCTCTCGGTATCAAGAAGAGGACTGATGGTAGTGAAGCAGACTGGCCAGCATGGGTTAGTGTGCCACGCTAAACTAGTAGTTTCTGCTGGCGGCAGCTGCAGCAGTGAGGGACCTGGATGCCGGGATCTAATTAATATGACTGACTTAACCAAGTAAGGGAACTTTAAACACCTGGAAGGATAGGTAAGAGGAAGGAGGGAGGGAGGGACAGAAAAAAAATTGCTGGGCAAAGTTGGGCATTAATTATTTTTTAAGGTACAGGCTCCAGGGCTGTAACTGTAAACCTGTAAGATTTTGGATTCTCGTATCCACAGAGGAAGACTCCAGTATCTCATAAGATGGAAGAACTATGGACCCCAAGACGACACCTGGTTGGATACCTCTGATGTTCACGCACCTAGGCTTATACGAAGGTTTCACTTGAAATACCCGGAGAAACCAGTACTATAGGCCTTCCGGAGCCGGCCTTAAGGGGGGGGGGGGGGTACTGTAAGATTCTGGTACCTCTGGCACCCTTATTTTCCATTTTCTTTCAATATGCGTCCCACCTTTCTAATTAGGTGGTACGCATACACCTTTAAGACGGATGACGTCATCGCCGAGCGCCGCAGAACGGCTATTTCAACCGCCGGCGTTCTCTCTCACGTTGTTCGTTCAACCTGCCTGTGTGTCCACATGCTTACAAGCTTGTCTTGCTGCCGGAACCTCCAGCTATTCTCTTTTACTTGGAACAGACCGGAACCTCGCTACTGATCCCAGTATCTCGCTACTGGATCACTCCCTCACTACTGGACCCTTCTACTACTAACCTTACTAGTGATAAGTACCCCACAGGGGAATCCTCCATAACCTTACTTACACTATCTACCTTAAGGACTGTTACTATCTAATGCATACTAATTCTATCATCTGCACTGTTACATAGATTGCTAGCTCTTGAGTCTACTACCATCTATCCTTGCACTGGGTTAGTCTATCCTGTATTTGTCATCTGCTGTCCTTACCACCTGTTACCATACTCGATTACTAACCTATCTGCATTCTACCTAATACCATCTAATACTCTCCTGAACATTTCTATCAAGTGCTTACCATCTCTGTCACTGTTCACACCTGTCCCTTCAGCACATCATCTTCATACTATCATATACAGTGGGTACGGAAAGTATTCAGACCCCCTTAAATTTTTCACTCTTTGTTATATTGCAGCCATTTGCTAAAATCATTTAAGTTTATTCTTCTTCCTCATGAATGTACACATAGCACCCCATACTGACAGAAAAACACAGAATTGTTGACATTGTTGCAGATTTATTAAAAAAGAAAAACTGAAATATCACATGGTCCTAAGTATTCAGACCCTTTGCTGTGACACTCATATATTTAACTCAGGTGCTTTCCATTTCTTCTGATCATCCTTGAGATGGTTCTACACCTTCATTTGAGTCCAGCTGTGTTTGATTATACTGATTGGACTTGATTAGGAAAGCCACACACCTGTCTATATAAGACCTTCCAGATCACAATGCATGTCAGAGCAAATGAGAATCATGAGGTCAAAGGAACTGCCTGAAGAGCTCAAAGACAGAATTGTGGCAAGGCACAGATCTGGCCAAGGTTACAAAAAGATTTCTGCTGCACTTAAGGTTCCTAAGAGCACAGTGGCCTCCATAATCCTCAAATGGAAGCCGTTTGGGACGACCAGAACCCTTCCTAGAGCTGGCCGTCCGGCCAAACTGAGCTATCAGGGGAGAAGAGCCTTGGTGAGAGAGGTAAAGAAGAACCCAAAGATCACTGTGGCTGAGCTCCAGAGATGCAGTCAGGAGATGGGAGAAAGTTGTAGAAAGTCAACCATCACTGCAGCCCTCCACCAGTCGGGGCTTTATGGCAGAGTGGCCCGACGGAAGCCTCTCCTCAGTGTAAGACACATGAAAGCCCGCATGGAGTTTGCTAAAAAATACCTGAAGGACTCCAAGATGGTGAGAAATAAGATTCTCTGGTCTGATGAGACCAAAATAGAACTTTTTGGCCTTAATTCTAAGCGGTATGTGTGGAGAAAACCAGGCACTGCTCATCACCTGTCCAATAAAGTCCCAACAGTGAAGCATGGTGGTGGCAGCATCATGCTGTGGGGGTGTTTTTCAGCTGCAGGGACAGGACGACTGGTTGCAATCGAGGGAAAGATGAATGCGGCCAAGTACAGGGATATCCTGGACAAAAACCTTCTCCAGAGTGCTCTGGACCTCAGACTGGGCCGAAGGTTTACCTTCCAACAAGACAATGACCCAATTGAGCATCTCTGGAGAGACCTAAAAATGGCTGTCCACCAACATTTACCATCCAACCTGACAGAACTGGAGAGGATCTGTAAGGAGGAATGGCAGAGGATCCCCAAATCCAGGTGTGAAAGACTTGTTGCATCTTTCCCAAAAAGACTCCTGGCTGTATTAGATCAAAAGGGGGCTTCTACTAAATACTGAGCAAAGGGTCTGAATACTTAGGACCATGTGATATTTCAGTTTTTCTTTTTTAATAAATCTGCAACAATGTCAACAATTCTGTGTTTTTCTGTCAGTATGGGGTGCTATGTGTACATTCATGAGGAAGAAGAATGAACCTAAATGATTTTAGCAAATGGCTGCAATATAACAAAGAGTGAAAAATTTAAGGGGGTCTGAATACTTTCCGTACCCACTGTACATCCTATCACTCCAGGAACATCTTATTGAGTGTGTATATCTGTATGCTGAAGCTGACCCACAGTGATGAGTCTGGAGAGTTGGATTTGGTTATTCAACACATCTCTACATGACTACTGAGTGGAGATTCTGCAGCTGCAAATCCAGCCTACAACAAAAACGCAGGAGCGTTACAAAACCTGGCTTCACTACCTTCTGAGTCACTGACTTAGAATGAGCATGAAGGTTGATAATGCAGACTTCCCATACTTTACTAACTGCATCACCGTTCCAGGTTAGTAAAACCAGGATTACAATGACAGCCATGGAATCTGCAACCTAAAAATAAATCATTCTGATTGCTGCTAGGAGCAGCTAACTTGTGGTTGGAGTCAGTGGCCCCAGTTGCCAGGCATCTGACGTTCAAGTGATGTTGTGCCAGTGGACCCAGCTGCCTTATTTACATAGTTACATAGTAGTGAGGTCGAAAAAAGACACCAGTCCATCCAGATCAACCTATGATGTGTGTGTGTGTTTGATGTTAACTTGCATACCCCTTTATGTTGTGGTCTTTAACCACTTTACCACCGGAGGATTTTGCTGTCTTACGTCCAGGCCACTTTTTGCGATTCGGCGCTGTGTGACTTTAACTGACAATTGCGCGGTCGTACGACGCCGTACCCAAACGAAATTTACATCCTTTTTTTCCCATAAACAGAGCTTTCTTTTGGTGGTATTTGATCACCTGTGCAATTTTTACTTTTTGCGCTATAAACAAAAAAACAGCGTTTATTTTGAAAAAATAACAATATTTTTAACATTTTTTTATATGAAATTCCCCCCCCAAAAAAAATGTAAAAATCTAATTTTTTTTAAATTTTTGGCCAATTTGTTTTCTGCTACCTATGTTTGGTAAAAAAAAATCACAATAAGCGTATTTTGATTGGTTTGCGCAAAAGTTATTGCGTTTACTAACTAAGGGAAAGATTTCTCTCATTTTTGGTGTTCTTTTTTTTAACGAGTAATGGCGGCGATCCGTGATTTTTTTTGCGGGACTGCGACATTGCAGCGGACAGATCGGACCCTTGACTGACATTTTTGACACTTTTGGGGGTAAAAATGACACTGGCAGGGAAGGGGTTAATTTTATTGGAGAGGGAGGGGTTAATGTATGCCTGGTGCTTACTGACGTGTGGGGGGGGGGGTGACTGAGTGAGTTAGGGACAGATCGGATGTTCAGCTATGCTGAACACTCCGATCTGTCACTCCCTCTCACTTAGGAGATCCGCCCGCTCTGTTTACACAGGCGGGCGGATCTCCAAACTAGATTCCCCGACGATCGGGGAAGAGCGGCGGCGATCGCCGCCGCTCCTCCCCTGGCCCAACTCCCGCTGTGAATGAAAACAGCGGGAGCGCGCCTCCGGTGGCGCGCGAGCGCCGCCTACAGGGGGAGGAGTCCAGCGACGTAGGTCTACGTCGCTGGACAATAACGAGCCACTGTGCCGCAGTAGAGGCACAGTGAGCGGAGTTAAAGTGGTTAAGGTGCACGTCTAATAGTTTTTTGAAACTATTGATGTTCTCCGTTGATACCACTGCTTGTGGAAGAGAATTCCACATCCCCACTGCTCTGACAGTAAAGAACCCCCTACGTATTTTAAGGTTAAACTGGTTTTCCTCTAGTTTTAGTGAGTGACCACGCGTCTTATTGTATTTCCTTTCTCTGAAAAGTTTGTTCCTTATGCTAGGGTCGCCAGTACAGTATTTGTACATTGATATCATATCCCCTCTCAAGCGTCTCTTCTCCAGAGAGAATAAGTTCAGTGCTTGTAGTCTTTCCTCATAGCTAATTCCCCTAATTATTTTTGTTGCCCTTCTCTGGACTCTCTCTTGCCCTTCTCTGGATCCAGTTCCAGCACATCCTTCCTGAGGACCGGTGCCCAGAACTGGACAGCATACTCCAGGTGTGGTCGGACCAGAGTCTTGTAGAGTGGGAGAATAATCTCTTTATTTCTGGAGTGAATCCCCTTTTTTATACATGCCAGTATTCTATTGGTTTTGCTTGCAGCGGCTTGGCATTGCATGCCACTGCCAAGCCTGTTGTCCACTAGGACCCCCCAGGTCCTTTTCCATCTTAGATTCACCCCCTAGTGAGTAACTTGCGTTCGTGTTTCTTATATCTGACTCTTAGCTACCATTGCATCCAGTCACGTTACTAAAGCTGGCCACACACATATAGATTTCTCTCGTTATGCCCCCTCACTTTTCATGGACTGAATGAGAGAAATGTATTCCTCTATTCATGCTAAACAGCATTGACAGAGAAATCTCCGCTGCCCGCTATGGTAATCAGTAGCGCCTGCTCCTGTGTCTGCTGAATACCCAGACTGTTCAGTCAAATATTTTCTGACCTGCCCCTTCAGCAAACTTTGATCAAAAAATTGACCTTTATTGAGAGGAGGGGTGCCAACAGGGCCACCTAGAGGTCGTATTTCAACCAATTCAACTAGAATCAACAGGAGTCCTGTGGAAACCCACAAGAGGGATTTAAAAGATTGCAAGGCAGGGCCAAGAAGTGGAAAGATATGAAAGGCAGAAAGCATACAGAAAGAAAAGGACGAATACAAAATGTCATAGAGTGAGTGACTCCTGCTGTTCAATGCATCTTATATTTAATATTTGGCATATGACAGATCTAGACGTTGATCCGCTACATGCATGCTCCCAGAGCCTCTGCCGTGTTAATGCAACTGTTATGGGAGCAGATAGACAGTGGTGTTTGAATGGTACATGAGCAAAGGGAGCTAGAGCAAAGTTTTATTTCAGGCTCAGTGACATGATGGCTAAAGGCAGAGAAAATAAACCATCTTTTCCCAAAGTAAAATCATGCTGCAGTGACAAGGTCTCTTTAAAGCAAAGCTTCACACTCTCAACCAACATTGACTATTTTTAATCCTTATACTGCTAGCATTAGTAAATGAATATGAAAGTATATCATATTTGCTTGTTTTAAACACTTAAGCCCCGGAAGATTTTACCCCCTTCCTGACCAGGGCCTATTTTGCGATTCGGCACTGCGTGACTTTAATGGACAATTGCGCGGTCGTGCGATGTTGTACCTAAACGAATTTGACGTCCTTTTTTTCCCACAAACAGAGCTTTCTTTTGGTGGTATTTGATCACCTGTGCGATTTTTTGATCATGCGCTATAAACAAAAAAAGAGCAAAAATAACAATATTTTCACATTTTTTATATGATATTCCCCCCCCCCCCCCCAAAAAAAAAAATGTAAAAATCAAAATTTTTTAACATTTTAGGCCAATTTGTTTTATGCTACCTATGTTTGGTAAAAAAAAAAAATCGCAAAAAGCGTATTTTGAATGGTTTGCGCAAAAGTTATTGCGTTAACTAACTAAGGGAAAGATTTTTGTCATTTTTGTTGTTTTTTTTTTAACGAGTAATGGCGGCGATCTGCGATTTTTTTTGCGGGACTGCGACATTGCGGCGGACAGATCGGACCCTTGACTGACATTTTTGACACTTTTGGGGTTACCAGTGACATTACTACAGTAATCAGTGCTATACATATGCACTGTTACTGTAAAAATGACACTGGCAGAGAAAGAGTTAACTTTATTTGAGAGGGAGGGGTTAAGTGTGTCCCTAGGGGCGTGATTCTAACTGTGATTGGATGTGGCTACTGGTGTAAGAACAGAGATCTACGGTTCTACATAGTAGAACCGTGTGATCCCCATTCTTACACAGGGGAGAATGGCAGGCGGCTGTTTTTAGATTAGCTACCTGCCTTTCTCCCGCTCCAACGGACGTTCGCGAGTGACCGGCGGACATCGGGTCCGCCGGGCACACGAGCGGGGGGGTCTGTGAGCAAGCGGGAGCACGCCTCCAGCGGCGTGCGCTCGCTCCCCAGAGCCTCACAGGCTAGCGACGTAGTCCTACGTCGCTTTCCCTGTGAGGGGCTGACTGCCAACGTAAATTGTCGTTAGACAGACGTCAAGTGGTTAAACTTTTTTTTTTTTTTAATTTCTTTGGTTACTTCCTGGTTTCCATGCCTAGGCAATGATGTCTTACATCCCAGGAGTAGGGGAGGAGAAACACAGGATCTCTGTCTTTCCTTGTCACAGAACGATTTGCCTTGTTTACATAGGCAGACCACCGTTCTGCCACTGTCGGGAACGATCAGTGGGTCCCAGCAGACCACGGATCCGCTGGACACGCTGATTGGCTCCCGCTGTGTCCAATCAAACCCTTATAAGGGGATTACGTACAGGTACGTGATTTCACCTGTAAGAGCCACTGTCCCGCAATATACAGTATCTCAAAAAAGTGAGTACACCCCTCACCTTTTTGTAAATATTTTATTATATCTTTTCATGTGACAACACTGAAGAAATGACACTTTGCTACAATGTAAAGTAGTGAGTGCACAGCTTGTATAACAGTGTAAATTTGCTATCCCCTCAAAATAACTCAACACACAGCCATTAATGTCTAAACCAGGGATCTTCAAACTACGGCCCTCCAGCTATTGTGGGACTACACGTTCCATGAGGTATAGTAAAACTCTAACATTCACAGATATGACTAGGTATGATGGGAATTGTAGTTCCTGAAAAACTGGAGGGCCATAGTTTGGAGACCCCTGGTCTAAACCATTGGCAACAAAAGTGTCTTCAGTGTTGTCACATGAAAAGATATAATAAAATATTTACAAAAATGTGAGGGGTGTACTCACTTTTGTGAGATACTGTATATATGTGGTGCGGTCGGCAAACCTGGAGCAATTAAATCTGATCATACAATAACTGAAAACTGACATGTGTCATTCGCAAGCCAAAGTTTGCAGGCCATTTCCCAAGGCCTGGTCGTCCTTGGTCAAAGGAGAGCCCACGTAGTGGTGGTGTCACATTGCTATCGTATCTCTGTACTTCTAAGTTTTTATTGTCTAGTGTCATTTTCATTCCGTTATGACTTTGCAGAATAAGGCCACGTAAATATACAGATCTGATAATATAATATAATCTTCTCTTAACAACAAAACGTGTATTTAAGCTTATGCTTCCCTTCAAGAAACTACATTCTTGGTGTATCCAAAATATATATTTCCATGGAAACCAATTTAAAGGCATTCGAAGGTCAGAATTCGTTTTAAGAACATTATTATCATGCACGAGAATACTTATGGAATAAAAGTACTTTATCTGCTTAAATAGGAGAAGTATGGTGTATCTTTTGCCTTTAGGTGTAATACTGAACAGAGCTCATTATGCAGATCATCAAACTGAAGATAACAAGCTAAGGGGTATTCCAGGTTAAAAAAGAAATTCCCGTGTTCCGGCAATTACGATGGATAATAGTTCTAATTAAGGTGTGTGTATTGGGAGGGGGGGGGGGGTAGTATTGGAGGTTCACTCTTTGTGAAAGTGGAAAAACTTCTCTAATATAAAAAAGTATAAAACTAGACCTCCAGCCAAACTTTTTTTTTTTTTTTTTTAAATAGGATGAGGAAAGGTTAAAACTTGTGGCAGGATTTTGTTTTTTTGTCTATGTTCCCATCACTTCCTGTCCTGGAGACCACCTGGCGCAAGAGCAAAATTGAGAAGAAATCTCCCTAAGGCCCCATTCACACCTGAGCATTGTGTGGTTTGAAGCTCAAAGCTCCAAAACTCCCAACACAGGGAATAGTGTAATTAACTTTTTCACCTCTTTGGACACAGTACGTCCAAGGAGTGAACCATTAAGCAGAAGATTGTGTTGTTTTTTCTCAGCCGGCTGCCAGTTGGAAAGTGAAAGTGATCTGGTGGCTGTATATGCCCCCCCTTGCGTGCGTGGTTCCTGGGCTCTCCTGCTCTTACTGGAAGCCCGGGACCATGCCCAGTCACTTCAGGATGGAGAGAGGAAGGCAACCAAGGAGAATTCATTATTTGATTTCCTCTTCACTGAATGGAATAAAGGGGCACAATTTGGGCCCACCTACTTGAGATTGTGGCCACCCATCCACAATAAATTGATAAATGAAATGAGCTTTAAGGTAGCTGGCAATAAGCGGGTCCTTCCGCTTTAACCACTTGCTGACTGCTGCACAACTATATACGGCGGTAGTCAGCCCCTCACAGGCAAAGTGATGTATAAATACGTCCCTAGCCTGTGAGGCTCTAGGGAGCGAGCGTGCGCCGCCGGAGGCGTGCTCCTGCTCGCTCACGGACCCCCCTGCGCGATTGAGCGGCGGACCCGATATCCGCCGTTCACTCACGATCCTCTGTTACAGAGGGAGAAAGGCAGGCGGCTAGTGTAAACAAAGCCGCCTGTCATTCTCCCCTGTGTAACAGCACAGATCATACGGTTCTGCTATGTAGGACCGTAGATCTCTGCTGTTACACACACAGCCACATCCAATCACAGTTAGAATCACGCCCCTAGGGACACACTTAACCCCTCCCTCTCAAATAAAGTTAACCCCTTCACTGCCAGTGTCATTTTTACAGTAACAGTGCATATTTTTAGCACTGATTACTGTAGTAATGTCACTGGTACCCCCAAAAGTGTAAAAAATGTCAGTGAAGGGTCCGATCTGTCCGCCGCAATGTTGCAGTCCCGCAAAAAAAAAAAACGCAGATCGCCGCCATTACTCGTTTAAAAAAAAAACAATAAAAATGACAAAAAACTTTCCCTTAGTTAGTAAACGCAATAACTTTTGCGCAAACCAATCAAAAATACGCCTTTTGCGATTTTTTTTACCAAACATATGGTAAAAAAAAATTGGCCTAAAATGTTAAAACATTTTGATTTTTACATTTTTGTTTTGGGGAATTTCGTATAAAAAAATGTGAAAAATATTGTTATTTTTGCAAAATTCTCGCTCTTTTTTTGTTTATAGCATATGATCAAAAAATCGCACAGGTGATCAAATACCACCAAAAGAAAGCTCTGTTTGTGGGAAAAAAAGGACGTCAATTTCATTTGGGTACAGCGTCGCACGACTGCGCAATTGTCCGTTAAAGTCACGCAGTGCCGAATCACAAAATAGGCCCTGGTCAGGAAGGGGGTAAAATCTTCCGGGGCTTAAGTGGTTAAATATGTAAAATGTAAGATTCAATGGGAACCAATGGAATTTTGGGAATGTTCTGGAATCCTGGGAAAAGCTACTTTATGTAAGGGCTTCTGTATTGGGATTTCCTATGGCAGAACATCATCAGAAGATCTTCCTCCCTCCTACCCTAGTTGAGAGCACTTTTACGTGGTTGGGTCACCCTAGACTTCTAATATTTCTATGTCAAAATGTGGCTTCTGCTGCTGCTCTGAAAACTGAGCAATCACATTTGTTAGTTTCATTAAAGTTATGTGGTTTTATAAGGATAATAAAAGTATGGTGAAGTGTTTTCATATATTTAAAACCAAAAAAGTGATGCAGCAATTTTTTGCTAAACTCTGATCTATGTACGGTATTTATTTGGTTTGTGTCTGCAGAGAGCAGGGATGTGCAGTCAGGGGAGGCAAGGGAGGCAGAGCCTCACCTGCCCTTAACATAAATTAAAAAAAAAACGATTGAGCTTTGAGGGACGTACCTGGGTGACCTATGGGCCCCAGGGACCCCAAATGTGGGGAGTAGGTACCTGAACTCCTCCTTGACCACTGGTCAAAATTGAGGCTCCAAGCACCTATAGTTCTGGGGATACGGGGCTCTTTGCGCAGCCTGTAAGAATCAGAGAGGATGGGCTCACAATGCCTCTGATTTCTTGTCAGAGGCACTGAGCTCAATGGACAGCTTGGTTGGAGCCTTGAACCAATGGTAAAGCACCATTGGTCCAAGTTGTCCAATAAAAATGCTGCAGTGGAGGCTCTCCTCTCACTGCAGTGTCATAGAAGGGGGCATGTGTCCAGCCCAGCCCTCTTAACTACAAGGAAAAAGGTATAAGGTTTACCCATAATCCCATGTTTTTCTCACACAGTTAAGAGGGAGAAGCTGCTGCTGCAGCAATGGTACTTTTTCTAATCAAGCAAAATAATATATTATTATGCTATATGTTATAACATAGTAATTTATTATTTATCTATTTACTGTGAAATTACTGGTTTGAAGTTAAAACTTCAGTAATTTGTCCATTAAGCCACCTGCTTGAGTACAGTTTTTGAAAATATAGTAAATTACCTTAAAAACAATATATAATAATTATTTGTATATTACTTACTTATAATAATTAACCACTTGCCACCTACAGTAAGTGAATTCTGACACTTTTCTCTTACATGTAAAAATCATCATTTTTTTGCAAGAAAATTACTCAGAACCCCCAAACATTTTATATATATATATATATATATATATATATATATAGCAGCCAGCCTAGGGGAAAAAATGGCAACTTTTTATGTCACACGGTATTTGAGCAGCAATTTTTCAAACGCATTTTTTAGAAAAGAAAACTGTCTCATTAATAAAAAAAAAAAAAACACTAAGGTTAGCCTGATTTTTTTTTTTTTATTGTACAATGTGAAAGATGATGTTACATGAGTAAATAAATACCTAACATGTCACATTTTAACCACTTAAGCCCCGCAGGATTTGGCTGCTAAACGACCAGGGGGTATTTTGCGATTCGGCACTGCGTGACTTTAACGGACAATTGCGCGGTCGTGCGACGATGTACCTAAACTAATTTGGCGTCCT
Organism: Pelophylax lessonae; assembly: GCF_965119305.1. Classification (NCBI taxonomy): domain Eukaryota; kingdom Metazoa; phylum Chordata; class Amphibia; order Anura; family Ranidae; genus Pelophylax; species Pelophylax lessonae. The sequence goes on from NC_138769.1 coordinate 691,293,553, forward strand.
TTTTTTCCCACAAACAGAGCTTTCTTTTGGTGGTATTTGATCACCTGTGCGATTTTTTGATCACTCGCTATAAACAAAAAAAGAGCGTCAATTTTGCAAAAATAACAATATTTTTCACATTTTTTATATGAAATTCCCCAAAAAAAATGTAAAAATCAAATTTTTTTAACATTTTCGAGCTAATTTGTTTTATGCTACCTATGTTTGGTAAAAAAAATCGCAAAAAGCGTATTTTTATTGGTTTGCGCAAAAGTTATCGCGTTTACTAACAAAGGGAAAGATTTCTGTAATTTTAATTGTTTTTTTTTTTAACGCGTAATGGCAGCGATCTGTGATTTTTTTTGCGGTACTGCGACATTGGGGCGGACAGATCGGACCCTTGACTGACATTTTTTTACACTTTTGGGGTTACCAGTGACATTTCTACAGTAATCAGTGCTATACATATGCACTGTTACTGTAAAAATACACTGGTAGTGAAGGGGTTAACTTTATTTGGGAGGGAGGGGCTGTGTGTGTCCCTAGGGGCGTGCTTTCTACTGTGATTGGCTGTGGCTTGAGCTGTAAGGACACTGATCAACGGATCTACATACTAGATCCGTGTGATCAGTGTCTTTACACCGGGGAGAATCACAGGCAGCTTGTTTACACAAGCTGCCTGACTTTCTCCCTCTCCCGCGCCGATCGCAGAGTGGCCGGCGGACATCGGGTCCGCCGGTCACATGCGCGGGGGGGTCCGTGACCGCGCGGGAGCGGGAGCGCGCCGCCGGCGGTGCGCGCTCGCTCCCCAGACCCTCCCAGGCTAGTGACGTACCGCTACGTCACTCTGCCTGTGAGGGGCTGACCGCCGCAGTATATAGTCGTGCGGCGATCGGCAAGCGGTTAAAACTGCGCACACTTGTGGAAGTAACTTCAGTACGTAAAAATCTCCATAGGTGATGTTTTAAAAAATTTTACAGGTTACATGTCTAGTGCTAGAATTATTGCTCTTGCTCTAACGTTCGCAGCAATACCTCACACGTGTGGTTTGAACACCGTTTACATATGCTAAAACAAGTCCTTATGCTGGTTAAATTAGTAAACTATGAGAACTAATGAAGATGCCATATATAATCTATATAATCAGAGAATGGTTCAGATTCTATTCGTTTATTATATAGACTAAATATGGCACTTTCATCAGTTCTCATAGTTTACTAATTTACCCAACATAAGGACTTGTTTTAATAAAATCAGGACTGTTGGTAGCTATGTAGAGAACAGTATAAGGGCTCTTTCACACGGTGGCTCCGATTTTTTCTTCTGCTGCGGCACTTTTTTTTTTTCACGGACACAGATGACACTTGTGTCATCCGCTCCGTATGTCCGCATATCATCCCATCCGTTTGCAGATGATATACGGACATAATGTATGTCTATGGGCATTGCGGATGTCAGCGGATGACACCGCTGACATCCGATTTTGCATCCTTTCCGTTTTTTAAAACGGAAGAAAAATAGGGTTCTGTTCCGTTCCAAAAAACGGAACAGAACTGAAAGGAAGAAAATCGGATGTCAGCGGATGGTCATCAGCAATCCCACTGACATGCATTATGTCCGTATATCACCCGCAAAAAAATGGGATGAAATACGGACATACGGAGCGGCTGTGTGAAAGAGCCCTGATTGTTTTTTTTTTTTTTATTTCTGCATTCTGTAACAGCCCTGTACTTGACCAGTGAAATCTCAGCATTTACAGAGCTGTTCAGAATGTAGAAAAAAGAAATAAAAATATGCTGTCCAAAAGATTCCTTTCACCAGACCCTTATTTGTCTGGGAGAATCTAATTGACTTCCTTGCGTCCTGACGTGAGGGTTTTTAAGCGCTAGCCAATTGGCTGAAGATGATGATGGAATGTTTCATCTCACAGCGCTTGGCTACGCTGTGGGGGTTTATTCACTAAATAATATTATTATTATACAGGATTTATATAGCGCCAACAGTTTGCGCAGCGCTTTACAATGTGAGGGAAGACAATACAGTTACAATACAATTCAATACAGGAGGAACTAGAGGGCCCTGCTTGTTAGAGCTTACAATATGGGGGATGTATCTGGCTCTAAGGCCCCATTCACACCTGAGCTTGTAGCTTGAAGCTCAAAGCTACAAAACGCTGGAGGAGAAAAAATCAATGCTTCTCTATGGAGATGGTTCACATCTCCACTCGAAGTCGCATGAAGCAAAACGCCTGAAGCTCCAAACGTTCTGGAACTTTTTTTGTAGCTCGAATCAGGCAGATTTGGGCGTTTTAGGCGCGTTTTTATCCCCATAGAATTACATAGAAACGTTTGTGCAACATTTGCACATTTTTATGTGCTTTTGCACGTTTTGTCATGCGACTTGGTGCCTTTTTCTGACCCAGGAAGTGGATGAATAACATAGCCATAAATGATGAAACAGATGATCTTTTATCTATTGGCTAATAAAAAAAGGCCCAAGAGCAAATACACCGCATAAAACGTGCATAAACGCACATGGAAACGTGCCAAAGTTGATCATAAAAACGCACCAAAATCGATCATAAAAATGCCCAAAGACGTTACGCTCAGGTGTGAAGTCAGCCTGATACTAGCCAGTGCCTCACCAGCCACTGACCTCACCGCACGTCCCTGGTAGAAAGTTGTTTATTGCATTGGTGTGGCCTGGCTTACAATCTCATGAAACTAGAAGCAGCAAAGATGTTGTCACTTCCGGTTTCAGAGCTTCCATTCACTGGCAGGTAGAGCCAGGGGAGCATCTAACTGAACAGATGTCTGCTCAGTTAAATGTTTTGGAGGGCAAGGGAGACATTAAGGTCTATTAGACCACCAATGTACCCATAAAGAATTTCTGTCACCTGCCCGATGCTGTACCATGGGGGTTTGTTCACCTGTTCAGATAGCAATAAAATTAAATTTAAAAACATTTAATAAAAAATGAAAAAAATACAACTATAATAAAATGTATAAAAATAAATAAACGTAACCCCTGTTGCCCCACACACCTGCAAATGCATACGCAGCCCAGGTTGCACACATTTATGTAAACCACAATGAAAGCAACAATTCTAGTGCCAGAGCTCACAGTTAACGCTAAACTTTAAAAGTGTCTCATATGTAGATTTTTTGGGTGCTGTAGTTTTTTTTTTCTTTGTTTCTTGATATTACAGGTGCACCCAATTTTACGACTTGACATGTTTGATATCTATTTACTCAATCAGTGGCGTACCTAGAGCATTTGGCACCCGGGGCGGATCCTATATCTGGCACCCCCCCCCCCCCCCGACTTTAAAATGTAAAAACACCCACAAAAAAATGTAATGTGTTCAAGAATATTTTTTGCACAAATTTCACAGACCCCCCATCACAGTGCCCCTTGCAGTCTGCCCTCCGTCTCTCTAATCACAGTTCCCCCTTTTGCACTCTCTGCCTCCCCTGCACAGTCCTACCTTCAGCATAGATAGATAGCTAATATTAGCAATGTGTTTAAGTTTGAGTAAGAGATTGGAGACTTGCTAAAGGAGATATTCAGGGACTACAGACATGATACAGTAGATGGTCAGAGACTGCAGACGTGATACAGGAGATGGTCAGAGACTGCAGACGTGATACAGGAGATGGTCAGAGACTGCAGACGTGATACAGGAGATGGTCAGAGACTGCAGACGTGATACAGGAGATGGCCAGAGACTGCAGACGTGATACAGGAGATGGTCAGAGACTGCAGACATGATACAGGAGATGGTCAGAGACTGCAGACATGATACAGGAGATGGTCAGAGATTGCAGATGTGATACAGGAGATGGTCAGAGATTGAGGACATGATACAGTAGATGGTCAGAGACTACAGACATGATACAGGAGATGGTCAGAGACTGCAGACATGATACAGGAGATGGTCAGAGACTGCAGACATGATACAGGAGATGGTCAGAGACTACAGACATGATACAGGAGATGGTCAGAGACTGCAGACATGATACAGGAGATGGTCAGAGACTGCAGACATGATACAGGAGATGGTCAGAGACTGCAGACGTGATACAGGAGATGGTCAGAGACTGCAGACATGATACAGGAGATGGTCAGAGATTGCAGATGTGATACAGGAGATGGTCAGAGATTGAGGACATGATACAGTAGATGGTCAGAGACTACAGACATGATACAGGAGATGGTCAGAGACTGCAGACATGATACAGGAGATGGTCAGAGACTACAGACATGATACAGGAGATGGTCAGAGACTGCAGACATGATACAGGAGGTGGTCAGAGACTACAGAAATGATACAGGAGATGGTCAGAGACTACAGACATGATACAGGAGATGGTCAGAGACTGCAGACATGATACAGGAGATGGTCAGAGACTGCAGACGTGATACAGGAGATGGTCAGAGACTGCAGACATGATACAGGAGGTGGTCAGAGACTGCAGACATGATACAGGAGGTGGTCAGAGACTACAGACATGATACAGGAGATGGTCAGAGACTGCAGACATGATACAGGAGATGGTCAGAGACTGCAGACGTGATACAGGAGATGGTCAGAGACTGCAGACATGATACAGGAGATGGTCAGAGACTGCGGACATGATACAGGAGATGGTCAGAGACTGCAGACATGATACAGTAGATGATCAGAGACTGCAGACATGATACAGTAGATGGTCAGAGACTGCAGACATGATACAGTAGATGATCAGAGACTGCAGACATGATACAGGAGATGGTCAGAGACTGAGGACATGATACAGTAGATGGTCAGAGACTACAGACATGATACAGGAGATGGTCAGAGACTGCAGACATGATACAGGAGATGGTCAGAGACTACAGACATGATACAGTAGATGCTCAGAGACTGAGGACATGATACAGGAGATGGTCAGAGACTGCAGACATGATACAGGAGATGGTCAGAGACTACAGACATGATACAGTAGATGATCAGAGACTACAGACATGATACAGGAGATGGTCAGAGACTGCAGACGTGATACAGGAGATGGTCAGAGACTGCAGACATGATACAGGAGATGGTCAGAGACTACAGACATGATACAGTAGATGGTCAGAGACTACAGACATGATACAGGAGATGGTCAGAGACTGCAGACATGATACAGGAGATGGTCAGAGACTACAGACATGATACAGTAGATGATCAGAGACTACAGACATGATACAGTAGATGATCAGAGACTACAGACATGATACAGGAGATGGTCAGAGACTGCAGACATGATACAGGAGATGGTCAGAGACTACAGACATGATACAGTAGATGGTCAGAGACTGAGGACATGATAGAAGATAGAAGAGCACTAGGGGGGCCGGAGAGCACAGACGAAGCAGAGAGCACAGACGAAGCAGAAAGCACTGGAGGTGCTGAAGGGCCCGGTGGGGGGGGGGGGGGAACTGGAGAGAATTAAGAGAGGGTTTGGAAAGCATTGTAGGGGGGTTGGAAGGTGCAGGGGGTGGATTGCACTGGGGGGGACAGGGAGTACTTGAGGGGGCGAGCAGGGAAAATCAGGGGGGTGGAGAGCACTGGGGGGACAGGGAGTACTTGGGGGGCGAGCAGGGAAAATCAGGGGGGTGGAGAGCACTGGAGGGACAGGGAGTACTTGGGGGGCGAGCAGGGAAAATCAGGGGGGTGGAGAGCACTGGAGGGACAGGGAGTACTTGGGGGGCGAGCAGGGAAAATCAGGGGGGTGGAGAGCACTGGGGGGACGGGGAGCACTTAGGGGGGAGGGAGAAAGCACTGTGGGGAGTTGAAGAGCATGGAGGGGGGCTAAAGAACAGGGGGGGTCTAGTGCACTGGGGGGAGAGGGGCTAAAAGCACTGAGGGAGGGATTAGGAGCACTGGAGGAGGTTAAGAACTTTGGGGGGCCAGCAAAAGAACTTGTATAGGAGGGGGATGGGGCTGCTGCATATAGATGAATTGATCTTTCCATATTCTTCCTGCAGGAGGGAGAGGAGGAGAATCAGTTATTCAGCAGGAAGCTGCAGGAAGAATAGAGAAAGATGAATTCCTCTATATGTAGCAGCCCCATCCCCCTCCTATCCAGCACACACTTTTGCAATGGGCACTCACCTTCTTCCCGCCGAGGCTCCGCCCCTTATTCCCGCCGAGGCTCCGCCCCTTATTCCCGCCGCGGCTCCGCCCCTTATTCCCGCCGCGGCTCCGTTCCCTTATTCCAGCTGCGGCTCCGCCCCCTTATTCCCGCCGTGGCTCCGCCCCCCCACTAGCAGCACGGACTGAAGGAGCTGCCAGCCACTGCAGCTGCCTTCACACTGCGGGATCTGTCTGACTCTGAACACACCGGGCAGGACACCGGCTGACACCCCCCAGTGAGTGGCACCCGGGGCGGACCGCACCCCCGCCCCCCCCATTGGTACGCCACTGTACTCAATGTAACCCAATCTTTTATATTTTAGTAAAAATGGGTATTAAAATGTGTGTGTTTGCACTAAAATTCAATGCAGGAGTCTGTGATAGTGGGCCCATGTAGTTTGCCAACTCTGGGTTTCTTAGGGCACGGAGTCTAATTCCCAGCCTGCTTCTTCAACAGGGCCCCTGATGGTGGGGATGGACTTTCAGCAAGCTGGAACCAGGTTGCGGCCCCCAGCTATGCCCAGCTGAAAATGCAGAGACCACTTAGCGGGTGCAGAATACAACAGCAGGGGTCTGAAGGTAAAACCAGGAAACAAGCCAAGGTCAGGGTAGGCAGCAGGCAAGCACAGACAGTAGACGAAGCTGGGATTGATACATGGGTAATCAGACAAGATACACAAAGTAGTAAGCAGACAGGAGCTCAGAGAACTGTGAAGTTGCTCAGGCAATATGGGCCTGACTGAGCACATGGATATATAGGGAAACAAACTGGAAAGTGGGCCAGGAAGTGATGGAGGGGAAAGGAAATATTAACCCACAGAATAGCAGGCAATGCCCATAGGTGAGTGCAGAAGCCAACACAACATGTAAAAGGAATCAGAGGACTAAGAGAACAACTGCAGCAAGGAGGTAAGAAAACTCGGCCAGGGTAACTGCGGGCTAAATCATGAAATTAGTTTTCAAAAAATGTTTTTTTTTTTTTTTTTTAAATATGCAATTGATAAACATGTTCTGCAACATAAACATTTATAACTATCATCTGTTTATTCTACAAGGTCTCTTCTTTTAGAAAATATATCATGTTTGGATGGTTTAAAGCGGAGTCCCACCCAAAAGTGAAAGCTCCACTCATCAGTCTCCTCCCCCCTCTCCGGTGCCACATTTGGCACCTTTTGGGGAGAGGGGGAGCGGGTACCTGTTTTTGACAGGTATCCGTCCCCACTCCAGTTGGACCTTGCCACGGCGAGGTACTTCAGAAGTTCAGGCCCCCCTCCTCCTTCCACCGGGCCATTCAGAACACGCAGCATGCTTTGCACATGCGCAGTATGGAAAAGTCTGTGAAGCCTCAAGGCTTCACTGCTGGTTTCCCTTACAGGCTATGACAGTGGCAGCACCCGAGAGCCGATGGAAACATCAGCTGGGTTGCCAACATCTCTGGATTCCAGGACAGGTAAGTGTCCTAATATTAAAACTTTTAATTTTTTTCGGTGGGGGGGGGGGGGGGCTGGAGCACCGCTTTAAGTAATTTTGTGGCCAAAATGCAGATTTTTACATGTGTGCTAAAATGAAAAAAAAAAAAATACTGCTGAGCGGCCAATCTACACAATAATGCATCCCTTTCCCATATATCACATGAGCAATTGTCTAGGTTTTAGGGTATGTGAACAGCCCTAAAGGGATCCTTATACAGCAATTTCTACAAGAAAGGTCCTTTTATCACTTTTTATGTATCCACCACTGCAAGACAGCTTACATACTGTAGCTTTATGTTAACATTTTAGAATTTGCCACTTTACACCCGTGATTTAGCCTGACACCGGTTATATGTGAGGACCCCAGCAGGGATTCCTGATGATTAGCTGTGGGAGGAAGCCCCATTAAAGCAATCGCAGCCCTTCACATGTAATTGTTCATGCAGTGATCACCTGCGAGTGATCGGCCCTGGACACAGGCAGTCATAGATGATTGCTAGATTAGCGATTACATGCAAGCAGGATCCTGCAGCTTCCCATTGCTTTCAATGGGGCTGCCTCCCACAACTTATTGCTGAAAACCCCTCGCTGGGGTTCAGCCCATTTGTAGATGTGAATGTGGCCTATTGTTCCACCATAATGCACAGGCCACTTTATCGTCCCACCCTAACAAAAAAATATATATCACTTGATAGACTGTATAGCTATGTTAACTTTTCAACTGATACCTTATGAGTTAAGGGTGCCATCCCACATTCAGTCTTCTCCGTGTTTTCTAAAGCTTCCAGCTGCAGAATATATCCTGTAGAGACCACTGCTTCTGTTTCAGAGTCATCATCCAAACTTCTGTCCGTTAAAGGAGTGTTGGGTTCAGGTTCAACCACAGAGGAGCTGCAGGATCACCAAAGAAGAGAGTTAGATTAGGTCTCAATGAGCTTATTAATGGGAATACGATTTTCATAAAAAATAGATTACAAAGCTATTAAGTAGTGAATGTGTATGGATTATTTTTGGAGAATAAAGACAATGTTTAGTGCAGGGTAGCATACCTCCCAACTTTTGAACTTGAGAATGAGGGACATTTCAGAAAGATAGTGACTGGCATTGCACTATGTGCGTCACAGCAAAAAGTGGATGTGGCCAGACACTATAGTGGGAGAAGCTTAAGGGCCCTGGTTAAACAAAACCTGGTACCTATAAAATATGGTTTGATTGCTGTGCCACAAGCTGGAGTCTACAGTGTGAACCAACCCTTAGGGAGAGAGATTGGAGAGAGGAAAAGATCACTGTTATATGGAAGAAAGGATCACTATGGTATATTGAAGAAAGGAAGGAGGGATCACTATGGCATATGGAAGGCAGGAAGGATCACTATGGCACATGGAAGGCAGGAAGGATCATTATGACACATGGAAGGCAGGAAGGATCACTATGGTACATGGAAGGCAGGAAGGATCACTATGACACATGGAAGGTAGGGAGGATCACTATGGTAGATGGAAGGAAGGATCACTATGACACATGGAAGGCAGGAAGGATAACTTTGGCACGTGGAAGACAGGAAGGATCACTATGGCACATGGAAGGCAGGAAGGATCACTATGACACATAGAAGGAAGGGTCATTATGGCACATGGAAGGCAGGAAGGGTCACTAAGGCAAATTAAAGGCAAGAAGGAAGAATCACTAAGGCATATGGAAGGCCGGAAGGATAACTATGGTACATGGAAGGCAAGAAGAATCACTACTGTACATAGAAGGCAGAAAGAAAGGATCACTTCCCGCCCACACAACCCCTTCACAGCCATGGGATTGGGTGCATGCCGGGGTTTGTGGGCAGACACAGGGGGACAGGGGGAGGAGGTGGAGCAGATCTGGTCTCCCCTTCTCTTACATTCTTTAGAGAAGGTGGGCAACCTGGCGGGTGGGTGAGTGTGCTGACTGATTCTGACACTAGCATCTGCTGCGAGACTCAGCCTAGATTCGCGTGACACTGGGATATACTTTAAATCCTGGGGCAGTCCCAGCGAATCCGGGATGGTTTGGGAGGTATGCAATATTCAGTGGTACGGTGTTGGCCAGAACTACAGTGGAAAAAGATTTGGGGTACTTATTTAAGATATCTGCATACTGAGCAGTGCAGACATGCAGTGTGAAAAGAGAATAGAGTTCTAGGATGTATCACTAGAGGTGGAAAAAGTAAGAGTGTAGCGATTCTGACTGCTCCTGTGTATGACATTTCATACCGAAGAATTATGATAATGTGTCAATGTGATGTCAGATGTCATGGAAATCCTGCAAAGCTCCAGTAAAGTGCAGAGTATCCATGTTGTGTGTGGACATTCCTTTATTCCTGAATATTAAAGACTAAGGCCAGGAGTGTGAGACATTATGGCGGAGGGGGTCCATCTACAGTAGGTAAGGGCCTGTGATATCCAAGAAAAAGTGGGGCGGGGACTTGTGTAGATTGGTGTCAACACCTAACTACTCATAAGCGCTCCTTACAAACAGATTACTAAGAACTACATCCAGCATGTGGGGGAAGAGAAATGGTACTGTGCATAGTCCATACATACCGAATAATAACTGGTACCAAGAATTACACATAGCATGCAGAAGAAGAGATTTACTACCGTGCAGAGTCTTAATAACATATAGTGAGAATTATACCCAGCATGCAGGAAAAGTGCTACTGTGCACAGCCTGTACATGCATAATATAGGGGGTCATCGTCATATGAAAATATCAGGACTGTGAATAATATATGGGGTCCCCATCATATGGAGATATTAAGACTGCGTATATTATAAGGAGTCCTCATGTGAAAATATCAGGACTGTGTATAAAATACAGGATCCCTAGCATATAAAGATATCAGGACTGCATATAACATACGGGGTCACCGTCATTTAAAGATATCAGGGCTGCTCTCTCCCATTATCAGTCGAAGCCCTATTGGAGGAAACGCGTCAGGAGGGAGGCGTGCCGTCATTGCGTCACTCGGCGTCCGTGCTGCAGCACCTCTTTGCATTAAGGCTCCCTTCACACCTATGCAGTTTTCTTTTGAGCGTTTCTGCAGTGCTTTTTTGCATGTTTTTACCGTAATTTTACCTGCATATTTTTTTTTTTGTGGAAAATTTGTTTTTGGACAGATTAACGACTTTACCCCCCTCCCCTCCCCCTTCATGACCTGGCCACTCTTTGTGATACGGTACTGCGTTATTTTAACTAATCGTTGAGCAGGTTTTGCGACTCTTTACCAGAATAAAAATGTTGTCCTTTTTTTTACCTACAAATAGATCTTTCTTTTGGTGGTATTTGATCACCCCTACGGTTTTTATTTTTTGCCCTGTAAACAAGAAAGGACTGACAATTTTGAAAAAAATAAAAACATTTACTTTCTGCTATAAAACATACCCAGTATAAAAATAACATAACATGGAAAATTATGCCTGAGACTTCCATTTTGTGTATACTGACACACAATACATAAAAGTGATACATGAAGATCCATCCGTCCAATATCAGTGCTTGACCTCACAAATGTGCTTCTGGAAGAATGGTCAAACATTCCCATAGACACACTCCTAAACCTTGTGGACAGCCTTCCCAGAAGAGTTGAAGATGTTATAGCTGCAAAGGGTGGGCCAACTTAACATTGAACCCTACAGACTAAGACTGGGATGCCATTAAAGTTCATGTGTACTTAAAGGTTCTATGTTTTGTTAGTTCTGAAATATTAAAATGTAAGAAACTAAAAAAACAAAAAAAAACATAGGGAGCCTGTAAAAGGAGCTTCCTGTAATAAAGACCGGTCTTTGTTGCTCTCTTGTGCAAGGTTACTGGTCTTGTCTCCGCCCCCTCCTGGAGTTTTCTGCTGGCAGACTGTAGTGGGTGTAGCCTGCTGGGCCCCTCCCACAGCTCTGCTCTCTGCACAAGCTATAAACAGTACAGAGATGATGTCACTGCTATGTTTACAAGATAATATCAGGGTTTAAAAGATTTTGTGATATTAATATTAGTGTACCAGCAAATAATCAATTCCACAGTAACGCAAGCACTGCTATTATGCAGTGGACAATCAGATACAGTGGGTACGGAAAGTATTCAGACCCCCTTAAATTTTTCACTCTTTGTTATATTGCAGCCATTTGCTAAAATCATTTAGGTTCATTCTTCTTCCTCATGAATGTACACATAGCACCCCATACTGACAGAAAAACACAGAATTGTTGACATTGTTGCAGATTTATTAAAAAAGAAAAACTGAAATTTCACATGGTCCTAAGTATTCAGACCCTTTGCTGTGACACTCATATATTTAACTCAGGTGCTTTCCATTTCTTCTGATCATCCTTGAGATGGTTCTACACCTTCATTTGAGTCCAGCTGTGTTTGATTATACTGATTGGACTTGATTAGGAAAGCCACACACCTGTCTATATAAGACCTTAAAGATCACAATGCATGTCAGAGCAAATGAGAATCATGAGGTCAAAGGAACTGCCTGAAGAGCTCAGAGACAGAATTGTGGCAAGGCACAGATCTGCTCCACTTAAGGTTCCTAAGAGCACAGTGACCTCCATAGTCCTCAAATGGAAGACGTTTGGGATGACCAGAACCCTTCCTAGAGCTGGCTGTCCGGCCAAACTAAGCTATCGGGGGAGAAGAGCCTTGGTGAGAGAGGTAAAGAAGAACCCAAAGATCACTGTGGCTGAGCTCCAGAGATGCAGTCAGGAGATGGGAGAAAGTTGTAGAAAGTCAACCATCACTGCAGCCCTCCACCAGTCGGGGCTTTATGGCAGAGTGGCCCGACGGAAGCCTCTCCTCAGTGTAAGACACATGAAAGCCCGCATGGAGTTTGCTAAAAAACACCTGAAGGACTCCAAGATGGTGAGAAATAAGATTCTCTGGTCTGATGAGACCAAAATAGAACTTTTTGGCCTTAATTCTAAGCGGTATGTGTGGAGAAAACCAGGCACTGCTCATCACCTGTCCAATACAGTCCCAACAGTGAAGCATGGTGGTGGCAGCATCATGCTGTGGGGGTGTTTTTCAGCTGCAGGGACAGGACGACTGGTTGCAATCGAGGGAAAGATGAATGCGGCCAAGTACAGGGATATCCTGGACAAAAACCTTCTCCAGAGTGCTCTGGACCTCAGACTGGGCCGAAGGTTTACCTTCCAACAAGACAATGACCCTAAGCACACAGCTAAAATAACGAAGGAGTGGCTTCACAACAACTCCGTGACTGTTCTTGAATGGCCCAGCAAGAGCCCTGACTTAAACCCAATTGAGCATCTCTGGAGAGACCTAAAAATGGCTGTCCACCAACGTTTACCATCCAACCTGACAGAACTGGAGAGGATCTGCAAGGAGGAATTGCAGAGGATCCCCAAATCCAGGTGTGAAAGACTTGTTGCATCTTTCCCAAAAAGACTCCTGGCTGTATTAGATCAAAAGGGGGCTTCTACTAAATACTGAGCAAAGGGTCTGAATACTTAGGACCATGTGATATTTCAGTTTTTCTTTTTTAATAAATCTGCAACAATGTCAACAGTATGTTCTGTCAGTATGGGGTGCTATGTGTACATTCAGGAGGAAGAAGAATGAACCTAAATGATTTTAGCAAATGGCTGCAATATGTAACGCTCTGGGTTTTAGCTCAAGGATACTGGATTTGCAGCTGCAGAATTCCACTCAGTAGTCTTGTAGAGATCTTGTTAAATCACCTGATCCAACTCTCTTGACTCATCATAGTGGTTCAGCCTGATTCAGTATGCACATATACAAACACTCAGATAGTGATGTTGCAGGAGTGATAGTAATTATGCAAGTAGCAGTGAGATGTTACACTGAAGGTATAGGCTCTGAGGAGTGATAGTAGATGATGATAAGCACTCAGATAATGATGTTACAGGAATGATAGTAGATGATGATAGATAGCAATCACAAGAGCTAGCAATCTAGTATAATCAACAGGTGATAGATAATAGCAAGCAAGATATACAGGTGTTGCTACGTTTAGTTCGGTAATGCAGGTTGTAACATATAATAGGCACAAGAGCTAGCGATCTAAGTTTAGAAATGCAGATGGTAGATACTGGAGAGCATGTATCCTAGAGCTAGCAATAGTTCTTATAATGCAGGTATAGATAGCAAGCGTTCTTGATAAGAGGGGGTCCCCTGTGGGGTACTTATCAATAGCCAGTAGTGAGGGAGTGTAGGACAAGGTAGCGAGGCTCCGGTCAATCCAGGTATAGGGTATGTAGCTGGAAGATTCGGCAGCGTCAGGTTAGGCAGGTATCAGGAGCGGTTGCACGAACAATGTGTGAGTGCAGACCGTCAGTTGAAATAGCCGCTCAGTGCGGCGCCTGATGATGACGTCAGCACTGTTAAAGGAATACACACCTTATATGCGTTCCACCTACCTGAGTGGTGGAACGCAACCCGGAAGTGAGATGATAGAAAGGCACTGAGAGTGCCAGGATCTTACAGTACCCCCCCCCCCCCCCCCCCCGTAAGGCCGGCTCCAGAAGGCCTATAGAACTGGTTTCTCAGGGTACTTGGTGTGGAACCTTTGTATAAGTCTGGATGCATGAACATCAGAAGCATCCAACCAGGTGTCATCTTGAGGTCCATAATTTTTCCATCTGATGAGATATTGGAGTTTTCCTCTATGGATACGAGAATCCAAAATCTCCCGAATCTTAAATTCTTCTCCCCCTTCTACTTGTACTGGAGGTGGAGGCAAGATGGTAGGTCTAATTCCCTGATTAGGTATATGTGGTTTTAGTAAGGATACGTGAAATATAGGGTGTATTTTGAGATCTGTCGGTAATGTGAGTCGAACTGCAGATGTTCCAATGACTTTCTCGATCGGGAAAGGTCCCAAAAACAGAGGTCCAAGTTTTTTGCTGGGGATTTTCAATCTCAGATTTTTCGTGGATAACCACACGAGATCTCCAACGGTATACTGAGGGGAAGGTCTTCTACGAAGATCGTAGTACCGTTTCTGTTGGCTGTGGGCATGAGAGATGGTGGTGTTCAGTAAATCCAAGGAGTCTTTTATTTGCGTAAGGTAATCAGTAGCCACCGGGTTACTTGATGGTAGGATGCGTGGAGGAAGAAATGTGGGATGAAACCCATAATTCAGAAAGAACGGACTTTGCTTAGTGGTACTGTGGGTTGCATTATTGTAAGCAAATTCCGCCAGAGGAGGAAGATCCACCCAATCATCCTGTAAATAGGAGGTGTAACAGCGCAAGTATTGTTCAATACATTGGTTGACCCGTTCAGTTTGTCCATTAGTCTGTGGGTGATAGGGGGAAGTAAGCTTCCGCTCAATACGTAATATACGACATAGAGCTTGCCAAAACGTAGAAATAAATTGTGAACCCCGGTCAGATAAAAGGATCTTTGGAATTCCATGTAACTTGAACACATGTTTAATTAGTAGTTCCGCTGTTTCTTTAGATGATGGTAATCTGCGAATGGGAATGAAATGTGCCATCTTGGTCAGATGGTCCACTGACACTAAAATGGTAGTGAATCCCTTGGAAGGTGGTAATTCCACTATGAAATCTAGGGACACAACTTCCCATGGAACTTTGGGTATAGGTAGACTGCAAAGTAGCCCGAATGGCTTTGTAGTCTCAATTTTGGACCTAGCACAGGTGTCACATGAGGAAACGAACTTCTGTACAGACGTCTTCATTCCAGGCCACCAAAATTGCCTGGTGAGTAAATTTAATGTTTTGGTCATACCCATGTGTCCTGCCATAGGTACATCATGTGTTAGTTCCAAGATCTTAGTGCGCATGTCAGGAGGTATGTAGAGTTTGTTATCAAAGTAAAGGAAGCCTTCTGCATCAGAATTTAGATGTGGTGGTGGTGAATCCAATCCTAGACTATGCAGAATCTCTTCTTTTAAGGAACGAACAACGCCAACAATACGATCTTGTGGTATTATAGGGAGTGAAGGGATTTCTGCACAGTTATCTTCGGGTTAACCGTGATAATGCATCCGCCTTCTTGTTTTTATCTGCAGGTTTGTAGGTCACTAGGAAATTAAATCTTAGGAAGAATAATGACCAACGCACTTGCCGATGGGAAAGGGTTTTGTTGGTTTGGAGGTATTGGAGGTTCTTGTGATCCGTATATATGAGTATTGGCAACCGGGTACCTTCAAGTAAATGTCGCCAATTTTCAAGTGCCAATTTTATGGCAAGTAACTCCTTTTCACCCACTGGATAGTTCACCTCTGGGGCAGTCAGTGCTTTGGAGAAAAAAGCAACTGGATGGAGAGGAGACGTATTTGTTGGTCTTTGGGAGAGAACTGCTCCTACAGCCATATTTGATGCATCCACCTCTAGGATGTATTGTAGAGATGGGTCTGGATGGCGTAATATGGGAGCAGAAGTGAAGCTTGATTTTAGCAAGCGGAAAGCTTGATTCGCTTCTTCAGACCATTTGTACGTCTTTTTCACACTTGTGAGTTGAGTTAACGGTCTTACAATGGTAGAGAAGTTTTTGATGAATTTTCTGTAAAAGTTTGAGAACCCAAGGAATCGTTGTAATGCCTTACATGTTGTTGGTATAGGCCAATCCTGGATACACGATATCTTGCTTTTATCCATCTTAATGCCATTCTTTGATATGATGTATCCCAGGAATAACACTTCCTCCATATGGAATAGGCATTTCTTCAATTTTACATATAAATTGTGTGAGAGCAATCTGGATAATACAAGTCGTACATGTCTTACATGTTCAGACAAGGATTGTGAGTAAATGAGTATATCATCCAGATATACCACAACACAAACATCGAGTAGGTCTCTGAAGATGTCATTTATAAAACGCTGGAATGCTGCGGGAGCGTTGCATAATCCGAAGGGCATCACCAGATATTCGAATAATCCATACCTAGTTCTGAATGCCGTCTTCCACTCATCCCCTTTGCGTATGCGGATGAGATTGTATGCCCCTTTTAAATCCAACTTTGAAAAGTAAGTGGCTCCACGCACCTGTTCAATGAGTTCCGGAATGAGAGGTAAAGGATAGCGATCCTTTATTGTGATGTTATTTAATTGCCTGTAGTCAATGATAGGCCTGAGACTCTGATCCTTATTGCGGACAAAGAAAAGTCCTGCAGCTGTGGAAGAAGTAAAGGGTCTAATAAACCCCTTCGCTAAATTCTCATCCAAATACTGTTTGAGATGAGAAAGTTCATCCTGAGATAGAGGATAAACATGTCCGAAAGGTAGTTTACTATTAGGGAGTAGATCAATGGAACAATCATAGTCCCTATGGGGAGGCAACACTTGAGCATTTTTCTCAAGGAAAACTTCAGCCAGATCCTGATAGCATGGTGGTGGTGTGATTTGATCTGACACCATGGAAAGGATATTTCGGTACGATTGGATCTTACACGTGGTCTCACAGTAGTGTGAGGGGAAAGTCAGTGTTTGTGTTTTCCAATCGATGTTTGGTTGATGCATGTGTAACCAGGGAAGTCCCAGAATAATGGGAAAATGTGGTGAAGGTAACACATCAAAAGTGTTTGTCTCAACATGAGACTCGTTAGCAGTAACTAGAAGTGCTTGAGTTTGTTTAACGATTGGACCAGAAGATAAGGGAATACCATTAATTAAACTAACAGAGACAGGTTTAGATTTTGAAATAATAGGTATTTTATTTAAAGCAACAAAACTAGTGTCAATGTAGTTCCCACAAGATCCTGTGTCGATCATAGCCTTGGTAGTGATTCTATTTTGGTCCCACTGTAAAATTAATTGGATGAAAAGATAGGGGTTAGAAAAAGAAGTCAGTCGTTAAACCCCCCAATAATATATGTGAAAACTCACCCTCTTTTTTGCGGACAAGGGGACAGACGCTTATTAGATGATCAGAGGAAGCACAATACATGCAAAGGTTCTGAGATTTTCTCCTGGCTCGTTCAACAGATGATAATGGGGAGCGTATGATCCCTACCTCCATGGGAGTAGGATCAGAAGACGAGAAACGAGAAGGATTGGGTGATGGTACTCCCATTTTCTCAGCCTTCCTTTCTCGTAACCGTCTGTCAATGTTGATACTGAGCTGTATTAAAGCATCCAAAGTGCCAGGTAAGTCCACTCGGGCGAGCTCGTCTTTAACGGCTTCGGATAGACCAAGCCTGAACTGGGTACGCAGAGATGCATCATTCCACCCTGCATCAAGGGTCCATCTCTTGAACTCTGCTGCAAAATCTTCAACAGGTCTCCTTCCCTGTTTTAAAGCTCTCAATTGGCTGTCAGCAGTACTTTGCCTATTTGGGTCTTCATATACACGGGAGAGTTCTGCTAAAAACGCAGGATAGGAATTGAGAATAGGATCATCTTTCTCAAAGAAGGAGTCTGCCCAAGCCCGTGGATCACCTGACATATAAGAGATAGTAGTGCAGACTTTAATACGGTCTGTATTGTAAGTATGAGGTTTTAAACTGAAAAGCAATTGACATGCGTTTTTAAACTCACGAAATTTTTTCCGGTCACCTGTAAACACTTGTGGAGGGTTTATCTTGGGCTCACGGGGTTGAGCAGCAGTAAGCTGTGATACACGGGCCACCTGCTGTCTCAAGGTTTGATTTTCCTTTTGTACTTCAGTAAGAGTATGAACTAATGCTTCTACTTTTTGTGTGAGGTGCATCACATGAGTGGCCATTTCTGCTGAATCCATTTTTTAAGGTTCGTGCAATCTGTAACGCTCTGGGTTTTAGCCTTAAGGATACTGGATTTGCAGCTGCAGAATTCCACTCAGTAGTCTTGTAGAGATCTTGTTAAATCACCTGATCCAACTCTCTTGACTCATCATAGTGGTTCAGCCTGATTCAGTATGCACATATACAAACACTCAGATAGTGATGTTGCAGGAGTGATAGTAATTATGCAAGTAGCAGTGAGATGTTACACTGAAGGTATAGGCTCTGAGGAGTGATAGTAGATGATGATAAGCACTCAGATAATGATGTTACAGGAATGATAGTAGATGATGATAGATAGCAATCACAAGAGCTAGCAATCTAGTATAATCAACAGGTGATAGATAGCAAGCAAGATATACAGGTGTTGCTAAGCTTAGTTCGGTAATGCAGGTTGTTACATATAATAGGCACAAGAGCTAGCGATCTAAGTTTAGAAATGCAGATGGTAGATACTGGAGAGCATGTATCCTAGAGCTAGCAATAGTTCTTATAATGCAGGTATAGATAGCAAGCGTTCTTGATAAGAGGGGGTCCCCTGTGGGGTACTTATCAATAGCCAGTAGTGAGGGAGTCTAGGACAAGGTAGCGAGGCTCCGGTCAATCCAGGTATAGGGTATGTAGCTGGAAGATTCGGCAGCGTCAGGTTAGGCAGGTATCGGGAGCGGTTGCACGAACAATGTGTGAGTGCAGACCGTCAGTTGAAATAGCCGCTCAGTGCGGCGCCTGATGATGACGTCAGCACTGTTAGAGGCATACACACCTTATATGCGTTCCACCTACCTGAGTGGTGGAACGCAACCCGGAAGTGAGATGATAGAAAGGCACTGAGAGTGCCAGGATCTTACACAATATAACAAAGAGTGAAAAATTTAAGGGGGTCTGAATACTTTCCGTACCCACTGTATCTGCAAATGATATAATATCAGGGTTTGCAAAGGCATTTGGTATACACGACTTGGTTTTACAGTAATACCTTGATTTGCGAGCATAATTAGTTCCGGAAACATGCTTATAATCCAAAGCACTCGTATATCAAAGCGAATTTCCCAAACAGAAATAATGGAAACTCAGATGATTCGTTCCACAACCATTTATTGGTATAAACAAAGATATGCTGCTGTCATATCTATAGTACAGTACTGTTTTAACATGCCATCCCCTCCGGTAAATAACATTATGTGTGCCAATGGGTACACAGTTTTTTATACAGCCTCAGTGATTGCCACAGACTGGTTGTCTCGGTGCATTCTGGGGTGTGGTATAAAAGCTAGGAGCACATGTGCTCTGGGTCTTTGGCTGGTGAGCAGAGTCCCGGAGGGAGGGTGGAGGCTGCCTCCTCCTCTGTAGCAGTTGGTGCATGGTCGCAGGCGATCGGCCTGGTGGACCAGAAGGAAGGAGTTGAACCCAGAGGCCCAGGAGAACTGACTGGAAGGGTTGAGACACTGGAGACCCTGGAAAAACCCTGGAAAAACAGTATCCAGGCTGTTCCTGATGAAGTCACATCGACGAAACGCATAGAGCGTCACCACGTCACTTCCGCTAACTTCCTGTCTTTGGAACACACGGTGTTCCAGAAGTGTTTCTTGTATCCAGAACAACTCTGCTTTATCACTTTTATCGCTTCTTTTTCATCCACATTTGTGAGTACGATATATGTCGCGCCTACATATGTATATGGTGTTCAAACCACACCTGTGAGGTATCGCCACGATCGTTAGTACAAGAGCAATAATTCTAGCCCTAGACCTCCTCGGTAACTCTAAACTGGTAACCTGCAGCAATTTTTAAAGCATTGCCTATGGAGATTTTTAGGTACTGTAGTTTGTCACCAAAAAAAAAATATATATATATATATATTTAATGTTTGGGAGTTCTAAGTAATTTTCTAGCAAAAAATACATATTTTAAGTGTCAGAAATAGGCCCGGTCCTTAAGTGGTGAAGATAATTAAATCCCTTTGTGAAGGTTTTTATGTAGAGCCTACTCTTGAAGCAACAGGATAAAAGCAAGAACTGGACAGCTTTGTCTGGTACGTTTCCATTCTGATTTTTTTTTTTTAAGTTTGATTGTACTGTATATTTAATTCCCAAGTGTGCCATTTATTTTTCATCCTTTGCACTGCTGACGCTCAGTTTCCCTTGACCCTACACTCAATGATAACCTGTAGCGAGATGACAGCTTTTACGTGTTGATATACAGCAGATTACTGCTTCAGCTACCATAGACGCTCAAGTTCTTTGCAACTACATAAATACAGAGTGGACACAAAATGACTTAAATTGAAATCAGAATCCAATTTTCCACTGTAAGTGTCTGAGTCATATATCTCTTTATGCTTGTGTGCCGGGTCATATCCGCAGACTTTGAACTTAGTAAAGAGACATGGGGCCCAATTTACTAAACCATGTTCGCATTCCCTGCCAAGTGAGTGAATTTGAGGCATTGGCCAAAAAAAATCTTCATTGCGTACCTGTATTTACTACGCAATGTCACACTGCACAATAACAAATGTGGCTTACTTAGGACTGTATTTTCCAGCATCTGAACGTGTCCCAACTTGGTGCTGACGTTCCTGCAAGAATAAGGCTATTTGACATTTTTTAGTTACCTTAAATGCACATATAACACAGGAACAAGACCATGTAGTGCCCTCCTCTAGTTAGACTGCCAGGTTAAATAAATTTAGCTCTCGGCTTTGCTGTAGTGAGTGGAGCAGTGATTAATTGTTTTGGTCTGTTCTGGGTTTCCTAAGCTGAGAGTTTCATTCCTTCCACCTGCCCAGTGGCGGTTCTACATTAAATTGCTCCCCGGGCGAGACTCCCTCCCGGCGCCCCCCCCCAAAAAAAAATAACATGACAAAACTTCACATCTTGTACACACCACACATTTTATTGTAGTAATAAGTACACCAGTCACTACTTCCACCACACATTTCTCAGGCAGGGCAGGGCCCAACGCCAAAAATCTCCTGTACAGACAGTACAGTCACCTCACCAGTCACTGGTTTAGTCAACCTCAAGTTCAACCTTCCACACATAATCATTGATTTATCATTTGACACATACATTTCTCAGGCAAGAAGACAGGCAGCGCCACAGTGGTGCCTGTTGGCCATCGCACTAAAACGCAACATTAGCATCCTTATCAGACGGCCACCAGAAGAAAGGAAAATAAATCAGCAGATAGTGAATGGTATATTTTTTTTTAATAAAAAATATTGTACCAAAGATTCTGCTAGAATATACACAGCCTAAATTGGCCCGAGTATGTGTGTACAAATTTGCTATGCACATGCCTTATTACATTCTGGAGGCTAGCCCAAAGCCTTAGCAATTTGAAGGGTGCAGTAAAGACCAGATGACCTACATTGTAAAAATTTACCAAGAAAAGTTTACAGAAAAAGGCTTTCAAGTGTATCTGACATGGTCCAGAGGGCTGGACCCTAGAGCCACTGAGAGTCAAATATGACCAAATGGATATATCCCTTTAAATGTAAATCAATTATTTCCAAGTAGTTCCTTGTGCTTCCAAATATTTATTCAGGTCCTTTTTATGTACAAATTCCACAATGTCATGAAAAATTCAACAGCATTAAACAGCAGAAGGATCCTGCAGCCTGAGAGTCGGTGTAGTACAGCAGGAGGTGTGTGATGGAGGAGGTATCACACCCCCCCTGTAACAGTAGACTCCCCGAGAGGCTCACCCAGAGACTAGTAACACACAAGGTCACATCCCCGAGGCCGCACTGTGTTCAGTAACCCGCCTGACAGGAGACCGAACTGGGAAAAATGATATATTGATTACTGTCCATTACCTCATGCTACATGAAGGAAACTTATCAATGAAAAGCATGCAAGGACAGTAAGTCACCAGAAAGTACAATCATTCCTTCCAGGCACTGGAAAGTGGCACCAACTACCTCATTTCTTTTAGGAGAGCAACTTACCTGCAACTGCAAGTATAGTGACGACTACTACAGACAATACACTGTACAGTCAGTCAGTGTGTACACTGCCCTCCTCGCCTTCCGCGCCGCCGCTGCTGTGCTGTGTGTGTACAGTACGAGTCCTCGGCTCCTCCTCCGACCTCGCCTTCCACCCGCCGCTGCTGTGCTGTGTGTGTCACACTCTGTGTAGTGTACTCTCGGCTGAGTCGGCTCCTCCGCTCCCCCCCCCCCCCGCCACTAGTTCTGACTGAGCACGGCTGCTGTTGCAATACGATCGATGCGGCACAATCCCCGCTCCACTGGAGCGGCTCCAGGCAAACTCCAGCCGCCGGCCCGGCTCCTTCAGCAGCAGGGGCGGCAGCGGCGCCGGCGCCCGCAGCAAAGATCAGATAATTTTCTTTTTCTCCACCACCGCGAGGGCCGCCCCCCCACGTGATGCCGCCCCGGGCGGCTGCCCCGTTCGCCCGTGCCCGAAACCGCCACTGCACCTGCCTCTGAAAGGAGTTTCCGGAGTATAGGGCAGGGAGATTCAAATGATTATATATATCATGCCCCTGCCCATCCCTGGACAAAGGCAGAAGAGCGCTGCGGGGGGGGGGGGGAATAAATGTTTGGGAAGCCTTGACAGAGTGCTCCACTCCCTCTCCATCCGGTCCTCTTGGGGCCCCCGAAGGCAGCTTAACTAAGGCAAAAAATTGCTGCTGAGCTGAAGGCCTGGAGAAGATTGCTGATGGATTTTGCTGGAATCCGGACGTGCATGTTGGAAGACCAGCAGCTGACTGACTCCCGATCAGTGCTCTCAGCCAATGGCTGAGAGCGCTGATTGTAGTGTTCTGGCTGGGGGGCCATCAACATCTCAGCCGGGGAGATCACTGCACTAACCTTGCATGGTTAGTACAGCGGCTCCGACTGGAGCTGAAAAAACAAATACTGTGTACCCAGCTTTACAAGAAACAAAAATTATGTTTAAATTGCCAGTAAATTGCATTAATCTGCCAGCTTGATTTTCTCTGTAAAAACGGGAACTCCCCTTGCAAAATACATACCATACCTTTAAGGGTCTAGTATACATTATAGAGGACTGTTTGGAGGAGGTCCCATCCTGCTTTTTACAAAAATTTTCTAATAAAATAACAAACATATTTTACCTACCTCATCTATGCAGTGGTTTTGCACAGAGCAGCCTGGATCCTCCTCTTCTCGGGTCCCTGGTTGGAGCTCCTGGCCCCTCCCTGTTGAGTGCCCCCACAGTAAGAAGCTTGCTATGGGGGCACCCAACCTGAGCTGTAGCTCTGGGTATCCATTCAGACACAGAGCTGCCATTCAGTCCCTCCCCCTCTCTCTCCTGATTGCCTAACTGGGTTTGATTTGCAGCAGCAGGAGCCAATGGCGCTGCGTCTGAGCCAATCAGAAGAGAGAGTACCGGACGGCTGAGGCACTCATAGACCTTGGTGCATAGAGTTGTAGAGTATAAGTATTTGGGGGTGATGGGGGGTGGGGCTGCTGCACACAGAAGGCTTTTTATCTTAAAGCATTGAATGACTTTACCTTCTGACTTTACAACCCCTTCATGCCTAAGCCTTTTTCTGACATTTGATGCTTATCGGTATTTTTTGCTAGAAAATTACTTAGAACCCCCAAACATTATATAAATATTTTAGCAGGGACCCTAGAGAATAAAATCGTGCTCATTGCAATATTTTATGTTACACTGTATTTGCGCAGCGGTCTTTCAAAAGCCTAATTTTTTTGTATAATGTGAAAAATATTGTTACGCTGAGTGAATAGATACCTAACATGTCATGCTTTAAAATTGCACACTCGTGGAATGGCGATAAACTTCGGTACATAAAAATTTATAGAGGTAATGCTTTAAAAATGTAACGGTTACCTGTTTAGAGTTACCGAAGAGGTCTTGTGCTAGAAATATTGCCCTTGCTCTAATGATCGCGGTGTTACTTCATATGTGTGGTTTGAACACCGTTTACATATGGGCGCAACTTACGTATAAATATAAAAATATTGCAGCGCTCAATAAATAAAACAATATGAGTGCAAGTTCTATGTGATGTCCCAATGATGGGATGATCACTGAAACAATAGAAAATTATTGTAGAAAAGTCCATATTTATGCAAAAATAAAATATTCCAATGTTGTGATGAACAATAATGGTCACTCGTGAAAATAGTGTCCTCTACCTTACTGTATAGATGAATTTCAAACTCACCAGAGCTGTATGCTTTCTAGGTTATAGGACAGCAAAATGGTGTGTATTCATAGACCTCCTAGTCATAGAAAGTCTGGAAGCCTAAAGATAACACTGTCAAAGTCCTCCTCCAAACGGGTAAGATGTTCAACATGCCACATATAGAAATCCAGATAAAAAGGAAAGGCTCATGGTGTAGTATCAAGGTAATTCAATTTAATAAAAAGCACAAAATACATATAAAACACTGACAAGTCAGTACAGTGTAAACAGAGTTCGATGGTATGATAAAAACGCTCACATCAAAAGCCACCACTTCAATGGTTGGAGTGGTGGCTGGACCTTAGTCGTATAAAGGTAGCTCTACGGCCGTTTCAGGTACACACGTGTCATCAGGAGCTTTACAGACAATACCTCTGGTAGTGATATTTATATGAAACCTACCCTGGGTCCAATCATGTTTCCAACAGGCAGTTGGGGACAACGGAAACTTACATCGTCATTTTGTTGGAGTCATATAATACTAGGTATGTTGATATCGTGGAGGAAATATCATAAAAATATAACAGCATTTAACATATCTAATGTTTAACGTGTTTATCATTGCTGAGAATATTGGAATCATATTGTAAATGTAAAAAATGTAGAAAGCCTATGTGTGGTGTTAACCACCCATCGGTACATCACTTCCGGTTGGGAGGGGGGACCGAACAGCGGTACATCACTTCCGATCTTTGGTAGTGAATAGAGGGAAGGAGAGAGTGGCACGTCATATCATCACTTCCTGTTGACTGACAAAATGAATGAGGAAGTGAAAACAAGCATCCTGGCTATATCGGACACCATTTTGGATTATGGACCCAAAAGTTACATACTCAAAAACAGGGAAAAAAAACTTTTGAATGGTGATTCTATCCCTGTTAATGAGTTAGCATAGATAATGCTAATGGTATAATTATTCCCATCAGCAAGAAAGTATGAATTGTAAAAATCTAAACATCATCATACATAATAATACATAGTCACCCAATAAAATACCATGCAGAAGAAAGAGGAAAAAGAGGAAAAGAGGGACAAGCCTAAAAAAGGCAACCATATGTTAAAATCTTAATCAAACGTGAAAAGAGGGACAAAAAATTGGGACAAATTGTCCATGGGTAATCAAAAAGGCCAAAATATAAACGGTCATAAAAACATATGTTGGTTGACAAGAACAGTTTTAACGTGAGTCAATAAAGCAACTAACATCCCAGTCTATATTTAATCCTAAAGTGGAAAAACGTTTTAATTCATATGCCCATTTCCTCTCAAATTTGGAGAGCTCCCTGGTGCAGTGGCAGCCTCTCCATTGGGGCTTAAGTTTAGCTATACCTGTAAATTTTAAACAACTCTCTGTTGTTGCACCCTCCTAGGTAGCTGCTAGGAAAATGCATATGTGGCCCTGTCTGCGTATCAGGGGGGCCTGAATTGTTAGCTAGCTGTCACATGTTTCCAGGCGAGTCTATTGAGTCTGGGGAGTCTCCCCACTGTGTCCAATGAGGGGATCTTGTTGGTCAGTGGAGGAAACCTAGCCAATGGCACACCAGGGTTTATAGAAATACAAGGTAATAACCGCGCTAATGGAAATTACATAAAGCAGCAACTTCAAGTGTGACCACCCCCTAAACGAAATCTATATAACAAGTCGCGCTAATTTGAAAATGATGGAAAATAAAGTCCATAAAAGTCCATATGTAGAAGAATCACAATATTCTGATTAGGCTCCCTATGGGTATGTGCTTACCAGAAATGGTAAATGATTGGGCAGGTTCTCTATAATAAAATCTTGTCCCCTTGATAGCAGACTGGAACCAATAACCTTGTGTTGATTCAGTGGTCGTTGAATCGTGAAATAAATAAAAAACGCAATAGCGTAAAACCCAACACAAATGATAATAAGTGACTTGAAACACCAAAGTGAGTGATGTAAAAATGAGGTTGTGTAGATAAACACCACCAATGTGAATGTTCAAAAGCAAACAATTGCTAGTAGTGGGACACCTATAGGTACCCCTTACCAAAATCCGTGAAGACAAGTGCATAAAGAATAAATGCTATCCTTCAACAGCTGGAGTCGCCTCTTACCAAGCGAAGGAAAATTGGACGCCAAAGTGCATAGAAGTGATCATAGATGAAACAAAATCTTCTGTGCAAAAGACCTCCACCAATTGAACTCGCCTCTTACCAGAAAAATATATATATAAGCCAAAATGCAAAAACCAATCATAGGTATCAAGTGAATACGGTGCCAGCCTTCACCAGTAAGATTTGCCTCTTACCCAATGGGATTATTCCAATCGCCTGTAGAGATATCAGACCTCATAAAGGAAACTGATGCAAAGTCCGACCCGAATGTCTCCAGGGAATGCCAGGGTAATCACCACCATATAAAAGAAACAGCTCTAATTTCCCAGCATTTAATCCTCACAGCACCGTGTTGTCATAGTTCAGCCTTGATGGTCATTTCACCATCAAACAAACATTATGGCAGCAAGCCATGTGCTCACATCTGTAGGCCAAAGGGCAGACTGCTTCACAAGTGGGCGTATTTATAGGTAAATCAGCCTTTTTTTCACCCAACTTTATTTGTGATAGTACCAAACTGACAAAGCTCACAAACTCTAAAAACGTTGAAAATAACTCTTTTTCTCTTGCAGGAAGTGTTCGCATGTGTTGCTGCTCCTGGACAACCAGGGTTTATGACTGTCTCAGTGGGCGGGATCTACCGCAATGCACCCTGGGATTGGATATAAATCTGTGGGGAGTATGTGACAGAGGGTCTTTTGGCGAGAGCATCAGTCCCAGGAGGAGGTGATGGCTGTCTCTCCTCCTGTCAGAGAGTGAAGGTGGTCCAGGCAGTCAGCCTAAGGGGATCAGAGGTTGAGCTGTGCTGCAGAGAGGGATCCAGAGTGTTGCTGACCGAGTGGAGCTGCTGGGCAGAATTCTTCAGGAAAAACAGTATCATGAGTACTTCAGATCTGCCCAGGGGACTGCCTAGGAAAGGGGACCACTCCAGGAGGTCAAGGGGATCCAGGAGCCAGCTAACCAGTAGCTGTGGCAGTGAAAGGGGGTGCCAAGTCTTAAAGCCCTGAAGATAGGGAAGTTAAAGTGGGCGCCAGTGTGGGCCCTGAAGTTGTCAGCAGTGCAGTCAAAGGGTACAGTCAGCTACCTCAGGAAGGAGGACCACAGAGAGCTAAAAAGGACTTTGATAGTCAAAGGCAAAGTCACAGTGTCAAGTCAGCGTTAACAGGCATCCGGCCAGCGTTAACCAGCGTCAAGCAGAATTTACTAGAGTCCCTGCCTAATTGTGCATAGTTCAGTTCTTGGAGTATCCCACTCATCCCTTCTCCCATCCAAATTCCTAAATAAAACCTAAAAACCCAAAGATACTGGACTGGTCTTTGTCTCAGTGCTCACACTTGGAGAAACATGTCCAAAGGTACCTTTGTTGCATCCGGTGACCCAGGGGGACCCAGAGCCAGCACCTATGCTAGGAAATCTGCTACACTCTTATGACAAACTCTGAAATGAGCCGACAAGCTATGTTGTTTAAAGCCTTTTTTGATATTATAAATGTGTTCACGTAATTGATCTCTTAATCTGCGTATGGTTCTACCTACATATTGTTTGTTACAAGAACATTGTAGGACATAAACTACGTGTGTGAATTCGCAGGATATAAAATCATCTATAATATATTCTTTGTTGGTAACAGTGGAGATAAAATTATTAATGCGTCATTTCCTCCAAGGAGTAGTGGTGCAGATGACGCATTTGTTACATGGATAAAAACCTTTTAATTCTTTAAAGAAAGATGACTTAGCAGGAGGAATGATGATATTAGGAGCTAGTTTGTCTTGTAAATTGGGAGCTCGTCTGAAAAAAACTTCAGGTTTATCTGGTAAATGTGTTTTGAGAATAGGATCTGCTAGTAAAATATTCCATCTCTGTTGAAAGATTTTTTTAATTTGGTAGTATTGGGAAAAAATGGGCGAAATGGTTTTTCACGTTGTTGCAGATCATCAGACAATAAAGAATCTCTGTTTAGTTTTGCAACATCTTCAATAATGGAGTCTAGATTAGTCTCGCTATATCTCCTTTTCCACAAATCGTTTTTAAGTATGGTACATTGTGTATAATAATCATCTCTTGGTTACCCATGACTCATGACAACTACCTGTTCTTCCTTGCCTTGTTAGCTAACCTTCTGTAGTGGTGTTACACATACTGCAAAGTGCTTTTACTAGACCCAGGTTCTTTAGGAATACGCCAAGACCCAACATGCACCCCTTGAATTACTTCAGACCAGGCCCAGAATTTAATTTTACTGAATTTTACTGAAAATTCAGCATAGCATGTTTAACAGGAATAAACATCCATTGCCTATCCAACTCTAGTTGCAGCTGCCCCACCGTACCTGTGCAGGTAAAGTTATTTTGGGTGTAGTCAGTAGTTGGGGAATCTTCAGTGGAGTTGTCCATTGTTACAGGGATCCTGGTGAGTCGGTGCTCCGAAAGTGAACCACAGGTCCCAGAAAGTTTTAGCAGAGTTCCTGTTCTTTTGCCCATTCTGCTCTCGCAAGCTCGAAACCCAAACCTCTTCCCTTTTATATATATCACAGGAAAGGGAGGCGGAACCCCAAAAAAGCCGGCGAACCTGACCAGGGAAGGCAGCAAGAAATAGTAGCCCCTTCCCACAGACCTGGGCAGCCAAGTTACCAACTTAACATAGTTCAAGCCTGAGTAGGGAGCTCTCACATTTAACAGTGGTGGCAATACAACTGCTTAAAGGTATAATTTCCTGTTGCGGCATGAGGTTCAGCTTGGTGGACGCAAACACCCCATTTAGTCTGGCCGTTTGTTGCACAGACAACATTCAGACCAAATTCTACTTTGGCCTGAAACAGAAGCTGATCCATACCAATTGCCCATTCACACCAATAATATCTGTTGCATTTGGGCTTTTTAAAAGTTTGAATAGGCTTCTGGAATGCAGAGAACTACATCACATAATAAAGGACATTGCAGCAAATGCATTACTAAAATGCACCCTAGTGTGAATGAGCTCTGACGGTGACAGTAAAAAAGTACTAAATGTAAAAATAACATAGCCTTTGCTATGCAGAAAATATTACAGTGTGCATGGATCTAATGTAGTGAGCATGAATAGAACTGCAGGCTTTAAAGGAGAAGTATAGCCAAAGCTCGTTTGGCTGTACTACTCCTAAAGATCACAGGAGTACAGATTGTTTTGCACTCCTATGACCCATTTTCAGCAGAGAGCGGGTAGAAGTCCACTCTCTGCTTTCATCACAGAGTAAGTTCAGGCTCCGCGTCATCACAACCATGGAGTCGGGATTCGCCTAGATCCCTGGACTGACACCCAGCTCAGCCTCTCCGCGAGCTGCAGAGAGCCTCAGCCAGCAACTCCCATCCCCTCCACAGTCCAGAGGGGGCAGAGCAGAGAGCTGTGACTGACAGTCAGCAGCTCTCTGCTCACGGAGCTGTGAGAACCGAGCAATTGGTGGGGTGGAGGTGCCAGGGGGACAGATGCAGCGTCAGACCGATGCTGCATCGTCCAAGGTAAGTATTAATTAAGAAAAAAAAAACATACTTCTCTTTTAACCATGGCAAGTGCTCATACATGCTTACATACCTTGCTACTTGCAAGTGGAGGTTTCAATTATAAAAATCTATACATACACTGCCGTATTTGCTCCAACAGCACAGTGTGCTGGTCTTTTGGAGCGTTCCCTTTATTTTAGCACATTTCACACATTGTCATTTTTGTGTTATTTGTAAAACCCAGCTCTATACCTTTGTTATATTTGTTCATTAAGTGCAAAAAACATCACTTAAGCCTTGTACACACTGGCTGAATGTCGGGCAACATCAGCTGGTTAAAAAAAAAACATCCAACATTCGGCCCGTGTGTAAGGCAGCCGGTCCGATAGAAGCCAGCCATTTGGCCGGCTTCTGTTGGATAGGCATGCTGGAAAACCTTTTACCCACTGGGTTTAAAAAAACTATTAGGCCTCATGCACACTGAACATTATCAAAACGTCAGTAGAAAGCTGTAGCTGTAGACAGTGGCGTCACTAGGAAGCGGGGCCACAGGGAGCCATGCCCACCCCAACATTATGATGTACCCCCCATGTGCCCCCCCAACAGGATCATACCTCCTGCTCTGGGATGGCAGGTCGGTAAGCCCAGATTGCAAGTTCTTGACCCATCATCCCCGAGCATTATTGTGAAGAATAGAGCCGCACTAGAGGAAGCAGAGTCGATGCCCAGGTTCACTTGTGGGAAATCTAACAAGGTAAATAGTACCTTCATGCATGTAGCATTGTCCCCGTAGGGCTTGCTGTATGATGACTTGTTGGGCCTCCTCTGATTACCAGCACACAGTCACTTAGGATGCAGTTCACACATCCCTCTTTACTCTCGATGGCTCGTCACTTAATAAACAGTCCAGGGGTATTGGTTTTTAGTATTTATTTTGGAACTTGGATGGGAAAAGAGAATAGTGGGATACTCCAACTGGAACTATTCACAAAGGATAAGGACAACTCTCACTTGGCCTCACCAGGTTTCTTGTGGAAGCAGCTGCACTGTTTAATCCATACATGTATGGAAAGGGTTAGATCTCCTTGCTCTTTCTCTCTAGCAATTGACTTGGTGAACTATATTGTCTTCTGGACACTCCCTAGCATTCCCTTTACTGACACCCGTCCACTGACTCTATTAGCTTCAGGGGTGGCCCCCCTCAGGTCAGGCCCCTTGACACAGATCTGTACTCACTGTATTGCAGAATCAGATCCTCCAGTGTCTCCCCTTTCAGTAAGCTTCACAGGACCTCTGGGTTCAGTTCCTATCTAACACTCCTTAGGCCCTCAGGTCGACCCCACAAGGCCGCATGGCACCTCTACAGAGGAGGAGGCAGCCTCCCCTTCCCTCTGGGACTCCGCTATCCAGATGAAAGGCCTCGAGCACATGTGCTCCTGGCATTTATACAGTATCCCAGCATGCAACGAGGCACTTTCCTCTGCCAAATCACCGGGGCTGTATCAAACACCTGTGCACTCATTTGTCAGGTTTCCTCCCACTGTCCAACATGCCTCTCTATTGGACCTGTGTGAAACACTCTGCAGACAAATGAATTGCACCTGAGCACATTGAGCAGACCTCACTAACAGATCCTGCTCTCTGGTAGGCAGAGAACAATATAGATTTACCTGCAATTCTCTTTCTAGCACCTACCTAGGAAGGTGCTACATCCACCCCTGCCAAACTGAGCCATGTCCTCACTGGCTCTGGGCATTTGCCCATACAAAAATTTAGAAAGAGTATTCCACAAACTTGGAAAGGGGGGAAAAGGGAAATAACATTTGTACAGGGCCATTGGGCATACCCCATGTGTAGCCAGTGAATACAATAAGTTACGTGAAAAAATATATATCTCTACTGTACAATATTTACACATAGGAAGGCACCGGATGCATTTGGACCAATGCACCCCCCCCCCCTTCCCCCCCAGCAAACAAAACAGATAGACATCCTAACTAACTAAATGATAAAAAGAAGAATATCCGCGCTTCCCAGAATAAATAGCAGCCAGCATTAATCACAGAGAATGATGAAAAGTATGTATAAGTAAAATGCAGCACTAAAATAGTCCACAATAAATGATGAATCCACACTCAGATGATATATGAAGCATCCATATTCACCAGTGATGTCATATCCTCATGTGTCAAGGTGCTTTTTGTGAATACCGAGGCAACACATCGTCTCCTGGCGGCAAGCTATTCTTGCTGGAGCCTAAGCAAAGCTTGCCTTACTTGTGAGTTTCTGTAAGAAACTCTTCAAAGGATCCTTTACTCTGGCATCTCTCT
Source organism: Pelophylax lessonae (assembly GCF_965119305.1). Lineage (NCBI taxonomy): Eukaryota > Metazoa > Chordata > Amphibia > Anura > Ranidae > Pelophylax > Pelophylax lessonae. The sequence goes on from NC_138769.1 coordinate 691,325,997, forward strand.
CTCTGAAGAGGCAATGAGCTGCTACCCTTGTCTCACAAGGTAGCAACGTGCACAAAGTTTCCTTCAGCATTACTCTGGCCCACTGATCTTCTTAAAGTGTCCTTTTCAACACTCCCTTTAACAGCAGCAATGGCCCATGGCCAAGAATATCTTCACAAAGGGTCCTTTAAATAAGTCGCTGTGAACTAGGGTGGTTGCCCCCTCCAGGTAGTAGCCCATGGCTTTAACTTAATGTCAAAGGGACTCTTCAAGCATACCAGCCCCTTTGTAACTCTTTTTTTAGTCAACACAGTCAATACATCACACTCTTCAGGCTAACTAGCCCCTTGATAACTCAACTTTCTGACAGAAATAGGAACTCGGCACACCTCAGTAGTAGTGATCAGGGCGGTCTTTCCCTAAGGACTTAGAATACTGATGGCCCAGGCTTGGCCTTTTCCATCTGGGCAGTTGGCCTCTACCCGATCAATGTAGATGGTTCCAATTCGCCTTGATAGACAGGAAGGTGTTCCACAACTGAGGCTTGGATTGGTTCCGGTGTGGCTTGGGGATATATAGAAAGTCCCAGGTGGCTTCTTCACACCAAGCCCCTCGCTTACTCTCGATTTCTTCCATTATCTCCCAGGGAACATATGGATAATCGTACCCATACTCCATGGCCACCTTCCTTTGGACAAGGCGTTGGAAGGGTGAGAACCTGGGTAGTTTTTTCCTGTCTCCTCTCCAAGGGGGGTGTACAGGGTTTCCACTTTCCTGATCAGACTGGAGTAGGTTTCGTTCTATGCCCAAACCCGGGCATAGGTGGGGACAGATCTGGGACCCTAGCGGCAAAGGCCTCACAGAGCCCCAAGTTCCTAGCGCACTGCATGTGAATGACAGGTGCCTGTCTCTTCACTGAGTGAACTGGAACTCCTGGGGCTTCTTCTCTCCTCAGTTCCCCAGTCTCCAGTTCTGACTTCCAGTCTTCTATTCCCTCTTCCAGGGACCCACAACGATACTGTAAAATTGGTGACCCTACATCAATGGCCCCGGCCTCCCCCTCACTGGACAAAATGGAAGCTTTCAACTTCTGGGCCCAATGACTCCCCTCTGCGTCTGTAAGAGCTAGACTGTCAATTGTTCTGACAGTTGCTGATGCATCTTGCGGCCGCTGCTCGGCCCTCACAACTTGCATGCACCTCTGAGACATGGGTCTCCCTGGTTTTGCAGATAGTAGTGCGGGTTTGCATCACTGGTCCCGGCCCCTGCGGTACTTTCGGGACTCTACATCCTCTTTTACCAGGAATAGCCACTCTAGATGTCAGCAGTTCCTGAGTGGTTCCTGTCTCGCAGCTCACAGTCTTCTGGGGTGGCAATCACTCCGTTCCGTCTGTAACATGTCACTGCAGTGCCCACACTGACTCCACACCCACAGCTGTATGGACACATTCAGGCATCTGCTACATACCAGTCCTAGATGCTCCGTGTCCCCTCCGCTGCACAGGGCCACACTTCCTTTGGGCACTAGTCACACCCTGGTGTCTCACAGGGTTGAATTCGGCAACTCAGTCTGCTCAGAAGGTACTCTGCGAACACGTGGGATAGCCCCTGCGCTCCGGCTTACTCCGGCATCCGCCATTTTGCTCCTACACACACGTCTGCACCTCAGTTACAACCGATGGTGGAAGTGACGTCTAAGCTCCCTTCCTCCACTCGGATTGGCGGCCCACAGGTGGCAACTCCGCCCACAGCCCCAGGCTAGCTGTCTCTCTGTTGGTGGCTCCTCCTGCAGGGCAGAGCTCTTGAGCGTGCGCTTTCACGTGAGGTGCAGTAACCCCTTCGCCACTGCCATAACTCTGCCCAGCCTGCACGAATGGTACTGAGATGCAGATTGTGTTCCACTGCCACAGATACACATACATCTGCCTCTTCTGTCTGTACTTGAGCTTCAGTTGCACTTCTCCATTGACAAGCCAACCAAAATCCCTTACTTCTGTTAGAAATTGTCCCACTGTAACCGGCTGCACGGCAGACATTTTTTTCACAGTACATGTACAGACACAACCCCTGACGCACCGATCCCCGTGTCCCAGGTCACTGCTTTCTTGACCATAACTTGAAATCACACTTGCACTGATTACTGTAAAGCAGACACAAGTTTCTCCTACAATACAGCACATCCTTTCTCCACTGACACTCCAGCACCTTACTTGAGAAGACATAGTGTTTCCTAAGTAAATGTTCGGTTTTTACTGATAGCAACCATTGCTGTAACTCAGAGGTAATCCCGGACGACGCCCCAAAATGTAGCACTGTCCCCGTAGGGCTTGCTGTATGATAAATACAGCATCCACTTTACTGACACCCAGCCACTGACTCTTCTAGCTTCAGGGATAGCCCCCCTCAGACCTCGAGCACATGTGTTTCTGACATTTATACAGTATCCCAGCGTGCAACGAGGCACTTTCCTCTGCCAAATAACCAGGGCTGTATTAATCGCCTGTGCACTCATTTGTCAGGTTTCCTCCCACTGTTCAACATGCCTCCCTATTGGACCAGTGTGAAACACTGCAGACAGAATGAGTTACACCTGAGCAAATTGAGCAGACCTCACTGATAGGCAGAGAACAATATAGATTTACCTGTAATCCCTCTGGTAAGCAGACGACTTCAAAACTATACTTTCTCTCTCTAGCACCTACCTAGGAGGGTGCTACATGCAGATTATTTATCCTTTAAACTATTTGCAAGTAGTCTAGTCACTGAACAAGCATTTTTGCAACCTTGCCAAAAGGTATTCGAACGTGTACCCTAGAGTTAGGCAAAGATATGTGCAGAGCAGAGAGCATTGACACTGGATATCTACTTTCTAGGCTGCAAAAAAAAAAAAAAAAAAAAAAAAACATTGTTCAGTGATTGGCTCACTTGCAATATTAAGAACACTTTTTAAGGGCTGTGTTCAGCTTAGCTTGAAGGACAGCTCCAGCCAAGCAACTAAATATACAGCTGAAACAAATTCACTATATAGCAAATATTTTCTCTGTAAAAAGGTTTGAAACCTTTTTCATATACTGTACAACACTGGTAAGATTCTACATCCCTACAAACTTTTATTCCCCTACCTCTAGCCTGCTTTGTGGACCATGGGGTCTATTTATAAAAAAACTAGCAATTGGCAATTGAGAATTGGGCAAAAACAAATGCTCTTTAGGCTTTTTTCTCTTCTGAATGAATAATCCTTTTTATAAGCAGTATTAAAGCGTTTGTTACCCAAAAAAAAAATGTGATCCTGTTCCCTTAGCCTGGGTTCACACGATTGCGAAAACAGACATCGCATTTGATTTGCATGGCATAGCTGTGCAGATCACATGCGGTGTCTGTGCAATGCGAATTCAGTCATACAGTATGGCTGAACTTGCATTGCATTCGCACGAAAATGCTGCAGGAACCTTTTTTTCCCCACACGTGGAAATGGGTGTCTACACCATTGCAATCTGATTCCTGTCCGAATTCCCAGTTCGCACTGTGATCTGTGGACCTCTCTGGCGGTGTCAATAACTTTGTATTGGCACCCGCAGTGATTGCACAGGGCAGTGTGAACAAGGGAGATGCGATGCAGGAACCTGCACAGGAATCGTGCTGGTTACCGCATCGCAACAGCGTGAACCCAGGCTTAAAGCATGAATAACAGCACAGGGCTTGTGCTGTGTAATTTGGCCCTCTCTATCACCATAAAATACCTGGCTGATCCTGCCTGGTTCTGCCCTCCCCCCTGTAAACTGACCATGGTTTCTCATGGCTGCTGAGCCCTGACACAGTGGTCAGTTTACGTGCCTCCGTCATCTGCAGCTTTCCTCTGTCCTCTCTCTTACCCCCCCCCCCCCTCTGCCTGTCAGCTGTGTCAGTGCCAGCCCCTCCCCTCCTGCAGAAATAACTGTTATTTTCAGGCACTTACCTGTCTTCCCTAATGATTTGTGCCCTGTGTATCTGTTTTAATAAATAAATGCTGTGCTGTACTGTATTTTCGAGCGCCGCTCAATGCTCACGTGACCAGCTGCCTCTCTCCTTCTCTCTTCCTCCCGACTGACATCATCGGGGGATTCTTGGTCCCTCCCGCTGTAGCTGTCAGATCAGGAGAGGGAGCAGCGGCCAGTCACATGAGCGCCATGAGAAAGGACTGGATCACCCGGACACTCCACTTAGGGCCTTATTATAGGCTTACCTATAGGTACAAAGAATCGATGGAAGTTTAGTCACGCTTTAAAGCGGAACTCAGATGTAAAAAGCATAAATGAATGCAGCTCTGTAGTCACTATTAAAATAATTGTAAACAATCACCTTGTAAAACAACCCATTCAGTTTAAAATAGAAATGAAAGGCAACACATTTGAATAGATAGAACAAAAAAAATTATAAATACCCTTTTCCCTTTTTATAAGTGATCACATGCCCTCTGTTCTCAGCTGCATAAGTGCTGGGGGAGTAAAAGCAACAACACAATGAGCTTCCCAGTGATAGGCTGTGCAGGATGGATGTGTCAGGACAAGTCTGATCATTGGAGGGGAGCAGGCTAAGTTCTCAGCGAAGCTAGAGAACTGACCACGGTGTGTTCTGCTTAGTGTGGTCAGTTTTTAATAGGAAGGCAGAGGGACTGATAGAGACACCAGGGATTTCACACAAAGGAAGCAATACAAAGAGAACAGAATACTTTCTCATACAAGTACATGGTACAGCAGCCACATATCAGGAATATGAAACTTTGGGGTAACAAACGCTTTAGGTAAATCTATTTTTAACGCAAACAGTGTAAGTAGATGAATTTGACCTATCAGCCTCCTGTACTCCCCATACAGCAGAGCTGGAGTGAGAGAGTCGGAACCAATACAAGGATACAATCAGTTTGTGCTGATAGGAAGAGAGAGCAGAGTGACAGAGAGATGAGCTCATCACTCTGCTGCTTCTTCTTTCTCTGTCCAGTCACAGGCAGGGGGCGGGTCCATGACGAACTGGGGTCAGAGGAAGTGTTTTGAATTATGCTGGCCATCAGACTGAGGACATCTAGTGGCAGAAAAAAACATCCTGGGGAGGAAATTGTTGGATTGAAGGTTATTATTTACGCAAAATCTGATTTTGTATTTTCTTTTATCCTTTAACACCGCATTCACATTGATCCGACTTGTCAGGCGACTTGTCAGCTTGACAAGTCGCGGTCTGTCACGCTCCGATTGTGTAGTACAGGAGCCGTTCTAATAGGAGCGACACAAGTCGCTCCGACTTAGAAAAAGGGTCCTGTACTACTTCGGGGCGACCTGGAGGCGACTTGCATAGACATTCCTTTTATGAAGTCCGCGCAAGTCGTGCCAAAGTCGCACTGCACGCTACTTCACAGGTCGCCCCCTAAGTCGGAGCGACCTAATGTGAACGGACCCTTAATCGGTTGTATACTCATGAAAAAAAAAAAAACACTGCAGGACAAAGGCATAATGAGCTAGTATGCAATTCATACTAGCTCATTATGAAATACCTACCTTAGAACAAAGATCCTTGGGGGGTGGTAGGGGTAAATGGGGAAAAAATGCAAAATGTTAAAACATTTTTTCTAATTTGTTTTTGTTGTTTTGTATTGTTAAAATTCATAAGTAAAAAAAAAAAAAAAGAGCGAAGCCCCGACACATTCATCTGGACAACGCTGAGGGCACTGACATGCTCCCTCGGCGTCTCTTCCTGGTTCGGTGGCTCCTGCGATGTGAGTGGCCGGAGCCGCGATGACGTCACTCCAGCGCATGCGTGTAGGAGGTTCACTTTCCGGCAAGACCCGGCAAGGAGCTCTGAAGGTCTGCCGAACCTTCAGAGCGCATGCGCCGCTGACGTCAGCGGCTGCATGCAGGTTTAATATCTCCTAAACCGTGCAGGTTTAGGAGATATTAATTGTACCTACAGGTAAGTCTTATTATAGGCTTACCTGTGGGTAAAAGTCAAATAGCGGAGTATACTACCGCTTTAATGGACTATTCAATGTTATCTTGTTATTTTTGACTGGTGTTTTGCCTTAAAGTCAATATCCAGCAACTGAAGAATTACTCAATATCCTAACACCTGTTATTCTAAAAAATGCAGTGTCGTTGCGGTATTTATCTTAAAATATGAGGTATTGGGTTGAGGCGCTGGCCTAAGTGTTACCTTTATGTGTTGTACTAGTTGCAAAAAACGTGAGTGCTTTAATTATAGTGACAAATCTCAAACATAATTAATGACTATTGGATGCTGTAAGAGTGTTAAATAGTGTCATACAGAAATCATATAGAGGTAATGGTATTAATCATACAGATCTTTATAACAATGTGCAAATTATCACAATCCAGTGCAAATAATCGCAAAAACAAAAACAATGTGCAAAAAATACAATAAAGTGCTGGTGCAAAGTGTCCAAAAGAATTAACTTCTCATCCATAATTTATATGTTTCTATAAAAAATTCAATTTCAAAGTCTCATTCCCCTAAAGTTGTTGCTGGGCTTGCTGGTCTTTATAGTGCCATACATGGAGTGACAGTATTTATCTTGTCCCCTGCAAAAATTCTGTTCAGCCCACTAGCTGCATCCTCATTTCTGGAATGAATGACGCCCAGCCTTGCTCAACCAAGAGGTCAGAGCACAGACAGTTATGGCCCATGGACTACAGAAAGTGTAGCCATCAGCCAGTATGCCACCACTGGCAGTACATGCATGTTACTGGTGTGTAATGTGTGTGCTCTGCTCTGCCTCATCCACAAGGTGCCATTAGATCAATAACTGGGAGGAGGTCATATGAGCGCCCCCTCAAGGCCTTTTTTTAGGTGGGTATGTAAGCAGGTGCTTAGGAGTTGGTTTAAGGCAGCTTGGGTTTTACAGGCTACGAGGGATAGGCAGGGGTTAAGCTTGCTCTGCATTTTCCTGGGCATTTTCTGGGTTCTGCGCTCCTCCTTGTGCTGTAAATAAATAGGGGAATGGCTCTGCTCAGAGGAGTCCAGAGACCTGAATGGGAAGAACGGAGAGGTCAAGCTTGAAGATGTGATGATCAGCAACACCCGGAAACCACTGACAGGACCTGCCTAACCAGGACTCTACCACTTATGGACTTCCACCTTGGAGAAGTATACACCAAGTAGTCTGGAGTATATTCTTTCATTACGGAGACATCATGCTATTGCATTTTTGGAACATATTGCTCAAAAGTTACTGTAAATCCTTTCACCTATCTTAAGCCTATTCAAAGTTATTCAAAAGGGTGCATGAAGGTACATGGTGTATCTAAAGCCTAGTACATGGAGGCCGAATGTCAGCCAGTTTTCAGTAAACCGACCGACATTCAGCCCGTGTGTATGGCAGCTGGTATGACAGAAGCCAGCCATATGGACGGATGAGCATGCTGGAAAACCAGCAGCCAACTGGCTCCCAATTAGCACTCTAAGCCAATGGCTGTGAGGGCTGAATGGAGTGTTCTGACAGAGCACAAAAGAACAGCAGGAGAGATCGCTGTACTAACAATGAATTGTTAGTACAGTAGCTCCAACCGGAGCTCTTTGAAGCTGGGTTGAACGAAAAAACATCTAGTGCTGTGTACTAGGCTTAAAGTAGAATTCCACCATAACACTAAAATCCCTGCATCTATAGGCATCCACAATCTAACATTACCCTATCGAGCCCTGTAAAGAAGAAATCAATATACTGTACAAGTGTACATACCTTTTTTGAAGGCAATCTGACCCGATCCCACGCTGACCTGACAGCCGCAGCTTTGCTGTGGAGGCAGGAGCAGAGGACACAGCCGACAATGGAAGCCCCATAGTAACACTATGGGCGACATCCTTTCCCATTCATTTCACAGCCGTTGTCTTCGGTGTCCACTGCAGAGTTTCCCCACTGGAGACCGATCGGATCGGCTTCAAAAAAGGTATGTATATTGATGTGGCACTGCCCCCTTGAGGACTGCTGGATTGTTCACCTTGAGATCCCCCTGGGTTACCAATAGCAACTGCAGCATGCACAATTTAACTCCTTACACTCTGGCTCAGTCAATGAATAGTCTAGGGGATGTAGTTGATTTTGTGGTTTCATTTAATTTAGGGATGGGAGAAGGGAAGAGTGGGATACTCCAACTTGAACTATTCACAGTAAATGAGGACTCCTGTCTGAAGATGCAGCCAGGCTGCTGATTCACCTTGCCCCTTGGATGAATTTAAGATTAAGTCTTTGTGTAGATGACTTGTTAGGATGAATTATCTTCAGGATACACACCTAGTACCCCCTTTCACTCCAGCTGCTGACACCCATCCTCTGACTATTCTACACTGAGGTGGCCCCCCTCAGGTCAGGCCCCTAGACATGACCCCCTTTTCTCACAATACTGTCTTCCCAGAGTCCCCAATGTCTCTACTCCTCCAGTCAGCTCTCATGGACCTCTGGGTTCAGATCCTTACTTCTGGTCCCCAGGCCGACTGCCTGTGACCACGTGTCACTGCTACAGAGTAGGAGACGGTCATCACCGCCCCCTCTGGAACTCTGCTCACCAGCCAAAGACCCCACAGTACACGTGCTCCTGGCTTCCACACCACACCCCACAATGCACGGAGACAATCAGTCTGTGCCAATCACTGGGGCCGTATCAAAGCCTGTGTACCCATTGGCCAGATTTCCTCCACCATCCAACATGCCTCCCTATTGGACCAGTGGGAAACGCTCCCCAGACCAGATCAGATGAATCACACACTGAGCACCACCAGCAGACCTAACTCACAGATTCTGCTCTTTGGTAAGCAGAAAGCAATATAGATGTCCCTGCTTCTCTTCTGATATGGCAGACAGAGCCAAAAACTATACTCTCTCTCTAGCGGCAACCTAGGAGGGTGCTACACTGATTTCTTCCTTTACAGGGCTAGATAGGATCATGGAGGTCTATAGATGCAGGGATTTTAGTGTTGTGCTGGACTTACACTTTAAGAGAACAGGGCCTGTAAAGCACATACGGGGTGAAGAGCAAGGAATGGAAGGGTATTTCAAGGGGTTAATTCAGGCAAGGAGTTGATGGGAGTGTACTTGCTATGGGTAACCATGAACTTATAACAGCAGCCAGGCAGTGAAGAGTGGTACCCGGCAAGGGTGACAGGTCCTCCAATAGCGACCAAGAAATCAGGACCGAAACCCGCGGTACAGAGACCCCAAGGACCTAGCCACATGGTACGGGAGAGATGAATAAGTTAATCAAGTGCATGCATGAGGTTTGCAGATAGTGCATAGCAAGACTCCATTCTGTCACTGGGAGTTAGGTGGCAGAGGAAAGCTGGACTGGTGGAGCGGGAGACAGGCTCAGTGGTGTTCCCCTCTAAATGCGACATTCACAGCTGCACAAGGTGTATGGCTTGCTTTAAATATGGGGTTCTGCCTTAAAGTGGATGTAAATCTGATTCGTGAAATTTGACCTAGGCACATAAATATGCAGTGTTTTCTTATCCCTCTCCACAACCCTTAGTCCTGTGGTTTTTCCCTGCTCCGTTCTTCTGTTATCAGCATGATAACTTCAGACAAGTTCTACAACAACCATGACAAAACCAGGCTGAAATTTGTGTTGGGTGGGTGCTATAAATAGATTATCAGAGAGCTTGTCTATTCACATCAAATTCCTTTCTTCCTTTGCCTATGTGGAGGGGAGTGTGTGCCTTTCCTCCAATCAGTTGTCTCACAGTGTTTGCCAAGACTCCACACCCAGTGCTGAACAGGAAGAGAAAAATTCTAACACAATGTGCACTTTCTAAAGAATATAACAAGCTGAAAACAGCAGATATACATGCAAAACTTATGTAGAGAGATTTGTTTCATCTTTGTGTATCATCTGAGGCTGTTCACTTCACTGGGTACATGTGAGGGTTTACATCCACTTTAATGTTGAATTCACATGACTGTGGTCCTGCCTGGTCCTGGGCATTAGTGAGCGGGTACACGAGAAAGGTATCCCCACGTGCAGAGCAAATAGGCCCAAAACACAAGTAAATGGGTATGAAAAAAAAAACAGCTCCATGTTCAGGGTGCCGGAGAAAAAGGGCCTATATATTTTTAGTTGTAGGTGAAACTGGGCTTGCATTGTGGTAATGAATGCTACCCAGTGTGCCTTATCCCGCATTTTGATTGAGTTCCCAACACAGTAAGATATGTTCCTGCTCCATTTTTATGTGACACAACGCAATGAACATTGTGTGATGTGGTGTACTGTAACGCAGCTGCATATTAGAGAATTGTTGGGGTGCCTTTTAAAATTATTGGTACTGCAGCACATTGAATCCTTGGTGGGTTGCTAAGTGCGCTATTGCGGTAATGCACACGTTACTGCAATGCAATGTTGTGAATGAGCCTTTACAGTACACATTATAATAAATTACTAATATATGTGCTTACTATAGTTTCCCTTTAAATGCACCCCTGCCCTAATGTGTTGATCCACAACAGGTGTATAATAATATATATAATTAGTACAATGATCATAGAATTTACACAAATGCCCTGATGTAGCCTTACAAATGAAAAGCAAAACATTTTTGTATAGATATAAAAAAAAAAAAAAAAACATTATAAATACCCTTTTCCCTTTTTTATAAGTGATCACATTCCTTCTGTTCTCAGCTGCATAAGTGCTGGGGAGGAAAAGCAGCCGAACATTGAGCTTCCCAGTGATAGGCTGTGCAGGAGGGGTGTGTCAGGACAAGTCTGATCATTGGAGGGGAGCAGGCTAAGTTCCGAGCACAGCTAGAGAACTGACCACGGTGTGTTCTGCTTAGTGTGGTCAGTTATTAATAGGAAACCAGAGGGACTGATGGGAACACCAGGGATTTCACAAAAAGGAAGCAATGCAAAGAGAACAGAATACTTTCTCATACAAGTACATGGTACAGCAGGCTTATATCAGGAATATGAATCGTTTTGGGTAACAAACGCTTTAGGTAAATCTATTTTTAATGTAAATAGTGTAAGTAGCTGAATCGACCTATTATCAGCCTCCTGTAGTCCCCATACAGCAGAGCTGGAGTGAGAGAGCCAATCAGTTTGTTGTAGGTTTCATTGTAGGTGGAACTGGGCTTGCATTGTGGCAGTGCCGGGACAAGGTCATCTAGAGCCCAGGGCAAATATACTAAACTGCGCCCTGCAAGATGTTTGAGCATTATGGGTCAGCAAAAATTCCCCCCCAAAAATTGAACACGAATCTGCATGCTTTTCCCCTAAGCATAAATTCCCCCCCTCCTCCGATGACAAATACGCCCCCCCCCCCCTACTGAAATCCCTCTTCCCAGCACAGATCTTTGCCCCTCATCCCCCCTATCCCCCCAACGCAAATGCCCCCCCCCCAAAAAAAATCCCCCCTCCTAGCACATATCTTCTACCCTATCCCACTCCAAATCCCCCCTCCCAGCACAAATCCCCCTCCCCCAATCCCCCCTACTAGCACAAATACTCCCAACTTCAAAAAAATTCTCTTACTAGCACAAATACTCCCCAATCATCCTTACTAGCACAAATTCCCCCTATCCCAACCCCCCCCCCCCACACACACACACACACACACCATATCACCTCTTCTAGCACAAACCCCCCAAATCCCCCCTTCTAACAAATTCACTTCTCCCATCCCAATACATATTCCCCTAAATCACCACTCCCAGCACTTCCACCCAAATTTCCCCTCCTGGAACAATTCTTACTCCCTGCCATCCTCCATCATATTTCCCCTCCCAACACAAAGCCCCCCCCCCCAATCTCCCCATCCCTTATCCTGGCCCTGTATTGTGGTAATGAATGCTACCCAATGTGCCTTATCCCGCATTTTGATTGAGATCCCAACACAGTAAGATACAGTATGTTCCTCCTCCAAATAAGAATGCGCTGTAGAAAATGTCCCTATGGGGCGGTCACCATGGACATGAGTGGATATAACAGTGCCACGTCCTAATTAAAAATGGAGCAGGAACATGGTCAAAACAAGAGCTAGGTATTGTGTATGTATATTGATCTATACTACTATTACATTTATTCAGATGGGATTCCAATTAATCCCCACCTCCTTAGCTTTGCTGCCATGGTTGCTTTGGTATTATGTATATTCCTGGACTAGTGTATATCACCAACTTTAGTATTTAAATTGTGTTAATGGAGTGGACCTGAAGTAATATATGTGTATGTGTGTATTTTATACATGTATACATATACATATGTATCTTACCTAGATATATGATGGGGCAGTTTAGCTAACCTTATCTGTCTAACACATAGATATCCAGCGGTTTAGAACTTGCTGGATGGATATTATGTAGATTGACAGCTATGGTATTCACTCCTATCTTTAATTTACATTATAATCCATTCCTAGCCTGGAGAGGTAAATATACATATATATTTCCTTAACTTATAAGGACTATATTGGCACTTTTCCACTGCAAGTACCGGCTCGGCTCCACTCGGCACTGCTTTGCCCAGCTCGGCTCGGTTTGCTTTTCCACTGCGTGATACGAGTCGGTACCTTTCGGCACTGTATAGGCTCTACTCGGCTCGGTTTGCTTTTCCACTAAAGTAGTAAGTGGGTGGGATTACAATGATTCTCTGACCAATGAGTGGCTAGTAGTGACAAACAATCAATGCTGCATGCAAAGGATTGTGGGATATGGTATCGGTACGGCCCGCTTGGAACCCCAACCGAGGTGGTACTGTTTAAGCGAGCCGTACCGAGCCGTACCATGTAGGGGAAAAGCGCCGCTGTACCAAACCGTACCGAACCGTTCTAACACATAACATGCGGTACCATGTAGTGGAAAAGTGCCGCTGTACCAAAATGTACCGAACCGTTCAAACACATACCATGCGGTACCATGCAGTGGAAAAGCAATAAACCGAGCCAAACTGTTCCGTTCCATGCAGTGGAAAAGCGCCATATGTGTACTGTCTTGAAAGATAACTTCTACCTTTGCTGTTACCTTTTAACTAATGCATCAGTAATGGCGCAGCCAAAATAGTCTACAGTAGCTTATTTTATTCTTGGATATCTCCTTTTTAAGGATTACTGCCCATGGATGCGTCCCCACCTTCAATATTCCTGGATTGTTCCATGGGGAAACCTTCCTTTCGGCAAATATAGCCGTGTTTTTATTATTTTTTACACTAATTTTGTTTGAAAATATATATATTTAAATATGATTAACTACATGTTACTAACATTGATTGACTTGACTTATTTATTGTAAAATTTCTTGTCAATTATTGTCTTATTTATTCTATGCTGTTGTTTTAGTGCTCACTGAGGAAGCGGGGAAGCGCGAAACATGTTGAGCCTGAGCTACAAAACAGACGTCAAGCATTGGGATTGCCTTACTACCAGCTTCTACTACTGAACTCTCTTTCCTGTCAAACCACTGACCATTGCTAATGGAATCTGGAAAAGGAAGTTGCGGCTTTATCTTGTTTGAAATCTCGAGTTGTATTCAGCATCCATATGCTCAGTGTTGTGCATACAGTATGTATAGATACACTTGTGTGTCCACATTTTGTAAAAAATCTTTTTTTAATTGTGATTCATAAATATGGAATATACATATTTATTTAAAAAAAATAAATACTTAAATAAATATGTGTTTTATTCTAATGGGTTATTTGAGATTATGTGCCATTAAAGTCCATATTTAATGGCCTGAAGAAGGAGCGCATGCTCCGATAACGCGTCGCCGCAGCGTCCCGCATCACTGCCAGGAGTGACGTCAGGATCCCAGGACCCACGAGTGCCAGCGTTCCACCAGCTGACGGGGAGCCCGCGGACACCACCGAGGCTGCCCCTGCGCATACGGAGGAACCCCCCCTGCCGCTCTCATCTGGACCCACTGCCTCCACCACCAGGACCCGCTCCAGTGATGCCCCTGATGATCAACATTTCTTGATTAACTGCCTCTCATTCACCGATAAAATGTGAGTGTGTTACTGCTGTACTTCAATAAATGTCTTGCTGCACTTAGAAGGCGCTGCGCTTTCTTCCCTCTTGTCTCCCCCCAGAGATCACTTCTGTCTCTTCCGCCGGCAGCCGCTACAGTGGACAGCTACCCCCTGAACTTTGGGGGCCCCCCTACCCCCGGTTGTTTCCTTCCCCCCCCCCCGGATCCGCTGGACTAGCCCTAACTGAGATCTCTTCTTAACCATTAACCACTTGCCGACTGCCGCACGACTATTTACGTCGGCAGTCAGCCCCTCACAGGCAGAGTGACGTAGATCTACGTCGCTAGCTTGTGAGGGTCTAGGGAGCGAGCGCTTGCCCCCGGAGGCGCGGTCACGGACCCCCCCGCGTGTGGGTCCGGCGCGCGTGGGAACAGCTGATGTAAACAGGCCGCCTGTCATTCTCCCCTGTGTAGAAACAGTGATCATACGGTTCTACTATGTAGGATCGTTGATCACTGTTCCTACACCTCAAGCCACAGCCAATCACAGTTAGAATCACGCCCCTAGGGACACACACCACCCCTCCCTCTCAAAAAAAGTTAACCCCTTCACTGCCAGTGTAATTTTACAGTGACAGTGCATATGTATAGCACTGATTACTGTAGAAATGTCACTGGTAACCCCAAAAGTGTCAAAAATCTCAGTCAAGGGTCCGATCTGTCCGCCACAATGTCGCAGTACCGCAAAAAAAATCGCAGATCGCCGCCATTACGCGTAAAAAAAAACAACAAAAATCTTTCCCTTTGTTAGTAAACGCGATAACTTTTGCGCAAACCAATCAAAATACGCTTTTTGCAATTTTTTTTACCAAACATATGTAGCATAAAACAAATTGGCCAAAAATGTTAAAAAATTTCGATTTTTACATTTTTTGGGGGGAATTTCATATAAAAAAAATGTGAAAAATATTGTTGTTTTTGCAAAATTGAAGCTCTTTTTTTGTTTATAGCGCATGATCAAAAAATTGCACAGGTGATCAAATACCACCAAAAGAAAGCTCTGTTTGTGGGAAAAAAGGACGTCAAATTCGTTTATGTACAGCGTCGCACGACCGCGCAATTGTCCGTTAAAGTCACGCAGTGCCGAATCGCAAAATAGGCCCTGGTCAGGAAGGGGGTAAAATCTTCCGGGGCTTAAGTGGTTAAAGTCCATATTACCTAGCTCTCCTTTTGACCTTGTTCCTGCTCCATTTTTATGTAACACAACGCAGTGAACATTGTGCCATGTGGGCACTGTAACACAGCTGCATTTTGAAGAATCCTTGGGGTGCCTTTTGAAATGATTGGCACTGCAGCACATTGAACCCTTGGTGGGTTGCTCAGTGCGCTATTGCGGTAATGCACCTTCACGGTACACATTACAATAATTAACTAAAATCTGTGCTTACTCTTAATTCACTATAGTTTCCCTTTAAATACACCCCTGCCCTAACTCGATGATCCATAACAGGTGTAAAATATTATATATAATTAGTAGAATGATCATAGAATATACACAAATGCCCTGATGTGACCATATTTTGACTATTCGCAATATGCTTTGACAATGAAACACCAGACTGCTTTATCTGTTTTTATTCCCATTCCAGCGAGCTATCTCATACTGCATCAGCATTTTCCAGATGATCTGAAAGAGAAGCAGCAGAAGTATTTTTATACCCAGATAGGAAAAATAATAATAATAATAAAAAAAAAAAAAAGGTTCAGCCAAATCAAGTCATTTTCAGCTGCCTGATTTTGTTACACATTCTGCAAGCATTGAGGTCATAACAGCTCAGACTTCCCTTCAGACACCCCA
Organism: Pelophylax lessonae; assembly: GCF_965119305.1. Taxonomy (NCBI): domain Eukaryota; kingdom Metazoa; phylum Chordata; class Amphibia; order Anura; family Ranidae; genus Pelophylax; species Pelophylax lessonae. Next base: position 691,341,769 of record NC_138769.1, read on the forward strand.
GGAAAAAAGCCATACACCCCCAATTGTATCTTATACATTTTTCCTTTTTGTATGTTTATGGTAAAACAATGGGAATCCAGAAGGTGGAAATCTACTGCCATCTACTGGCAGGCAAACGTAGGTAGTGTCAAGGAAAGGATAAAGCAGCATTGTGCTGGTAGAATGATATTCAGATTTTTTTTATTTATGTGACTATTGTATTCGGCAGAGGGAACCTTGAAATAACAGTCCGCCCGGAATGTGTAAAGGAAAACAGCTTTCATTGTATTCCATTTGAAGATGGTTCTATTTATTTAGGGAGAATGGAATACCAATTCAGAGACCGGCTTTACAGGAAAGTCATATTGCAAGTAGATTTGATTATAAATATATTTGTTATTTCCAGCACCCTAATAATACGGTCAAAGAGAAACTGTGCTTTAACCATTCAATGGAAAGGAAGAAAGGAAGGGGTTTTACCTACTGGGCACTTTCACCCTCTTCCTGCCCAGGCCAATTTTTAGCTTTCAGCAATGTCGCACTTTGAATGACAATTGCGCAGTCATGCAACACTGTACCCATATGAACTTCTTTTGGTGGTATTTTATCACCACTTGGTTTTTTTTTGTTAGCTAAAAAAATGAATAAAGACTGAACATTTAAAAAAAAAAAAAACAACTTTTCACAGTTTGTTATAAAATGTTGCATTTTTTCTCCTTCAGTGATGTGCACTGAGGAGGCTGCACTAATGGGCACTGATAGACGGCCCTGATGTGCGCTGAGGAGGCTGCACTAATTGGCACTGATAGGCGGCCCTGATGTGCGCTGATGAGGCTGCGCTAATTGGCACTGATAGGCGGCCCTGATGTGCAATGAGGAGGCTGCACTGATTGGCACTGATAGGCAGCCCTGATGTGCGCTGATGAGGCTGCACTAATTGGCACTGATAGGCGGCCCTGATGTGCACTGATGAGGCTGCATTAATGGGCACTGATAGGCAGCCCTGATGTGCGCTGATGAGGCTGCAATAATGGGCACTGATAGGCGGCACTGATGGGCACTGATGAGTGAACACTGATGGGCAGAGATAGGCTGCTCTGATGAGCACTGATGAGGCGGCACTGATAGATGGCACAGATGGGCACTGATGGACACTAATAGGCTGCACTAATGGGCACTGATAGGTGACACTGATGGGCATTGCTAGGCCGCACTGATGAGGCGACACTGATGGGCACAGTGGAAGGGGGCACACGAGAAGGAGGAGGGGGGATCAGAAGCAGGCAGAACAGGGAGGAAGATCAGTGGTCGGAGAAGCAATTACAGGAATAATGCCCTGTGTGTGTGTATCTCCCTGCAGCAGCTGAAAGCTGGTAGGAGGGGGAGAAACGTTTTTTTAGCTGCTGCAGAGAGCCGCACAGGGCTTCCTTCTGTAATTGCCCATCCGCCCGACCACACCGATTCCTTGTGCTGTTGGGGCCCCCCTGTGTGCCCGGGCCCCCAACACGAGGACTGGTGGTCTCTCCCTATCAGTGGCCCTGTACAGAAGTGTTAAACCCAAAAACAAAGATGTAATATACAGCAGCTTACCAGTTCTTAGACGTGGTGTCTGCCTTAGTTTTCTTTTTTATGCAATTTTTTTCAATTATTTTAGACTGGTGATCTGGCCAGTAACACACCTCCTGTTTGGTGTCTCCACTCTGGATGGAGGAGCTACAGAGCCACCTGTGGACAGCAGCATTGTCAGTCTGGGGAGAGGGTAGTGTTAGATGGACTTTACTTACAAATTAAAGCTGAACTCCAGCTAATACTTTATAAGCAGTTGCAGCAACAGTTTTTGTTTCTTTTGGGATAAAGGTTTTCCATAATTAAAGGCTGACTGACCATTGTAAGCACCCCTGTCAGTGGTAAATGGCTTGTATCGACCTGCTAACTACCACTTTTGCTGGACAGCTTGGTCTGTTAAAGAAAGTTTAAAAATCACAGACTTACTGTCTTGATCACCAAGTAAAAATAAAGAAAAAAAAACTAAAAAAGAAAAGGAATGCAGCAACCACATCTAAGAATTGGTAAACTGCAATATATTATATATATATATTTTTTTTTTTTTTTTGCTTTAAAGCTGAACTCGGGCTAACACTTTCTAAGCAGTTATAGCAACAGTTTCTTTCCTTTTGGGATAAAGGTTTTTACAAAAATGAATAAAATCTGACAGTGGTAAGAATACCTGTTAGGGGTAAATGGTTTGTCCCAACCCTCTAACTGCCACTTTTGCTGGACAGCTTGGTATGTTAACCGCTTGCCAACCACCCCACGTAGATATACTACTGTAGTGCGGTCACCCTGCACTGGATCACGTATCTGAAATGTGATCAGCACTTCCAGGTAAGAAGCGCGCATGTGCCCGCCCACCTGCTGCCCCGGCTGTGCTGTGATTTGTTACTGCATATGTTGATCAGCGGGTCCCGGCCAATGATTGATCTTCGGGACCCACTGATTGGCTCTGTCATTCAGGGAAGGAAGTTCTGGTTTTTAAACAACACGGAGCTCCGAATAGTGACAGGCGATCGTGCAGGGAAAAAAAAACCAGCAAGTTCACTTAGTAAAAGCAGCACAGAACGCACACAGTAAGAATCGTTAAGCACACATTTAACCCCTTGATTGCCCCTAGATGTTAACCTTTTCCCAGCCAGTGTCATTTGTACAGTGACAGTGTATAGTATTAGCACTGTATTAGTGTCAATGTTGATTTCAGTGTCAGTTAGTGTACCCCCCCCCCCACCAGCGTCTGCTAGTGTCAGATTGTCCGCCACAATATCACAGTCCCACTATAAGTCACTGATTCCCACCATTACTAGAATAAAATAAAAAAATTCAGCATCTATACCAGACGCTATAGCTTTCACGCAAACCAATTATTATACACTTATTGGGATTTTATTTTTACTAAAGACATGTAGCAGAATACAATTTGGCCAAAATGTATGAAGAAATTCGATTTTTTACATTTTTATTGAATATGTTTTATAGCAGAAATTAAAAAATATGTTTTTTTTTTCCAAAATGTTTGGTCTTTTTTCTTTTATATCACAAAAAATAAAAAACCCAGTGGTGATCAATGCTGTCTCCTGCTGTTGTGTCGGCATCTGCTGTCTGCCATTTCCTATTCAGCCATGGGGCGTGACCATCTGGTGACGTCATTCGGAGACCCCGCCCCTTGTGACCTCACCGCCCGGGGCTCGATGGGGTGGTGACATCACAAGGGGCGGGGTCTCCCAGATGACATCACCATATGGCTCTCTCTGCAGCAGCTGAAATCTAGCATTTTCTCATCTCCCTTCTGCCAGCTTTCAGCTGCTGCAGAGAGAGCCATACAAGGGGTCAGTTCCAGTTACTCCCCCGCTGCACCAATCACCCTCCCTGTGCACCATATGTTGCCCCCTGCCGCCCAGGCCCCCCTACCCCCACAGTGTTGCCAGCTTCCCTCCTCTCCTTCACACCAGTAGCTACAAGCACATAACAGGATCAACTTGTAACAGAGTGATGGGAAGAGAAGGGTATGGAGAAGGAAAGGAACTGCTCATGATCCAAAGCATACCACCTCATCAGTGAAGCATGGTGGTGGTAGTGTCATGGTGTGGGCATGAATGGCTGCCAATGGAACTGGTTCTCTTGTATTTATTGATGATGTGACTGCTGACAAAAGCAGCAGGATGAATTCTGAAGTGTTTCCGGCAATATTATCTGCTCATAGTCAGCCAAATGCTTCAGAACTCATTGGACGGCGCTTCACAGTGCAGATGGACAGAGACCCGAAGCATACTGCGAAAGCAACCAAAGAGTTTTTTAAGGGAAAGAAGTGGAATGTTATGCAATGGCCAAGTCAATCACCTGACCTGAATCCGATTGAGCATGCATTTTTTTTGCTGAAGATAAAACTGAAGGGAAAATGCCCCAAGAACAAGCAGGAACTGAAGACAGTTGCAGTAGAGGCCTGGCAGAGCATTACCAGGGATGAAACCCAGCGTCTGGTGATATCTATGCGTTCCAGACTTCAGGCTGTAATTGACTGCAAAGGATTTGCAACCAAGTATTAAAAAGTGAAAGTTTGATTTATGATTGTTAATCTGTCCCATTACTTTTGGTCCCTTAAAAAGTGGGAGGCACATATACAAACTGTTGTAATTCCTACACAGTTCACCTGATTTGGATGTAAATACCCTCAAATTAAAGCTGAAAGTCTGCAGTTAAAGCACATATTGTTTGTTTCATTTCAAATCCATAGTGGTGGTGTATAGAGCCAAAAAGATTAGAATTGTGTCGATGTCCCAATATTTATGGACCTGACTGTATTTGGGGGGGGGGGGGGGGGGCTGTCAGGTAGGCTGTATGGGGCCCGGTGGTTGCTAACAGCAGCCCCGCATGTAAGTATGCATATCTCATACCTGATGGTCCACTGTGGATGCTGACAATCACTGTAGTAGTCGTTGCTACTACAGTGAAAGCCCTGGTCTTTCAGGTCCTCTGTGAGCGGCTTCACCTCTGCACACTGACTACAGTGGGTTACTCAATCGGCACTGCTACCATTAATAGAAAACCTTGTATATACTTGTAAACCTTTTGAATGCAAGGTGTTTTCTTGGTGGGTTCTGTGGCAGGACCATCACCACCTCCACCTAGGGTTGCCACCTCATCCCTTTAAACCAGGATGCACATTACTTACACAGGTTCTGTGGCTGATTACGGTGGTAATTCAACTCACTTGTGCCTAAAGTGCATTATATTAGCCTCAGAACCTGTGTAAATAATGTGTCCTGGTTTAAAGGGACGAGGTGACAACCCTACCTCCACCTCATTCTATTTAGAGAATGCCTTGTTTTCACTGAGGGAAAACAGAACCGAGTATAATTTTGTGGTGCTAAATAGTTTGTATGGATTTTGTTAATGAGAACACAAAAAGGAGTAAAGTAGATTCCCCCCTGCAGCCAGCAACAATAGACCCCACCCCATCAACAATAGATCCCCCACACAACAACAGACTACCCCAGCAACAATGGACCCCACCCCAGCAACAAAAGTTCCCACACAGCAACAATAAACCTCACCCCAGCAACAATAGTACCCCCACAGCACCAGTAAACCCTACCCCAGCAACAATAGTTCCCCTACACCAGTGGCTCTCAAATCCGGTCCTCGGGACCCACTAACAGGCCAGATTTTAAGTATTACCTTGGGGGATGCAGACTAGAATACTGCAATCACTGAGAAGCAAATGAGATCACCTGTGATGTAATTTAGTTATCTTGCAAACCTGGCCTGTTGGTGGGTCCCGAGGACCGGATTTGAGAACCACTGCCCTACACAACAATAGACCCCCCCCCCCCACACACACACAGCAACAATGGACCACCCACAACAAAATACCACCCCAGCAACAGTAGACCTCCAGCAGCAACAACAGATCCCCCAGAAGTCTGCATCAATAGACCCTCCCGAAGCCAGCAAAAATAGACCTCTCCTTCAACAGTAGACCCCCTATCAGCAACATATGACCCCCCCCCCCAAGCAACAATAGATTCCTCACCAGCAACAAGAGACCCTCACACAAAAACAGATCCCCACAAGTGACAATGGATCCCCCAGCAGCCGGTATAAATAGACCCTCCAGCACACCCCTTGTCATTACATAAATTCAGTGCTGGAGGTGCCGGACCTGCGTTCCCTCGCGTTCTTGCTGAAGAAAAGCCCTGAATGTAAGTATGCAATACAGATAATGCACGGAGTTCAGCTTTAACTTTTTTTTCCCCCATTGGTTATTTTTTGTAGCATTTTAGGGAGGGGGAAGAAGAAAGGGGGCACCAGGAAAGAAGACCTTGCCACAGAGATGGAAAGACCACTTTAACCACTTGCCTTCTGTGCACTTAAACACCCTTCCCATCCAGACCAATTTTTTTGCTTTCAGCGCTCTCACACTTTGACTGACAATTGCGCGGTCATGCTACACTGTACCCATATGAAATTTTTATCATTTTTTTCACACAAATAGAGCTTTCTTTTGGTGGTATTTAATCATCTTTGGGTTTTTTATTTTTTACAAAAAAAAAGAAAAAAGACAGAAAATTTTGAAAAAAAAAAGGTTTTTCTTATTTTCTGCGAGTAAATTTTGAAAATAAATAAATTTTTCTCCTTCACTGATGTGCGCTGATGAGGCGGCACTGATGCGCACTGATAGGCTGCACTGATAGGCACTGATGAGGTGGCACTTATGGGCACTGATGAGGTGGCACTTATGGGCACTGATGAGGAGGTACTAATATGCCGCACTGATAGGCGGCACTGATAGGAGGCACTGATAGGCGGCACTGATGAGCACTGATAGGCGGCACTGATGAGCACTGATAGGCGGCACTGCTGGGCACTGAGAGTTGGCACTGCTGGGCACTGGGAGGTGGCACTGCTGGGCACTGAGAGGTGGCACTGATAGGCGGCACTGCTGGGCACTGAGAGGCGGCACTGATGGGCACTGATAGGCGGCACTGATGGGCACTGGCGGATGGCACTGATGGACACTGACGGGTGGCACTGATGAGCACTGATGGGCAGCACCATCAGTGCCCACACTCAGTGCCCATAGTGCTGCCAGTCAGTGCTCATCAGTGCCTAGATGAGCAGGCACTGATGGGCACTGACTGGCAGCACTATGGGCACTGATGGGGGGGCACTGTAGGCGGGCACTGTGGGCAATTTGTGTATGTGTTTTACCTCTTGTAATCAGGGCACTAGTGATCGGTGCCCTGATTACATTTCTTCTGTGTCCCTGGCGCTGTGAGGCTCCCTCTCCTTCCTCACACTGCAGGCTCCGTGTGAGGAAGGAGCGCCGGCGATGAGAGATGATCTCATATGTTTACATATGAGATCATCGCTCATTGGACGGCCCGATCACGTGGTGAATGGCCGCTGTGATTGGCCATTCACCACGATCTGTGATCGGCTGTGTCCAAGGGACACGGCCAACACAGATTTTCCCCGATGCGCGCTCTCGGGAGCGCGCGGGGAGACTGCTTCTGGGAGGCCGTTTAAAAACGGCCTCCCGAAAATTCGAGTCCGCGCTGCAGCCGTATATAGGCTATAGCGCGGACCGGAAGCAGTTAACATATGTATAGGGGTACACGTTTCAGGGGAGGAGGGGGATGTTTTAAAAATAGAAAACTAGAGTTATGCTTTAGGCCAGGCTCACACTTATCCGGTGCGTTAACCCAAGTCGTCGTATATTATTGTGGTTGCGAGGAATATTGCACTTATGGTAAGGACAGACACTTTAATTTGTACTTAGAAACACAGTATATAAAAATCAGAAAGCCTCCAGAAATAATAGATTTTTATTAAAGGGATGTAGATGTCTTGACAAGGGATAAATAGTTTCAAGATAAAAGAGAGAACACAAACACATTTTTCTTTATCTCTTGAAGAGTTTATTGCGGTACATTTTGTCCTCCACCGAAAGTCCACAAAAGAGTTGTCAATATTTCACAACTGGCTTTTCTAGCTATTTGCTTATTCAAAAAAATGGAAAATGCACCGATGAAGCGTGATAGCATCAATTAGCTCTGTAATATCTGCAACATTTCAAAAGAACTGAGAAGTCTTGCAGTTATATCTCTGGAGTTTCCAAAAGAATAAGAAACCAATGAATCCATCTTACTAACAACTAAAAATAATAGAAATGTAGGTTTTGGCAGGTGTTACGCTTTAGAGCTTTTTTTTTTATTATGATTTTTATTAATTTAATTTTAATCAATATTACAAAATATTTAACCTCCCTGGCGGTCTGATTATGTCCAGATTTCTGTGCTAAAAGCGGTACATTGTTTTGCATAGAAATCTATTGTTTTACATTTTAAAACTCTCCTTCCACTGTGATCCCCCGCCGTCCTTCCCTGCCATCCTCCGCCGCCGTCCTCATGCCATCCTCCCGCTGTATGCTCAGCCAATGCCGGCACCTGTCTTCCGACTCCCTTCTCTGCGAGCGTTTCAAAGCAGGGAGGTGGAACCGGCGGCAAATTCAAAAGTGTAAATACACCAACATGACATGATACAAAGCTGTGATCCGGATTACACTGTATCATCCCATTTCACCACAGGATTTCACCTGGTGACTTTTCCAGTGCCCTGCCTATGCTTTTCCAGTTCTTTGTGCCTGGAAAATAGAGAACGACCATGGCGTCCAAAAAGCATTCTTTTTGCGCAAAAAGTGCTTTTAGACAAACGGGAAAACAGCGACAGCGAAACTGAGTTACTTGAAGAACTGAGCGATGTCGATTCATGGGAAAATTCGTCATCAGGTACAGAAAGTGACGACAGCGACGATTCTGATGTCTCTTTCTGGCACATCGTTGGAAATTCTGAAGAATCATTTGATATACTTCCCAAATTCCACATGCTCTGTGCCAGAAAGAGACATCAGAATCGTCGTCACTTTCCGTACCTGATGACGAATTTTCCCACAAATCGCTATCGCTCAGTTCTTCAAGTAACTCAGTTTCGCTGTCGCTGTTTTCCAGTTCGTCTAAAAGCGCTTTTGCGCAAAAACAAACGTTTTTTGGACGCCATGGTCGTTCAAAATTTTCCAGGCACAAAGCACTGGAAAAGCACAGGCAGGGCACTGGAAAAGTCACCAGGTGAAATCCTGTGGCGAAATGACATTATACAGTGTAATCCGTTAGGATCACAGCTTTGTATCATCTCATTTCTGTATTTACACTTTTGAATTTGCTGCTGGTTCCACCCCCCTGCGTCGCAACGCTCGCAGGGAAGGGAACCGGAAGACAGGTGTCGGCAATCAGCCGTGCACAGAGCAGGGAGAGACTGTGAGGAGGCCGAGGAGGACGGCGGGGGAGCGCAGGGAGGTCGAGTAATGTTCTGGAGTAATCCAGAGTGTGGCTCCCCCAGTAACCCCCCCCCCCCCACTGTGCTGCCCCCCCTTCCCCATTGTGCTCCCTTCCCTCTCCTGCCAGCTGCTGCATGAGATGTGTCACAATAGAGAACCAGGAAGGGGTTGGTAAATATGTAATTTACCAGCTCCTACCTTTTCTGAAAGGACAGAGTCATAGTCAGTGACATTGTAAAAAAAATAAAATAAAATGATAAAAAATAATAATTTTAAAAAGAATTAAAAATACTAAAAAATAAAAACTACTGACACCAGTGGGTGAACTTCCAGGATCGCAAAGGTCACATTTGCAACCGGCCCTGGCATTCCACCACCGTGGGGAGGCCTTAAGATGGCAGGAAAGGGGCCCACTGCAGAACTTGTGAAAGGTCCTGCTGCTGGACTGTAATAAAGGGCACCGCAATGAGAGTAAAGGGCCCCAGGATCAGGGGGAAGAGCCCCAGACTTGAAGGGAAAGGCCACGGCCAGGGGTCCCTTCATGGTTTCTTGCACCAGGGCCCTGAAGGTTTTAGTTACGCCTCTGTCCAAATCATTTGGTGGAGGGGGTTATGGTGTGGGGTTGTTTTTCAGTGGTTGGGCTTGGTCCCATAGTTCCAGTGAAGGGAACTCTTAAGGCATCAGCATACAAAGACATTTAGGACAATTTCATGTTCCCAACTTTGCATTAACAGTTTGGGGTTGGCTCCTTCCTGTTCCAACATGACTGTGCATCAGTGCACAAAGCAAAGTCCATAAGGACATGGATGAGTGAGTTTGGGGTGGAGGAACATGACTGACCTGCACAGAGCCCTGACCTCAACCTGATAGAACACCTTTAGGATTAATTAGAATGGAAACTGCGAGCCAGGCCTTTTCATCCAACATCAGTGCCTGACCTTACAGATGCACTTCTAGAAAAATAGTCAAACATTCCCATAGACACACTCCTAAACCTTGTGGACAGTATTCCCACAAGGATTGAAGCTGGTACAGCTGCAAAAGGTGGGCCAACTCAATATTGAACCCTATGGACTAAGACTGGGATGCCATTAAAGTTCATGTGCATGTAAAGGCAGGCGTCCCAATACTTTTTACAACATAGTGTATCTCTTAAACACAGACACATAAACTGAGTATCAACACAAAGTATAGAAACCCTCACAAAATTCATGTGTTATATACTGTAAAAAAATTAAATAAAAAACTATTACCATTGCTATAATAGTCACTGGTATATGATCAAAATGTATATTTTATTTATGCGCAACTCTGTATTCCTTGTATTTCCTGCTTATCTATGTTGAAAATAAAACATTTTGAAATGTTAAATATATATACTGTATATATTAAAAAGCAACATGAACCAATATCAGACATGGGAGTAAGTCACACATGTGCAAGTCACAAGCAAGTCTCAAGTCTTAACCTTCAAGTCTCAAGCAAGTCCCAAGTTACTGTGGAGAAAAGCAAGCAAGTCAAGTCGAGTCCCTGCTAGAAGTCAAGCAAGTCAAGTCATTTATTTTGGTCAAGTCACAAATCAAGTCAGAATACTGATCTACCCCAATTTTCACCTTTAAATCAGTTAAAAGTCAGTGGTCAGGAAAGGTTTTGTTGTATTTTCAACATTAACAAAACTGCTAAGTGTTTTTTTCTTGGCATATTACCCACATGGAAGAAAAATATATTAAAAATATATTAAAAAAAAACATTTTTTATTTTTCCCAAATATATTGGAAATATATTTGAAATGCTACAATTTTGGCCATATTCAGTATATTTCAAAATATTTTTTCCCTAAATATATTGAAAATACATTTTTCTTACATATGGGTAAAGAAACACTTTGAATGTACAAACAGCTCAAAATCCTTCGTCCGGTCATGTTTACACACCACAGTCACTAAAAACATGTTAAGTATTTCCATTGTTAAACAGCCAGTGTCCTAAAAATCAGAACACACTGAGGTGTTTTAAGTGACTGTGGTGTCAGAAACATAACAGACATTAATTTTGCTTTAACACATCTTGAGAAAATGCAAATATTTAATAACTTAAAAAAGTAAAGTCATTTAGAGTCATATGTCTCAAGTCAAAGTCAAGTCTCAAGTCATGACTACCAAGCCAAAGTCAGGTCGAATCTTTTATTAATTTTAGTCAAGCAAGTCTCAAGTCCTCAAACTGGTGACTTAAGTCTGACTTAAGTCAAGTCATGTGACTCGAGTCCCCCACCTCTGCCCAATATCCAACCAGTCCCCAATATGCCAAATATCAGCCAGTGACCAGGGTGCTCATCCTGGCATCACCAGGTTCATTGAGATACAGTAAGTTGTAAGTACAATAAAAGTTGTTTGGAGATCATTTCTAGCTGTAACTGCAGTTTTCTGTGAGATGGCGCGTCTCTCTTTATATATGATGGCGAAGGGAGAAGGAGAAAACTTCCCTCTAGATTATTTATATGTTTTCCTGCTTTAACATAGGCACATCTGTAAAATTCATTTTCTCTAGGGGTCTGTCCTATGTACCGAGTTATGTGGTGCCTAGCACCAAGTCTATTTAAATCAATTTAAAACTTTTTTATCTGTATTTTGAAAATTTGAAAATTAAGAATTGGGAAAAAAAACGTATGCGCTGACCATCTTAACAAATGATATAAAATGTATAATTGCTATTAAGAACCAAGTAAAACTAAACTGCTAATATATCTCCAGCTAATGTCTGGCAGGATCAATAAGTTCTAATTACTACAAAATCTGGTAGCTAGTAAATAATGTTAAAGAAATAAAGCAATAACACGATAGTCAACATGTGCAGAATTAAAGCAGAATGGTTCAATCCCCGGGTAGCTGAGAATTCAGAATGATGACAGGACTGGTGCAAATTGCTCTACCCATGGCGCGGCAACTGCCACTTAGGTTATTCTTCAGCAATAAAAATCGGAGGTTCTAGCCTTTCCCAAGAGGGTTCTCATTATTCCCAACTCTATCCCAAAAAAAAAAAAAATATTAGACTCACTTTAAGGTCCCTTTCACACAGCTGACTTTACCACCCCTCTGAGAAAAAGAGGTGGTTGAGAAGGAGTTTGGTGATATTCAGCCTTCTGAACGCTTTTTTTCCTTTTGCTCCCAATGGAGATTTTCCATTGAAATACCACAAGGTAACCACACTTAGCACCTGGTTGGTGCACGGTTCTTGACTTCAATTGCACGTTTGGCAAACTGCACCACCAGCCTAATGCAGGCATCCCAACCTGCAAAAACAAATTTCAGGGAGGTGGCAAACTCATTTCAGGGAGGTGGCACTCTGCGTCGCCCCCCCCCCCCCCCAAACTAATTTAACACAACTAGAGGATGATCAAAGGAAATGGAATCAGTATACAGAGGTTTACTTCTTCTGAGAGATATTAAAGTAACACTCGAACCACCATGACCGCTTCAGTGATTTGAAGTGGTGATGGTGGTAGAAGACAGAAACACTGCACATGCTGGGATATTTACAATTATGTGCTGGGGGATAGTTGCACCCCTAGCACATGTGACTTAGGCAGCCAGAAAATGTCATGTCCTTATTCATACGTATGTACAAGGACATGACATATTATGACAAAACACAACTAGTTATTAAAAAACATATTGCAACAATTTACACACGCTAATTCACATACCTTTCCTACTTATTTTGCAGACTGCTGGTGTGGTTACTGCTGACGGTTATTGCTGGCGGGTACTGCTGGCAGTTCCTGCTGGTGGGTAATGCTGGCGGTTACTGCTGGCGGTTACTACTGGTGATTACTGCTGGCGGTTACTACTGGTGATTACTGCTGGCGGTTACTACTGGTGATTACGTCTGGCGGTTACTACTGGTGATTACGTCTGGCGGTTACTACTGGTGATTACTGCTGGTGGTTACTGCTGGCCGGTAATGCTGGTGGGTAATGCTGGTGGGTAGTGTTGGTGGGTAATGCTGACGGGTAGTGTTGGTGGGTAATGCTGGCGGTTACTGCTGGCAGGTACTTCTGGCTGTTACTGCTGGCTTGTAATGCTGGTGGTTACTGCTGGCTTGTAATGCTGGTTGTAATTGCTGCTGGGTAATGCTGGTGGGTAATGCTGGTTGTTACTGCTGGTGGTTACTGCTGGCACTGCTGGTAGGTAATGCTGGTCATGCGGGTACTGTTGGAGGAAGCAGCGGTTGCAGTAGAGAGCAGAGCCGCTGCTTTCTGTATGGCTCCTGTCACAGGCGGAGTGCATTTTATATCACTCTGCCTGTGACAGAGCCAGAACTATACAGGCAATGACTCTGTCACTAACTGCAGGCATCCTAACTCTCCCGCGGCAGCAGGGAGATCGCACGGCACTTGCGGGTGTCTGTGAGCCACCAGCCAAAGGCGGGAGACTCCCGCAAGTCGCAGGAGACTTGGGATATCTTCTAATGCAACATGCTGAGTTATATTTTCAGGACCTCCCTTTTCAAGGTAAGTGAAGCCCTATTAGTTATCATGAAATTCTTGAGTATATTCCATATCAGTGCAGCGCTACTCAAAGCAATTGTATGTCCCCCTGGTGCCCAACATGTGGCCTGTTGGCCCTCTATATGCAGCCCCCACATATTGGGCACCATACAGGAAGATGTGTAGCAGCAGGGTGCCAGGCTCTGGAATGCTCTTTGCGTTCCAGCACCCAACACTGAATGAGAGAGACTTTACTATGGGCAGAGATATTTCCACCCACATAATGAGCAGCGCAGAAGTGTGTAATGGGTAAGTGATCACCCATGGGGGGATAGGGGCTATCTTTCACTGCCATGACCATCGATGGCCTGGGACGGTTAACTTTTACTGCCACTGACCACCAATGCAGGGGTGGGGGGGTTAAATTGCACTGCCACTGACCACCAATGTGGGGGGATAATAGCACTGATACCAATGCTGGGGGTTATTATTGCAGTCAGTGACACCAACATTAGGGGTTATAATTGAACTCACTGACACCAATGTTGGGGGTTTTTATTAAACTCCCTGATACCAATGTTTGGGGTTTTTATTACGTCCACTGACACCAATGCTGGAGGTTAATATTCCACTCACTAACATTAATGCTGGGGGTTATTGTACTACACCTTTTTCAGTGTGCATTGTTATACACTTCAAAAAATGCAGCAGAACTGACAATTTTGGACATTGAGGTGAACAAATGTGCTACTGTTGTGTGGCCCTGTGGAGGTTTGGGGGGCTGCACTTAGGACCCCCAATTAATTTTCTAGCTGACCTCCACTGGTATAGTCTAGGTCTATTGTGTGAGTGACTGTTTGTTATGTCATGTCCATCTATCGCATACAGTTCAAATCCCAACCACAGCACTACCTGCCTGGAGTGGCTTTCCTCCATGTACTCTGGTTTCCTTCCATGCTCCAAAGACATGCAGGTAGGTCAATTGACTCCTGTCTAAGGTGGCCCTAGTATGTGTAAGTATGAATGTGATTTAGGGACCTTAGATTGTAAGCTCCTTGAGAGCAGGGACTGATATGAATGTAAAATACATATGTAAAGTGCTGCATTAATTGATGGCACTATATAAGTACCTAAAATAAATAAATACTCACCTTTCCGATGGTCGCTCCCCAGTGCTGGCATCTTCTCTCGTGTGCCGGTCTTCGACCGTCTTCATTAGCCAGCACAGGATGACATCAATCCCGTGCATGCCATGGAGCCACTCAGCCTGGCACACAGGGACTGGCCCAGCTTTATAGGCTGGGCTACGCATGCACAGCTCAGTTTACAGCGCCAGAGAAGACAGTGCATTTTATTGCATAGGAATCATTGCAAGTGTGATAATAAAAGCCTAAAAAGTCCACATGCAGTGCTAAAAAAACACCTAGATATAGTCCAAATTTCAGTAGAAGGGAAGAGATGAAAACCCCGCACCAACTTCAGTGTGAAACAGAAGCACACCACACTGCTATCGTTATAATATCTCCTTACCAGAAGATAGGTGAAACAAGCAGTATATCAAGGGCCTTCCCAACAGCCAACATCAGATGGACGATTCAACACTCTAGCCGACCAGTATATGGCTCACACTGGATCAAAGATCAATGGAATGGATCCAGGATTGGTATCTGATAATAATCCTCCACTCGGCTAGACTCTCCAAACACAAGGAAAAAAACCCACGTGACAGATATAAAAATCTCATAGTGAAGTATGTTTGGCCAAATTACAACATTTATTAAAATTGTACTTACAATAACATGGGTGAAATAAGCATAAAATGATATCCAATGTTGCGGCTCTAGCCTGCTTGTATCCCACAAGAACCGTTTGATGCGTTTCAACCAATAGGCCATCGTCAGAGGCGTGGCCTACTGAAACAAGTATGCCTATTTATCCTAAGAAACCGGAACTTGCGTCAACGGCCGGAACTAGCGTTAACCGGACATTGACAACCAGAACTATCGGACCTACGTCCAATGCGTTCCAAAACCCGTAAGTAATGAAGGATTCTATATCGGGAAGTAGTCAACCAGGATTCCCCAGTCCAAATCACATACAAACCTGAAAGTAATTAAAAATATACTGGGTACATTTTAACAGTGCCAAGTCAAAAAGCAAAACGTGAGACAAGGCTAGAACACCAGCCTGTCTCTATATTAATGTAGAAAATTGTGGTTGATGATAAAAACCTATCAAACACACGCCCAGCGCTAGTAGTCCCTACGAAATACTAGATGATAACACAAAGTATTGACATGCAACACAATACTGATGTAACTCCAAGTATTAGCATGTAACACTGAACTGGTGCAACAATAAATATAAATAAATCAATAAATATATATATCTGATTAGCAGCCGCTGTAAATAAACAGTACTATAAATGAAGTGCAGTTAATAACGTGTCAATACACAAAATCAGTCACACTCAGCAGCGCTATACTCAAAGTCATCCGCTCTGAGTATCAAAAACGTCAAATATAAAACAAAATGCACAGGACCATCATACGAATGTAAGTGTCCATTACATAGAGCAGTCTCTATAACTCCCCAGTGAGGTCTTCTACTGTCAGAGTGACATGGAGTTCATAATCCCAGATCGAATGAATAGTGGTACTTCAATCCAGATAAAGTGAAATGGGTTCACCACCACACCTCCAGTGCTCCCCTCTAGATTAAACACTCACCAGACCAACAGAGATCAGAAGCCTCTATGTTATTGCCTTTCAGTTGTCTCTCCAAATTAATAGATACAGATCACTGCGCGCTGTAGCTTCCTGTTTCCTGTGCTCAGACTCTCCAGTACCATGTGACACAATTTGACCAATGGGAAAAGACAAGAGTAGGGCTCGGATAGTGTGATAACGTTTTCAACTGTTTATTGCTAAAAACACAATCAATCCACCCCCCCCCCCCCCTGTTAAACATGCTTACATTCAAGTGTAGGATATTCAGCATATAAGTTAACGGAATACCGCCAGTATGTAGCCCAATCCGGCCGATCAGTCAGCTCCCCGCAGATCTCCCACCTCTGCTATGGAAGACACGGCTTCTCTGCAAGGACATCCGACTCCTGGTGTCTCCACGATAGCGGCGTGCTGGCGTGCTGACGCGTTTCATTGTAAAACGACTTCAACAGAGAACCTGTTGAAGTCGTTTCTTCAAAGATTCCATCCCGTCTCCAAATTTCTGATTGTTATTACTTTTTTAAGTTTTAATGTATCGATATCTTTCAACACCAAATCCTTAAACACTGAAATTGATGGAGCTACATTACCCGGTGGAGCTACATTACCCGGTGGATTGAAGAGGGAGGCGTTAGACAAACCCGATTGTCTAACACCAACATCTGCTCCACATGTCACTCTGGGTGGTTTTGAAAGGAGATATCATTTAATGTTAATCTTCCTAATGTATTTTTGCACATCCATGAACGCCCCAAATTTACTTAGAGGCTTATCAGGGTCAAATTTCAGGCCATGATTCAACACAAATTACTCTTACGGAGGTTGAAAATACCCGCATTATTTATACCCTTCTCCTCTTTTCGGATCTCTTAACTTGCCATTTAAAGACCAAGTTATTCTTGTAATCTTCTAAATCTCTTACCTATTTTTTCTTTGCTCCTGATCCTTTTTTTTTCCAGCACTTTCTTTAAATTATCCAACTTATTTTTATAAGACAATTTACCTTTAAGTTCCATGATGTCGTCATCTAACTTTTTGAGCTTGTGTCTCTTCCGTGCAATTAGAAATCGCAACAGGTCGAGCCCCACATCGTTAAAATATTTATTCCACCCCATGAGATCCTGCTCATCCTTCTGGGCAGTGATCTCAAATCTCAGGCTCCTGGGAACCATATTATCTTTCAAATACTTCTCCAGAAAGGCCACATCCCAGTTAGCATGAACTTCTGAGATCAGGAGGTTTTTAAGGTGTACAAATAAGCCACCCATATCTGAATTCTGTTGTGCCTCCAAACTGCTAAAAGCATCCTTAATAAAAAGCCTGCATGCTCAATGTTTGTTATAGCAGAACTTCAGTTCCTCTTTAGGTGTATGTAACTAGACTCTATATTGTTTGTCCAGTAAAAATGTATTGAAACAGAAATGTTCACACCTTGAAGTAAAGCGTCGCGATTGTGGCAGTGTGGACAGATGTGAGCAGTAGGTCGAGGGGGTCAGGGGACAGTAAAAACAACCACCGGTTTTTACTGCAAAACATTGGTGTTAAGCACCAACAATCCCGCGCAGTGGAATGAAATTATAATATATTATAAACAAGTAAATAAATATATAAATTAAGGGAGCTCCAGCATAAACGTGAAAAACGCAACAAGTGACAAACTTATATAGTGAAATATAATAGCCGCGCTCAACCAATGTGTGAATAATTCCTGGGATTATACAATAGATGTAATGCAAACAAATATGTAGTGCAAACAAAGGTAATATTGTGGAATTTCAATAACCCAAGTGATTGGTGTTAGATGAATAATACCTAAACATAAATATGAGTGTACATGTTCAATACATTGATAAATTGCAAAAAAAATAAATAGCAAAATGAAGTGGTAAAGTCAAATCAGTCCCAGCAATAAGCTATTGTGGGATATAAAACCACAGCAGACAGTCCAGATAGGTACAAGGCTGGAAATCCTAGAAAGGTGTATCTTCTGACAGCAAGACCTGCACCAAAAAGACTTATGGCGCTTTTCCACTGCATGGAACCGAGCGGTTCGGCTCGCTTTTGTGCTTTTCCACTGCTGGTACCGCATGGTATAGTGTATGAACGGTTCGGTACGGTTCGGTACGGTACGGTACGGCGGCGCTTTTCCACTGCATGGAACCGAACGGTACGGCTCTCAAAAACAGTACCTACTTGATTGTGGTTCCAACAGGTACCATACCCGGTACCATATACCACAATCCTTTGCATGCAGTCACTACTAACCACTGATTGGTCAGAGAATTCCACCCACCCCGTTGTTATTCTACCCACTTAACTTTAGTACTACTTTACTGGAAAAGCAAACCATACCGTACCGTACCGAACCGTTCCAACACCGTACCATGCGGTACCAGCAGTGGAAAAGCAAACCGGGCCAAGCAGGGCCAAGCAGGGCCGAGTAGAGCCGAGCCGGTACTTGCAGTGGAAAAGTGCCATAATTTCACCCGGTGGTACAAGCCGCTTACCAGATCAGATGAACCCCAAAATTATAAGGTGTCAATGGTAGCCTTAGTCATATATATATATATATATATATATATATATATATATATATATATATATATACCAGGTGGTTAGGATAAATTCAGAAGTAATCCTCCAGCCGAATCCTATATGTATCACGATTAGAATTGTACCATCTACAGTATGTAGCTCCAATTCAATCATACATGGATAAAAGAGAGAGCTCCATGGTGAAGTAAATCAAATCAGGGATGCTTTATTAAGTGAAATAAAACGTACAATTTGGCTTCTTGTAACACAGCAGACATTCAAAGAGTAAGTGCCGAATGCCGAGGTAGACGCGCTTCCGCGTTCCAGGATGTGTTCCACTGAAAGCCGGAAGTGGCGTACTGGCGTAATGCGATCAAACTTCCCGACATGTTTCGTCAGCGCGCGAGCTGACGTTTTCAAGGGTCATGACGGTCATGAGGGTCATTGAAGGTAATGTCTGCTGTGTTACAAGAAGCCAAATTGTAAGTTTTATTTCACTTAATAAAGTATCCCTGATCACCGTTTTTTACTGCCTCTTTGCCACCCATGAGAACTTTAGCCTTATGAATACAGTAAACCCCCGTTATATCGCGGTTCAGTTTTTGCAGTCCCGGTATTTTGAGGTTTATTTCTGTAAGACTTATTAATATTATTATACTAATTAAATCATTGTTAATTAAATATTTTTGTGTTTTCTATTGCTCTTGCTCTGTCTCTCAGTATCTTTTATGTGTTTAAATGTGTTTCTATTGTTTTTAAAGTGTGTTTAAAGACCTTAAAATGCTTCTAAAAGTATAGTGACAGTTATAAAAACATATAAACAATATAAAAAACAAGCTGCGCTAGAAATTGAAACAGTCCATATGAATGTCCATAAATGTAAATGTAAAGTGATGACACTTGTGCAGGTACCGCTTACCAGATTCCAAACAATAAAGAACCAAATAGGTGAAGGCAGGTATCTTCAAAAGTGAGACGCGGTAAACTTCAAAGGACTCCAATATGATTCTCCTCAGTGAAACATTAATGAAAAAAAAGAAAACAACACCATAGTGTAAACCGATAATGGAATGAGGAGTAGATGCACCAAATAGGTTATGACCTGTGCAGGTACCGCTTACCAGAAGTGACAGATTTTGTAGCCAAAATGTAGTATGATGACTCCACCAGGTCTCAAAGAATGAACAGCAAGCCTGCACTCTTGTGATGCAAATCTCCAGAAATGGGTATTATATAAAAAAGAAAAAAAGGGCAAACGCCATAGCGTAAAACCAAAAACAATAGGTAATGACAACCGAAATGTGTGAAACTGGAATTCCAGTGCTGAATGTGGTAATTGAGTAGTGAAAGAGTGACAACCACCACCAAACTGAGTAGATACCCCTTACCAGATATAGCAAGAGGAAATTCAGATAGTCTCCCCAGTGTGATTGTCCGCTTACCAGATGGACTAATATATAAGCATGTAGAGATAAGGGGTCCCGATCATGCAACCAAGAGGGCACCAGTAAGGATGGGTACTCTTACCGACTCCAGGTGGTATATGAGCGGGGGTTCAGAGTAACATCGGGCTAAACTCCAATTGGACTCCTCCAACCAAGGCTCAGGAAGTAGTGCAGGTTAACCGAGGAATAAGGAGGGGAGAGCCATAGCATAAAATCCAACGATAATTTATTCAAAACATAAAAGTTGCACTTACAAACATCAGATGACAATACGTGGGTAGAAGGGAGGTAACAGCCGCCGGCCGGACGGCTCCGCTCGCCCGTCCTTCGTAGACAAATGCGTAGGTGTGACGTCAGCACGCCGTGACCTGACTAGTTTCATCAAAGATGATATTCTCAAAGGTTTGAGAATGTCATCTTGCTGCTAAGAAATTCAAATCCTAAAGTACATCTAAACCCAAAATGTTTTTGCTCTTTTTGGATAAATTAGGCAAGGATTAGATCCCCTGTCAGGTTTCTATTGCTGTTTGTGCTTTCACTGGGCAGATGCACTCTATATTTGTCATGGTGATTATTATCACTGAAAATTAAAGTGAAGGAACATTTGGAGTTGCCACCAGATCAGGAATAGAGGGGAAATAATTTAATGGGGATACTTGCTAATACACATGTGCAATTAGTTTTGTTACAATTCAAAATTCAGACAAAGTTTTCAGTATGCATCTGAATCTCGGAATCGCAATAGTAATGAATTTCAATGAGTCCAAAATAAATTATAACAAAACAATGAATTAATTGAATTAATTCATATTCATTTGTTTCATTCTGAACTTTTGTTTGAAGCATCCAAAAATAATGTAACAACATATATTATATTGCATTAATATTTTTCATTATTATAGAAAAATGCACTACAGCACATATAAAATGGAAACATATTGCCATTAATACAGTAAGGTATAAAAGTGAAATAAGATGATGACTCCTACTTATTATCAGAATCTCCGAAACATAACATAACGAATGAATACAATATTAATTAATCTACTGAAATAACAAATAAACACATTAAACATATATAGCCAATCTTCCCAAATACGAATAGACTTGGAACAAAGAATTTTTGAAACAAATCCAAATATATGAAACTAATTTCAAATAATCAAAACGATTTCCGAAAATGAACCATTCTAATATGAATATGACGAAATTGAATGAATAATTTAACGAATGAACCCGAAACTAAACAATCTTTTTTCGTCATGCACTTTTCTACACGCTAAAGTAACAACTGAAAGGGGATTACCCTCACTTTGGAGAAAGTTCCTCAGGAAATGAAGGGAAACGTTCCCAATTAAACAAAGATGCAAATTCCTCCTTGCAGTGAGTCTGCACCCACATTGCAGGTGTTAAATACTCATTTAGGTCTAGAAGAGAAAAGCACTTTTACTTACTCCGCTTCTCCCCACACTCCAGCGATGGACGGACCAGTGCCATCCTCACATCCAGTGCAGGGCTTTTGGTCTTGATGACGTCATGACCTTAGACCCCTGGAGTATGGGGGAGAAGACACTGTGGGGACCAGTCTGGTGGCATGAAGGATTGGATAAGTAAATGTAATTTTACATGCTTCATAGACCTAAATGTATGGAATTTATGTGCAGCTCCATTGCAAGGGAGAATTATCAATTCACTGGAGTTGGGATTGAAATTTTTCCTGTTCTATCCAAAATGAAAACATTTTTAACATGGAGGAACCCTTAAAATAACTTTACGGTCTCACGGAACCCCTGCAAATTTATTTTCCAATAATTTTTATTGAACAGTATTTTACAAGAGAAAGTTATAAATCACATTATATAATAATAGTGGGGTAATGCAAAATCATACATCTCCACAACCTTACAAAAATAATAATAATAATAAAAAAAAAAAAAAATTGAATCACATATGGTCACGGAAATCAGGACCTACTGAAGTTCATGCTTGCGGTAAGCCTAAATGCATGCACAAAGATAACAAAATCTTACCACCACGGTACATTTCTAATTAAACAAGCATATGGTCAAGATGGCTACTTTGCCTAACAGTAAACCACCAAGCCACAATGCGATGTTCAGAGCTGAGTCTCAACAGAAGACATCTATACTATTGACCGAGTACACACTCCACAGTCTTGTGCACTGACATAATGTATGATACCTGACCAATTGGAGAGAATGACTTCGCAACCCAAAAAATAGGAGTCCACATTCTACACAATCAGCGTGGGAATGTCGCTTCCCAGAAAAGGGACAGACAGAAAAGGACTAAAAGGAAAAAAGAAAAGAGAGGATGCGCCAGCTCTTAACTACTTTTATCAACTTTATAGTACATTAGCATGATGGTCAGTGGGTAGAAGGCTCCTTACATTCATGGTCAGTTGGCCGGCAGCACTGATCATTCTGGATAAACCCAACAGGCTGGTTGTACACACATGGATCGAAATTTAGCCTGTCACTATCCATGTATGGCCAGTTTTACAGTCAAAAATATCATTGATGTCTGTGGTTGGGTATCAAAAAATTGTCAAAAATTGATTGATGCTCAAGGAACCCCTAGTAACCTCTGCAGGAACCCTAGAGTTCCATGGAACCCTGATTGAGAAAAGCTGCTTTAGATAAAACAGCCCTAGCAATCTACCTTTCCTCTTTGATTATATAACCTTGTTGTAACTCATGCTTCTGTATTTGCCAAGCACTTGATTTATACCACCAAGTATCTTGCCTTTCCCATTGCAAAGCCGCAACACCTACTTGTCTACATCAAGTGGGTCCTCCATGGTTGGGAGCTCATTGTTCCTCTCTTGGGTCATACTTCTGTCTCTCTCCACAGGCATCAATGCCTAAGCAGCTCCAAGTGGCATCTACCTATTCAGCTTAGTAGAGGTATATAAAAGCTGTCCTCTTGACCTGATTCTATCCAAGCAGTAATAAGCTCTTCAGCTCAGCAGTAAACACTGTTATCACACATGATATACAGGCAGTTTCACATTTCAGGGCTGACAGATCCAATGAATGATGTCCTGTTTGCCAGGCCAGTACAAAGCTTCCAGTTGCCATGTTTGTGTTTGTTTAGAAATAGTACAATGATTTAAAAGGAGTTACCAAATAAACATTCAACCAAAGCCAAATGGAAGGTAAATAATGTCATAAAGTGAAGGAATGAAGAGAGGGTGAGGTCGGAGGCTCACGTGTCCCGATAACAGGCCGTAGAAGAATGGAGGCTGTGTAAGGATAAGCCCAAGACAAACTGTACATAGTCAGATACTGTACAGAGGACATGTCATTCATTGTACTGCGCACTGATTATGGAACGGTTGACAAATGCTTGGGAAGGGATTAGCTTATTCTAGAAGGGAAAACTCATTTTAGGAGTACATGTACTGAAGGCAGCTAAACTGAAATGTTAGGGCCCATTTACACTATTTGCATTGGGATGCGCTAAACGGCGTTGCCTTGCTCAGTCCCAACGCAATGACAAGCCAATTTGTGGTGCAGTGGTGTGCATTAAAAAAAGTACTATATACTATACACCATACTTTATTTTTAGGGCAACGGGCTGCTGCAAAAACCACGCATCTCAACACCACTGTGTGCATAGAACCTAATACCTAATGAAATGTCACTTGTTGATATTGATATTTCAATATAGGTTTAACAAAAGAAAAAGTAAACAGTCAGGTAAGGTGCATCAGCACTGTGTATTCCCAGCACTCACCAGCGGCCGTACCTAAAGTGGTTGTAAAGGGTGAAGGTTTTTTACCTTCATGCAATCTATGCATGAAGGTAAAAAACGTTCAGTGTGCAGCCCTAATACTTATCTAAGCCTGGTCTTGATCCAGCGATTGGCACTAGACCCGAGGCTCTCCCGGGTCTCTCTCTCCTGATTGACTGAGATGCCATTGTCAATCACAGCCAGTGAGGCAGCTGAGTCACGTTCTGTGTGTTTTTTGGATGCAGAGAGCCAGCTTGGGAGCGAGCACGCCTGAGTATCCCCACAGCGAACGGCTTGAGGGCACTCGGCAAGGGGGAGGAGCCCAGAGCGTTGGCGGGGGACCTGAAAAGTGGAGGATCGAGGCTGCTCTGTACAAAACCACTGCACAGAGCAGATAAGTATAACATGTTTGTTATTTTTTTTTATAATTTTTTTCCTTTACAATCATTGTAAGGTGTATGTCCAAATTTTTTTTCTTAGAATTTTTTTCTTTTTCTTGCAAAAAGTGTGCAATGGTAATGTAACCGGGAGGGGACTACAGTTGTCTGACACTGCAGACTTATTCTCTGCTCTCTCAGACTGTCTCTGTGCTCCCCTATTGTTGGTCTCGGATTTTCATGCATCATACTCCTGAGACTGGAAGAGCATTGTGGGAACTGCAGTCTTCTGAAAGCTATCACTGCACTACTGAACTGTTTGTGGACTACACCTCCCAGCAGGCCATTCGCTCCAGGGGAGAATTGTGGGAGAGACTATAAAGAGATCTGCTGACCAGGCCCACGCTCTCTTTCTTCCCAGGATCCATCGTGGGTGCATCGGTCCACCGCAGAGAGAGAGAGGGGACTACGGCCTACTGCACGCCACCCAGTCATCTGCAGACTCAGCCCAGGTGGGACGGAGGACACACACTACATTGTGGACACCCCTGCAGCATCGCTGATTGTGTCGGAGTCAGTGGGACTTACTGAATCAGCAGAGCATGACCAGCTCAGTGTCTCACAGCGTGGAGAGTTGACTTTGCTTGTTCTTCCAGGAGTTATAAGAGGATCATCAGGATTGAAGAGAGAGCACCTGCTCAAAGTCCAGTTATCAATTGCTACAGCATCTCTTTAACACTGTACTGTATACAGACACCCAACAATTGGATCAGTTAGTGGATCAACATTAATTAGAAAAAGCTATCTTGCCTTTCCTGTCTCACACTGTGCTACACTTGGGAATCATTTGTACTTTGAGCTCCAACTGTCAGTTACGATAATAGCAAGGCCTTGCATCTTAACATTGGTATTTTATTGCTTTTAAAGGGAACACGCTACTGGTATCTAGATGACCTTATCTCTCATTAGGATACAGGTACTATAGGCCAGCCTGGGGTTGCCCTTTAGTAGGAGTATTTCATATAGCAATTCATAGATTCATTCACTTACTGTGTATATTGGTGTTATTTGCTTGTTACTGTAACTGGTTATTTATCTGTTCTTTTAGTATTATTTCAACTGAGTCATAGCGGTTTACCTATGGCCTAGTTGATTAATACCTCTTTTAGGCCTTCCTTTTGAGTAAAGTAAATCTAAGGAGTTAAAACAGATTTGCATTGTGTCAGTGTATCATTTAAAGGTATACACATGTCTGAACCTAGAGTGTCGGGGGGGGGGGGGGGGGCTGGACAGATCACAGGGTCAAAGCGGCACAGAAGTACATGCAACTACAACCCCCCAAGGGGGCAGTGCTACATTTGGGGGCTCGTCCAGTATGTTCTTTGCTGCTGCACTCCCTAGTCAGCCCAGTCATGAGCCATTGAGAGGGAAAGATGTACCCAGTTGCTGCAGCCCCCTGGGGGAGGGCTCAAGGAGCTCAGATGGAGGGAAGCACTTTTATAGAGATCTCAGTAAGTGAGTGTACAGAGAAGGTGATCCAACAGTGGGTGAGGGCCTTAGTGCCAGAGCAGAGGGCCTACATCTTGGGTGTGAAGGTAGGGTTTACTGTGAACTACTGAACTATGTGTAGGTGTTGATGGGTTGTCAGGAAGATATACCTGTCTGTTTCCGGGAAGAAGAGCTATCCTTGATGGAAGGGGTAATTGCTCGGGTGGTCCCACTGCAAGAGAGGGAAGAGACCACGGAGGGACTAATGCCACCGCAGTCCAGTGTGGAGATAATGGGACCAGTTGGTGAAGACTCCTGTGGAGAAGGTGCCCCCCCCCCCCCCCCCGTTTCCTTTTATATGGACATGAGCTGACTAGTTGCGAGTTTGGTGAAGAATGGTTGCGGCAATGTGAACCAAGGATATAGGAAACTCCGGTCCCTTTTGGGGTAATTGCTCGGGTGGTCCCACTGCAAGAGAGGGAAGAGACCACGGAGGGACTAATGCCACCGCAGGCCAGTGTGGAGATAATGGGACCAGTTGGTGAAGACTCCTGTCCAAGGATATAGGAAACTCCGGTCCCTTTTGGGGCAATTGCCAACTCCGGGTGGAGAAGAGGAATTTGCGGCATGGATGAGTCAGGCCACCCAGGCAGTAGAAGAATGGAGCGTGCAGAGGCTGTGAAGAGACAGCGGCTTAGTGAGAGCCACAGAGGTCCAGCTGCTGAAGTGATCCGTAATTTGCGGATGGGAAAGAAGGAATGTGTAGCTATAGATTATATAGACACTTTGTATACTGTTTTTGGAAGGGTAGAGAAGACCCGGGATCTTTTGTACAAGTTCAACCACACCCACCAACAAAGAGTGGAGAGACTTTTAGAATACACTTCTCAAGTGGAAAGGATATAACACCAGATCATCCTCAAGAGGGGCATAGACTCCAATAATGCTGACCAGGCTCGACTGGATCGGGTCTTGCAAGGGGCCCGTCTAAATCATCCCATTGTGTTGAAGTTACTGCTAAACAGATGGTCCCTACTTACCCTGAACTGACAATAGAAGTAAGGGAGGAGGAAGCTTTGTTGGAAGAGAAGAGTCAAGGGGCTAGAGAGCTGGTTGTTGGAGGGGGGAATAAGGAAAAGCTTCTGCACTTGTTGTCCTTGCAGAACCTAGTTTCTCAGATGAGGATAGTAAGACCGAAGCAGACCAGGAAGGGCGTGAAAGCCCAGGCAGCAAGAAGTCAGCTGACTCCCCGAAATCTTCGCAGAATTGATGACTCAAGTAGCTCAAGCTCAAACTCAGGCTCTGATGCGAGTGATGGAGACCCAAGGGAAAACGCAGGAGCAAAGACTCAACCTTGGAAGATCACGGCTGTTTCCAACCAGGGAAAGGAGATGTTTTGAATGTGGAGAAGTTGGGCATTTCAAGGCTAAATGCCCCAAGAAGGAACCCAGCCCAGAGTTGCTGGCAGAAGTGTTAAAAGCCTTACAGAAGATACTCTTTCCAAAGAAGGAGGGAAACTTTTGGGGACCTCACTGAAGGAGCCATTTGAGCATCCTGGGACCAGACAGAGCTCCAGAGTCAGAAAAGTATTGAAGAAAAAACAGAGGAAGAAGTCTTCTGCTTGTCCTTCTACCTCTTCACCTGTGTCTAAAAGTGAGTTGCCTGAGTTAGGGGGAAAGACACAAGAGGTCAATGAACCCTCTCCTAAATGAGTTAGGAAAAGGACTCTAATACCATGGAGGAAGATAGTTAGGGCTCAGGCTATGGAGTCACTAGTCATAAATGTGCCAAAAGAAGTTGTAAAAAGGACTCCATTGCCATGAAGGCAACTAGTTAGAACCCAGCCTATGGGTGCACAAGCCAGAAATGTGCAAAAGAACTTGGTAGGGTCCTCTCCAATAGTTTTGCTACAAGTGGAAGGGATCTACACTAAAACTCTGCTTGATACTGGAGCCCAGGTAGCACTATTATACAGGGATTTCTATGACAAGCACATGAAGCATATCCCTCTGTACAAGCTGGGAGACCTGGAGATCTGGGGCATCGGCACCCAAAAGTTCCCTTACGATGGATACATACCTATCAAGATAACATTCGACCCTTCATTGGCTGGGAAGCCAGAGACCTAGCGGTTGTTTGTCCTCGGCCTCCGGGAGCAGGACAGAATTCATTGTTGATAGGAACAAACACTGACCTAGTGCAAAGATTTCTCATCCCACTGGCCGCAAAGGGCTCGGTTGCAGAGGAGATACACCTACAGCTGAGACATGCCTTTCAGGGTTTGGTCCAGGAACAAAGGGCACCAGCTGAAGGAGTGGGAAGACTGTGGCGATTGGAAACCTGAGAGAAGGTGTTTCAGCTTGGAGAGAGAGTATGTATGAAGCCACTGTCAAGTTATCTTTGGATAGAATTGGTCCCAGAACTCGTGCCCATGAATATGTTGTTGAAAACCGGGGGGGGGGGGGGGGAGTCCCGGTCAGTGTCTGAAATGTTACAGGTCAACCTGTCAGCCTAAAGCCTCATATAGTGCTAGGACGGGTGAGTGCGGCCACTCCTTTGACGTTGGATGATTTGGTTCAGAAGGCCACCGGAGGGGACCGGGAAAGAGAATTTCAATTCAACGTCCTGCTATGCCTCTCAAGGGGAAGGAGAGGATCAAAGCTCAGTTAGCGAGATGGGAAGAGATGTTATTTAAGATTGACATTGATGTGGGTTGTGCCAAGAGGGTTCAACAACTAATTCAGCTCAGTAAAGAGAAACCTTTCTGGTAGAGAGCTCGGCGGACCTTGAAGACCTTCGGGAACAATTAGCTGAAGAAGTCTAGGGTCATTAGGAAATTCAGAATCCATTACGTGTCCCCCATTGTGGTGGTGCACAGAAAGAATGGAACCATTCGAATGTGTATTGATTATAGGACGCTAAACCGAAGAACCATACCTGATAAGTACAACACCTCTCGGATAGAGGATGCCTTGCAGTGTCTGTCCGGAGCAAAGTGGCTCAGCGTGCGAGAGCTGAAGAGCGGATATTACCAGATACCAATGCACCCTGATGGCTGAGAAAAGACGGACTTCATCAGTCCATTGGGATTCTTCGAGTTTGATCACATGCCACAGGGATTGGCAGGAGCCCCAGCCACCTTTCTGATGTTGATGGAGAACACAGTGGGAGATATGAATTTGATAGAGGTGCTTGTGTACCTGGATGATATCATGGTGTTTGGCAAGACCCTAGAGGAACATGAGGCATGACTCGAAAAGGTCTTTCATAGGCTTTATGCAGAAGAGCTGAAAGTGACGTTGGAGAAATGCCTATTCTACCAGACGTCAGTCACTTATTTGGGGCATGTGGTCTCGGCCAAAGGAGTAGCCACTGACCCACCAAAGCTGGAAGCTGTTACCACTTGGCCTTGACCAGGGACTGTTACAGAGCTGATCTTGCTCCAATTATAAAAGATTTGTGAAGAATGTTGCGCAAATTGTGAGACCTCTGAACGAGTTGTTGCAGAGGGAAGGGAATGAAGATTCACAGAAGTTGAGTACAGGGGAGCAGCGGCTGTTTGGGCCCAGAAGACCGTGTGAGCCTGTTCAGGATCAATGGACTTCGAAGTGTAAAAAAGGCTTTTAGACATCTGAAGGAGAGCCTTACTGAAGCCCCAGTTCTAGCCTATGCTGACCCTTCCAAGTCCTATGAGTTGCATGTGGACACTAGCTGAGATGGGCTCGGAGGAGTTCTGTATCGAGAGATGGCAGGGAAGCTTCGTCCAATAGCTTATGTGAGTTGAAGTCTAACTCCCTCTGAGAGGAACTACCCTGTGCACAAGTTAGAGTTTCTGGCCCTCAAGTGAGCAGTAGTAGACAAGCTGCGAGATCACTTGTATGGAGCTTCATTTGCAGTTAAAACAGATAACAATCCTTTGACCTACCTGTTGTCTACTGCTAAGTTGGATGCCACTGGACATAGGTTGTTGGCTGCACTGTCTGATTTTCAATTCCGTCTCAAGTATCAGCAAGGGAAAGGAAATCGGGGTGAAGATGTTTTATCTTGAAGACTGTATGTTTCAGATGATGGTACCAGGAATTGGATACATTTGACCCCCGAATGAGTTAATGCAGTGTGTCATTGGGTAGAGCATCGTCATAAGGGGGCCACAGGAACTGAAGTCATGGGAGTTACCCCTGTTGGAATACCTCAGTATTACTGTGACCTGAATCATGTGCGCAGTCAAGAATTGCCTCAGCTGACAAAGGGGGATCTGAGAAGGGATCATCGGGAAGATCCACTATGTGACCTTGTCAAGAAGGCATTGGTAGCTCCCAGATGCTGCTGAAAAGTTTGGTTGATGGTGCCAAAGTCGTTTACAAAGAATGGGAACGAATGCAGTTGGAAGATGGGATTGTATATCAGAAGTGCCCATCTGAAGAACCAGAAGGTGTTCGACAATTTTTTCTTCCTGAAAAGCACAGGTTGATAGTGTTGACAGCTCTTTATGACAATCATGGACACCTGGGACCAGATAGAACTCTTAAGCTAGTTAGGGATCTTTTCTATTGGCCATCCATGAGGACTTAAGTTAAAACTTATTGCCGCTCTTGCCTTTGGTGCAGTTAAAGAAAGACTTTGCCCGGCAGGGCTGCCCCAATGGGCCACCTATGAAGTCAAGGGTCAATGGAACTGGTGTGCATTGATTTCTTGTGTCTAGAACCTGACCTGAGTGGGCGCAGAAATGTCCTGGTTGTGACAGATCATTTCACCCATTATGCTCAAGCTTTCCCGACCAAGGATCAACAAGCCAGTACAGTTGCCAAGAGGAGAAAGTGGCCTGCCCCAGCGTCTTCATTTGGATCAAGGTCAGGATTTTATATGTAAATTAGTAAAACGGCTGTGTGAACTGCTAAACATTTAAAAGTCCAGAACCACCCCTTATCATCCTCAAGGGGATCTGCAACCAGAACGTTTCAATTGCACTTTGTTGAACCTGCTGGGTACTTTACAATTAGAGAAGAAACAAGACTGGGGTGACCACCCTGCCGCTTTAGTTCACGCTTACAATAGCACGGTGAACAACTCTACTGGGTACTCTCCCTACTGGCTGATGTTCAGGAGGGAGGACCATCTGCCCGTGGACCTAGCTTTTGGAACGTCTACACATCGCACCTTTCAGGCCTCTTATCGAGAATATGTCAATAGACTTCGAAGTAATTTGAAGAGTTCTTATGAGAAAGCTCAGGAAGCATCCACTGCATTCACTGCAAGGTAACAAAGAAACAAAAGAAATTTCGATCTCAAAGTGAGAATTCAGGACTTGCAACCAGGAGTGCCAGGTAAACACAAACTAGCTGATCAATGGCGTTCCCAACCTTCATTGACTGCAGATGGATACCTGGGCTTCCTGTGTATCAAATTTGCCCAGAGGAAAAGACAGGTCTGCTTAAAACCTGGCATGGAAACCACCTTTTGCCCATATCTGAGGCCATTCGGATGTCTTCACCCCCTTGTTCTGATACACCCTGCTCTCCTACTTTAAGGCCTAGAACCCGTTGGACGCCCAAACCTGCATTCTGAGAGGATGAGGAAGAGGAGAGTGATGAAGAAGAATTGACTCTTAACTGGTTGTGGGTTCCATATGCCATATGCATTACATGGTCAGCAAAAGGCTAAAGTGACTCTGTGGTTAAAATAAACCTGATAATAAATGTGGTCTCTGCAAAGAATACAGTAAATACTTCCAAAAGTGTCAATATCCTGGTCTGCCACTGAGCACTGATTTGCACTTCAGTTTACAGTATACACTAGTGACATGGGGGTAGGCGGGAGGACCCACTGAGCACAGTGGGATACCATCAATCTGACACCCCTGGAAGTGTCCAATTCTGAAGAGAGATTTTTCTTCACTATAGCAGTATTGGGTGGCATCAGGAGAGGTGAGTATTCAGTTTCTTCTTTCCAGGGGCGCATCCCTTGATCTTCTAAAGGCAGGGTGAAACCTCCAGAGATAGGGAATGAGCTAGCATTTACCCCAGGGCCATTTTGTTTGTTGTTGATGTGTACTGGTGAGTGGACATACTGGATGCCTTGGCTGTAATACTATCAGCTGGGCTTCCATTATGCCCCCAATTAACTTTCAGAGGAGAGATGGGCCACCTCCAGGCTCACCTGCCCCATATCTATCCATTCGCTTGCATGTGCTTCCACTGTGAAGGCTCTTATAAATCCATTAGAGTAGGACTGCAGGTAATACAGGGAGCCGTGGAGTGGCCCTGCAGCTTTCACATGCGTTTGCAAATGTGTGTTAACTAAACCCCTGTTTTGACGCAAACTGTTAGACAGGTTAATTTGGTTGGTAAGCAGACTGGCTAGCAGATTTAACTGGGAATTTTACCTTTGTTTGTTTCATGTGTGGAGCCCTTCCATGTGTTCTTTGCTATGAAGGCCAGTAATAGGTGGGGGCAGTGGCCATTTTGTTTGTTGTTAATGTGTACTGGTGAGTGGACATACTGGATGCCTTGGCTGTAATACTATCAGCTGGGCTTCCATTATGCCCCCAATTACTTTTCAGAGGAGGGATGGGCCACCTTCAGGCTCACCTGCCCCATATCTATCCATTCGCTTGCATGTGCTTCCACTGTGAAGGCTCTTATAAATTCATTAGAGTAGGACTGCAGGTAATACAGGGAGCCGTGGAGTGGCCCTGCAGCTTTCACATGCGTTTGCAAATGTGTGTTAACTAAACCCCTGTTTTGACGCAAACTGTTAGACAGGTTAATTTGGTTGGTAAGCAGACTGGCTAGCAGATTGAACTGGGAATTTTACCTTTGTTTGTTTCATGTGTCCATCTATACAGCCTGACCAGTGCCCATCAATACAGCCTGACCAATGCCTAGCAATGCAGCCTCACCAGTGCCCAGCAATGCAGCCTCACCAGTGCCCATCTAATGCAGCCTGATCAGTGCCCAGCAATGCAGCCTGACTAGTGCCCATCCAATGCAGCTTCTCCAGTGCCCATCTATGCAGCCTGACCAGTGCCCACCAATGCAGCCTGACCAGTGCCCATCAATGCAGCCTCACAAGTGCCTTTCCAATGCAGCCTGACCAGTGCCAATCTAATGCAGCCTGACCATTGCCCAGCAATGCAGCCTGACCATTGCCAGCAATGCAGCCTGACCAGTGCCCATCCAAAGCAGCCTGACCAGTGCCCATCCAAAGCAGCCTGACCAGTGCCAAGCAATGCAGTTGGACCAGTGCCAAACAATGCAGCCTAACCGGTGCTCATCATCCAATGCAGCTTCACCAGTGCAGCGTATCAAAGAGAAACGGAGAGCTGGCCAGATCATCACACAGGCCGGCTTTGCCTGCTGTATCAGCTTTAATTTAAATCCCCGGGCACCTGCCTTCACATAAATACCACCTCATGGATCAGCTCCTACCTATTGGACAAGTGTGCTGTCTATCAAAGGAGCCAAACCTGGAAGCAGGACTATTTGTGACTGCGGGCGCCCGGCCATTTAAATTAAAGCTGACTCAGCGGGCAACACCAGCTTGACCCCCCCCCCCCCCCCCCAGTGGTATGCTAATATGGTGCCCCCCCCCAGCTCAGCACCCACCCAGGATCGGCCCTGCACCTAGTGCCGCCCCTGCAATCTGGGGACAAATCCAGACAGTGTCCTCAGTCCGTAGACTGTCTCTGAAAACCGGGGACGTCTGGCCACCTTACCAGTGGGTCTTCCCACCTTGGTTTGGCTTCTTACACATGACAAGACAACTCAGGATCACCTCAGTATTAGTAGGCCCCAGTCAGGCTTCTGGGCCTACAAGCAGAGCTCACTTCTGCAGCACCTCCCCAGGCCAGAGGCCTGAGGCAAAAAAGCGAACATATGGCCCACCTAGGGTTGCCACCTCATCCCTTTAAACCAGGACACATAATAATTACACAGGTTCAGGGGCTAATTTAATGCACATAAGGCACCAAGTGAGCTTAATTACCAACTTAATCAGCCACAGAACCGGTGTAATTAATGTGTGTCCTGGTTTAAAGGGATGAGGCGGCAAACCTAGGCCCACCCCACACCATATATCCTCAACCAGAATGCACTAGTGGCCAAGAATCGACTACTGGGGTGGCTGGAAGGAATATAAATATTAATAACTCATTTTAGTTGTACTATCTCATACTATGGTCTGTGGTACCAGTGACATCTACTGGCGACAGTGAGAAATGCACAACCTAATTGAGTTTAAGGAAAGCCAGAAATAAACTGTACAATTAATCTGAGTTTCCTGCAGCCCAGGCAAAAACTAAATTTGCATGGTAACCACAGTTTAGGTCCAGGGGGCTACACTTATCTCCAGTTTTATTTTAGAAAAAATTGCTTTAAACCATAGACAGGGAAAGTCACAGAGAAACGTCTGCAAAACCAGAACTATTCATTGTAAAAGGATAACAAAGTCATCCATCTAATCAAAAGAGTTTGTTCATTTTCTCTTTGTGTGCACTCACTGGTGTCTTTACATAATGAAGTTCAGCATTGATCTAAATTACTCTTTAGTAACAAACAGTCAACATCACACAAGCCTTTCATTTCCTCAAGTGCAGCTCAATGGCAAACAAGCCAATTTACCTTTCTGCTGGGAAAACCTCAGCTCAGGAAGATTTCCATTAATTCAAGTCAATGAAGTTGACAATATCCACACACATACAGCAGACGGTCACCTGGAAAAGTTAAAGGCAGCCTACGACGGTGAATTGACAATTGCTCCATCTAAACAGGTTTTGAAAAATGCCACTGCTTGTAGTTTAAAGCATATTTCCACTTTTGAAGTCGAATTTGAGAAAACCCCACTATATGTTGGGGTGGTTCCTCCTCACACTCCAGGGTGCTGGGTGTTATCATAGACTCTGAGCTCTCCTTCAGCCCCCACATCCATTCACTGGTTAAATTTTAGCAGGGCTTTTTCTCTTAGAGAATAGGTGCAGGAACTCAACCACGAGTGAAGCGTTCAGGGGAGTTACACAGAGTACAGAGTTCAACCCTCTTCCACAGCTGCTTACCTCTGCATTCCCCATCCACATCTCACTTTTACCCCTCTTTAGCTCTGACCTCAACACACAATCTCCCCATTGCTCCATCTTCTTCCCCCCTCCTTAAAAGCTCCGCCATCTTGCACATGTCCTACTTTTGTTGACCTATTAAGCTGAAGCACCCAGCCAGCTCTAGTACCTTCTCACACACTGTAGGTGGCGCCGCCTCTCTCACTTGCAGGGCGATCATCCAGCAGGGGTGTCGGCATACGGGCACCAGGAACAAATGGAGATCACAGAGGGTCAGCCTAAAATGCGATGCCCTTCTCCCGCCCGTGACCACACTGCACCCCGGGCACTTGCATCTCCCTTGTCCCTTTCCTGCATTCAGTAGGATCTGCTCAGATCTGTGAGAGCTGTTGGGAGACAAGCTGTCTCTTGTAAACACTGAAGCAAGACTTCTGTGTTTACAAGTGATAGTGGTGAGCGGGGAGTATAGAGCAGTGTTGCCAACCGCCCGTAGATTTACGGACAGCCCGTAAAATCAGGGCACTTTTCTCCTGCCCGTAAATGCCCGTAGCAGGAGAAAAGTGCCAGTAAATCTACGGCGGCGGCGGCAAGGTTAGAACTGCGCGTGCGCGGCGCGCAGTTCCGGACTCGGAGATCCCCGAAGCGAGCCGAGTTCTCTTCTCTCGGCTCTCGCAGAGACCTGTGACGTCAGCCCCAGCTTCCCCCCTCCCTCTCTCGCACACCAAGTGCTGCTGCGCGTCTCGGCCAATCACAGCCTCCCCTGACTCTGCACCTGACACATGCCCAATGGACGGAGCTGTGTCAGATGATCATGACCACGGCCCGCCCCGCCCCTGCCTCTGCCACCGCCATCATTTAAGTTTTCCCGCCGGGCCGGTGTACTGCCGATTTTTTCAACTACACCGGCCGCCAGGCGCCGGCTAGGGACAGTGTGGTCACTGTGGTGGTAGAGTCTGAAGAACTGTGCCTGGCCCTGGCCCTGGGGATACTAGAAGATGCAGCTGGCTGGAGTCTGGACAGATGGTGGAGTGGACAGAGCAACAGACTGACAGCAGAGGCAGCCACCCGCAGAGCACACAGAACAGAAGAGAAGAGGACTGGTGAGTGGGGCTCCAAGCCTCCGACAGCTAGCAGGGCAGACTGGAGTAGAGAGATGAGTCAGGAGGCAGAGGACATCAGTGTCCTGCTCCTGCGCCCCCTTCACCTCTCCACAGACAGTGTCACAGCTTCACTCTGCAGTAATGTCACTGATATGACTATGGAGAGGTGAAAGGGACTTAGGAGGAGGACACTGATGTGCTAATATGAAGGGGGACATAGGAAGAAACTACTGTGAGGGGTGAGGAGGGCACTTCCATGTCCGCAGTCTCTGACCACCTCCTGTTCCATGTCTGCAGTCTCTGACCATCTCTTGTATCATGTCCGCAGCCTCTGACCACCTCCTGTACCATGTCCGCAGTCTCTGACCACCTCCTGTACCATGTCCGCAGTCTCTGACCACCTCCTGTACCATGTCCGCAGTCTCTGACCACCTCCTGTTCAATGTCCGCAGTCTCTGACCACCTCCTGTTCAATGTCCGAAGTCTCTGACCACCTCCTGTTCAATGTCCAAAGTCTCTGACCACCTCCTGTTCAATGTCCGAACTCTCTGACCACCTCCTGTTCAATGTCCAAAGTCTCTGACCACCTCCTGTTCAATGTCCGAAGTCTCTGACCACCTCCTGTTCAATGTCCGAAGTCTCTGTCCACCTCCTGTTCAATGTCCGAAGTCTCTGACCACCTCCTGTTCAATGTCCGAAGTCTCTGACCACCTCCTGTTCAATGTCCGAAGTCTCTGACTACCTCCTGTTCAATGCCCGCAGTCTCTAACCATCTCTTTTCTTTTATCGTGTCTGCAGTCGTCTGGAGAGGAGTCAAGAGTGAGAGCCTGCGGAGTGGAGACCAGAGCCGTCTGGCTGAGCCCTGCACAGTGCACCTGAGGGGAGGTCAGTGACAGCGCCGCCAGACCAGTCTGAAGGGGGGGGGGGGGGTCACTGATGTAAGGGGGAGAGAATACAATAATGTAAGTGGGCACTGACCTTTGTTTAACTTAAACTCATTGCTAATAGCACTATCTACATGTTTATAGTTTAATTATTCATATTTGCACGGTTTAGCACTGAAAACGGCTATTTTATGTACATTTTTGCAGTGCCAGTAAAAAATTGGTGCCGTCCGTAAATTTTGGACGTTCTGCCAGTAAATTTCACTCCGGGGGGTTGGCAACACTGGTATAGAGCTCTAGCCATGAGGTGATGGATATGAATTCCAGCTGAAAAAAAGCTGTGAATCTTAACCTCGACAACATTTCCAGAATTCGGTCCTTCCTGACTAACGACACCACAAAAAAACGTACTCACTCCTGGGTTATTTCCCGCCTTGACTACTGCAACTCCCTCCTCACTGGCCTACCTTTACACAGGCTATCACCCCTTCAGTCTATTATGAATGTTGCTGCTAGACTAATACACCTGCTCTTCTCTGCCAATCCCTTCACTGGCTTCCACTAGCCCAGCGTAAAAGAATGAAAATACTAACCACCAGGGCTGCTGATAAGGCAGTACAGCCGGCCCTGTTGTAATGGGCCCAGGCCCCATCAGTTCAAAAGGGGGGGGGGGGGGTCCGGGGCATCTGCTAAGCAGGAGGTCTGGTTGTACTGTCTTATTGCAGACACCAATCCTCTTCTGCCTCCCCTTGCAGCCTTGACAGATTTTCCTCTTTTTCTCCCTTTCGGCTGCAGTTCAGGGGGGTTGGTTCTAGCACATGCACCCCTTCCATATCCTGTGTGCCCCTTTCCCCCCGCAGCACTGATGACTTCCCTCCTCTCCTCTCCTGCTAGAAGCTGCTGGGGGTGCCCAATCTCCTGAAAACAAGATCCTGCTGGCAGCACAATGATTGTGCTGTACAGTAATCCCCCGCTACATCGCGGTTCAGTTTTTGCGGTCCCGGTAATTCGCGGTTTTTTTTGTAATGTTATTTTACTATATAAATCATTAAAAATGAAAGATTTTTGTGTTTTTCATAGCTCTTGCTCTGTCTCTAAGTATCTTTTATGTGTTTAAATGAGTTTCTATTGTTTTAAAAGTGTGTTTAAAGACCTTAAAATGCTTCTACACGTACAGTGACAGTAAAAAAAAATCATGCCTACAATGCATTTTAATAGGGTTTTTCTATTTCGCGGAATTTCACTTTTTGCGGCTGGGTCCGGAACGTAACCCCCGCAATGGAGGGGGGTTTACTGTATATCCTTTTTTTTGTGATAAGTTTGATAAAAGCTCAGCAGGTGATTTTCACCAAAACAGGTACTCAACAGGCGGCCATCACTAAGACAAATGGTATCACTACATTTTGGTACAAATCATCCAGCACACAAGTGGTTAAGTTTATTTTTTGATTTTTGTAGTATAATACCCCTGATAAATACACTGACCCAGCACCCAACCACAGGAGGAAGCGAGCAACTCCCGCTGGAAGCTTTGATCCTCATGTGTACATAGATCCCAAGGGGGGTCCCAGATGAATTCAAAGCCAAGGGATCAGGTAAAAGCTGGTTTTGAGTCTTTACTCCCCATAATAAGAATGTCGATTGGATTAACTACATATATTATAACCAACAGAGATTTGTGAATTACACCAGGGATGCCCTCCAGGGAATTGCTGACCAGTTAGCCCCCACTTCCTATATGACATTCCAGAACCGGATGGGCCTTAGATATGGTGTTAGCTGAGAAAGGAGGTGTCTGTAAAATGATAGAAAAAACGGGAACCTGTTACATTCCTGACAACACTGGTCCAAATGGTAAGGTTACTCTAGCTATCAAGAAATTGGACGATCTGTCGTTTGAGTTGAAGAAGAACTCAGGTATTACAGACCCTTGGGATCAATATTTTAGCTGGATGAGTGGGTGGCAGAAGGCGCCCAGATAGGAGCAACAGTACTGATAATCCTAGTTCTTTTAGCCCTGATTGTATGCTGTATTCTACCATTTGTAAAGAAGCTAATGAGCAAAGCTGTAGACAATAGCACACCTACATTTCTCCACCAAGAAGAAGAAGACCGCCTTATGATGAAACAGGACAACCCCTTTGCCCC
The DNA here is from genome assembly GCF_965119305.1 of Pelophylax lessonae. Lineage (NCBI taxonomy): Eukaryota > Metazoa > Chordata > Amphibia > Anura > Ranidae > Pelophylax > Pelophylax lessonae. The sequence goes on from NC_138769.1 coordinate 691,380,632, forward strand.
TCTACAGTGACTCCCTGTTCATAATTTCACAGTTCTATAGGGTTATAGGGATAGATAGCACCTGACTGCCCTCTCCAGGCTGTATCGAGGGGGGTGGTGAACTAGTTACTGCTCTTCTCTATGTACAGCCCTAAAAACGTTCCCTAGGAGTATGGGCCAGGTGAGTAGGCACTTTAGTATGAGGGAAAGAAGAAATATAGCCATTTTAGGGGGGACTGTGAAGGAATGTGATGAACACTTGTGAATTAAGCAAAATGTCTATTTTTCTATGTGTATTTTTCTATACATGTACATATATTTTTCCTGTCTTCCTTACTCAAAATGGCCGTTACTAGATACCCCCCCCCCCCGTCCACCGAGATGGAATGTGAGAAGAAAGATGGAGCCTTGGCACAGTGCCTTCAAAAGAAGATAACATTCATGAACTCGAAAGGGGACCACCTTATAACGAACCTGACTAATCAGAAAGCTGCAAATAATCAGTATTATGCTAATATTATGCTTATGACGTACTAACTTATGACACCGCCTACTAACTATATAATAGACTGTACATTAGAAATAAACAGGAAGTATCATTTACCTGAACAATGTGTCAGTCTGTGATATCCTCGTGCATGCACTCTAATTACCTATCTAATCAGATCCAGCAGCAAGAAATCTATTTTGAACCTGATTAAGGTTCGCAAAACATTTACAGGGGCACACAAGGGGGTGTTTCAGGAAGGAGAGCTGAAAAAGGGGCCAGTAAATATGTAATTTACTGGCCCCTTCCATTCCTGAATGAACACAGTGAGCCATCAGTACCAATCACTCCTGTGTCTATTCGTTCGTGAAGCATAGTAAACTGTGTTTCCTATGCTTCAGTTTGTGAATGAGCAGGAAGCCTCGGTGTGCTTCCTATTCATTAATCTGTGCAGCTGAGGCTACAGAGAAAGGGACTGATAAATCTATGTCCTCAGTCACTTTCGGCCAGGGGAAGGGGTCAGGAGGTAGACTGTGTGGGGCCCCATGATTTCTAACAGCAGCCTTGCTAACCACAATGTACAAAGCCACCCACAACATTGCCCCCAGCTACATCACCAAACTCATCTGCAGATATCACTCAGATCATCCTCTCTGCTCCTCCCAAGACCTCCTGCTCTGTAGCTCCCTTGTTACCTCCTCCCATGATTGTCTCCAGGACTTCTCCAGAGCCTCTCCCATCCCCTGGAACCCCCCTGTCCATCTTTAGGTGATCCTTGAAAACTCATTTATTCAGGTAAGCCTACCCCAACTCCACCTGAGAACTGTATCCGAGTCTTCTCCATCAGATCATCCCCTGCAGCTTTTACCTTTTCTACCACATTTCAGTCCGAATTTCTGTCTGAATTTGAACCTAAAGCGGACCAGAAGACGCACAGGACTCCTGTGAAATTCACACCGGAGCAGCTCTAGAGATATGGGAACTGTCTAAATAGAGAGCCGGTCACAATCTCCTGACATGCAAATTGGATGCGGAGAAACCCACATCCAGTTCGCAATAGTGTGAACCCAGCCTTAGATTGTAAGCTCCATGAGCAGGGCCCTCCTATTCCTTCTGTACTGAACTGTATTGTAATCGTATTATCCCCCTTTATATTGTAAAGCACTGTGTAAACTGTTGTGGCTATATAAATCCTGTATTATTATTATTATTATTATTATATAGGATTTATATAGCCCCGACAGTTTACGCAGCGATTTACAACTTGAGGGTAGACAGTACAAATACAATACACTTTAATACACTTTAATACAGTAGGAATCAGAGGGCTCGTTAGAGCTTACAATCTAAGAGGGAGGGTCAAGAGTTACAAGAGGTAATAACTGTGGGGGAGGGGGTGATGGAGAATATAAAAGTAAAGTTGTTAGGTGGTTTCTAGATAGGTTTCTTTGAAGAGATGGGTTTTCAGGGATCGTCTGAAAGTGGACAAAGTAGGAGATAGTCGGACAGATTGGGGTAGAGCATTCCAGAGAATGGGAGAGGCTCGTGAGAAGTCCTGGAGGCGAGCATGGGAAGAGGTGACAAGGGAGATAGAGAGCAGGAGGTCCTGGGAGGAACAAAGGGTTGGTATTTTTAGACCAGGTTAGTGATGTAGCTGGGGGCCAAGTTATGGATGGCTTTATAAATTATGGTTAGTAACTTAAATTTAATTCGTAGGTTGAGTGGCAGCCAACGGAGGGATTGACAAAGAGGGGTAGCAGACACAGAGTGGTTTGTATAATAATAATAATAATAAGTTATGTGCTCCCATTCACGCAGCATGTCTGAATTTTTTTTATTTTTTTAATCTCTTACCTTATAGGGATCATTCACACATGCAGCAGGGATAATGATGCTAATAATCAGATAATGGAGAAGGAAGAAGCGCTGGACCAGCAGGTTATTTAAAGGTGATGGTGTGTGCCTTGACAGTGGAGGGGAAAGAACAGCTGAATTAATAAGAAATAAGATGTCAGTTTGTTCCTTGTTAGATAGTGGAGGAGGAAGAAGTGTTGGAAATGTATGTTGTATATAAGGCCACTATGTGCCTTATCAGGGGAAAAGAAAACAGTTCTGGATCAATAAGGTAACTATTACTGCTGCAACATTATAATCGCACCCCTCACTGCCCCTTGATATTTCTCAGACATAGGAAAATTAAAAAGATCCACCTGAAATATGGGTGGGATATATTAACCAGTTGCCGACTGCCCACCGCAGATATACTGCGGCAGGGCAGCTCGGCTGCGCAAACTCACGTACAGTATATCTTCGTGATTTCGTGCACGCAATCTCGGCGGGGCATGCGCGCTGCCAGAACCACTCTCCCGTTGTGTTTAGGCACACCAGGAGGCAGGCTGTGGGAAAAGCGGCGGCGATCGCCGGCGGCCTCCCGCAATTGTCAGAGAAACTGACAGAAGTCCCGCCTGCTTATGTAAACAAAGCAGACGAGTCTTCTGTCACACGGGCAGAGAAAGATCAGGAGTTTCAGCCCGATCTCTCTGTGCCTGTCACAGAGCCATCCCCCCCCCCCCCCCACAGTCAGTAAGCATATTTAGGCATACATTAACCCCTTTGATCACCCCCAGTGTTAACCCCTGCCAGTGTCATTTATACAGTAACAGTGCATAATATTTATCACTGATCACTGTATTAATGTCACTGGTCCCCAAAAAGTGTCAAAAATGTCAGTTAGGGGGCCGATCTGTCCGCCGCAATGTCGCAGTCCCGCTAAAAATCGCAGATCGCCGCCATTACCAATAAAAAATAAAATAAAAAGTCGAAAAATCTATCCTGTAGTTTGTAAAAGCTATAACTTTTGCGCAAACCAATTAAAATACGCTTTTTGGGATTTTTGTTTTACCAAAAATATGATATGTAGCAGAATAACCCGAACCAGAACCCCTCCTTCCTACACCCCTCTTTCCTGGTGTAGGAAGGAGGGGTTCGGGTTCCTGGTGAACTGGGCTGACTTCTCAGTTGGCTACCGGCTCTTTAGTAAGGATGGGCTGCACCTTAATGGGGACGGTACAGCTCTTTTGGGGAGAAAGATGGCCACCAAGTTGGAGGGGCTTTTAAACTAGGAGACGGGGGGAGGGATCAGAAGTAGAGTCAGTCAGGAGGGAGCAAAGGACAGAAGGCAATATTAGAGTCAGCAGCGACAGTAGTTCCATAACCTCAATTTGGGGGTCTGTGCAGGAAAACCTCAGACCAAACAGAAATAAAAATAATCACCATTCCACAATAGACAGCAATGCAAAGAGAACAGGATATGTTTTAATACAAGTACATGGTACAACAGATGTATGTAGCATTACCCCAAAAGGAGCCGCATGGTAATTTGAGTCTCTGTTCTGCGCTTCGACTCCAAGAAAACAACCTCAGCACTTCTGACACATCAGGTTAAATGAAAGTTACTGCAGGCATTTATAAGAACACGAGTATAGATAACTTTAATTTGGCTGGGAATTTGCACTAGGAAATAGACACAAGAACGTTTAGTGGTAAATGAACTCAATCTATTGGTGTGGGTTGTAAAAAATGGAAGTTGGAGCATAAATGAGCACAAAGAAGGTAGGTTTAGACACAGGCTGCTAGACAGTATAATCACTAAGCTAACTTAGAATAGAGTTCTGTACCACTAGACTGGGGTTAACTCATAAATTAGCAAATTCAGAAATAACTAGTGCATTTAACCGAGGGGCGCTCAACTGGTGGCCCATGGAGCCCTCTGATGCGGCCCACGACCTCCTGCCCTGGAATGGCTGGTTGGCAAGCCCAGATTGCAGTTGCAAACCCACCATCGTAGAGCATAGTAGTGGATAGAGCTGGTGCCGGAGGAAGCAATTGGATGTGGAGGGAGCTAGGACCACACAAGACAATGGTTTTTCCATAGAGCCGGCTCCTATCCCAGGTAAAGTGCATTTGGTAACACTCAGCCCAGGACAGATACCTTTCTAACAGCCAGCGATGCCAGCAGAAACTGGAAAATAAAAGGTCAGTTTATTAAACATCACAGTTTAGCAATGGGCATATTATGTATTAAACATCATAATTTGGCAATGGGCATATATAAGCACTTTTAAAAAAAAAGGGTTACTAGGCTGCTCACACTGTTTCACAGGTGCAGGACACTGCACCTTCAGCTTTCCTGCGGGTTAGCTGCACTGAGCCATAGACTTCTCTTAAATCCTATGGGTTTGGTGTGCTTTCTGAAAGTGCGCTAAAACTCCTGAATGCAGGATTTTTGGTGCACTTTTTAGAAAAGCACCACAACTGCGAGATACGCCCGGATGGCGTACATCCGAGAGTACTCAAGGAACTCAGTAAGGTTATATCCAGACCACTGTTCCTGATCTTTGCGGACAGTATTAGGACAGGAGATGTACCAGGGGAGTGGAGGAAAGCTAACGTGATTCCGATATTCAAAAAGGGTCAGAGGCATATACCGGGAAATTATAGGCCTGTCAGTCTGACATCAGTAGTATGTAAACTTCTGGAGGGGATGATAAGGGACTATATCGTAGAGTTTGCTAAGGACAACAGCATCATCAGTAGTAACCAGCACGGGTTTACAAATGGGCGTTCTTGTCAAACCAATCTCTTAACATTCTACGAGGAGGTGAGCTGTGAGCTAGATAGGGGCAGACCAGTGGATGTGGTGTACCTAGATTTTGCTAAGGCGTTTGATACAGTTCCCCATAAGCGCTTAATTTATAAAATAAGGTCTGCAGGTATCGACAGCAGGGTTTGCTCTTGGATACGGAACTGGCTAAAAGGGCGTGTCCAAAGGGTGGTAATAAACAGCGCGTACTCAGACTGGTCTGAGGTAGTAAGCGGGGTCCCCCAAGGCTCAGTCCTAGGACCAACCTTGTTCAATTTATTCATAAACAGCATTGAGGACGGGATCAGTAGTTCAATATCAGTTTTTGCAGATGACACAAAATTAGGCAGGACAATAACAGCACAGCATGAAGCAGATATCCTACAGAATGACCTGGACAAAATAACGGAGTGGGCAAAGACATGGCAAATGAGGTTTAACGTGGAGAAATGTAAGGTTTTACACTTGGGGACTAGAAACATAAAAGCACAATACACGTTAGGAGGGGAACCCTTGGGAGAATCAAAAATGGAGAAGGATCTGGGAGTCTTGGTTGATGATAGACTAGGCAACAGCATGCAATGTCAAGCGGCAGCTGCCAAGGCTAGCAGAATATTAGCATGCATAAAGAAAGGGATGTATTCCAGAGATAAGACTATAATCCTTCCACTTTATAAAACTCTGGTCCGACCTCATCTGGAGTATTCGGTCCAGTTCTGGTCACCAGTCCTCAGAAGGGATGTGTTGGAGCTGGAGAGAGTCCAGAGAAGGGCAACTAAACTAATTAGGGGATTGGAGGACCTTGATTATGAGGAGCATCTGCAATCGCTTGATTTATTCTCCCTGGAGAAGAGACGCCTGAGGGGGGACATGATAGCAATTTTTAAATATCTAAATGGGGATCTAGGCTTAGAAAAAAAGCTGTTCAGTCGAAGGGATTGCATGAGAACTCGGGGGCATACAATGCGATTAGAGGAGAAGCGTTTTAACCTCAGGCAACGTGGGGGGTTCTTTACTGTTAGGGCTACAAGATTGTGGAATTCTCTACCACATGAGGTGGTTTCTGCGGGTAGTATGGTGGCTTTCAAAAGACTCTTAGACGTACATCTCAAGGATCAGAACATTCAGGGGTATGCAAGATGATTACAGCCACACACATCTACACAGGTTGAACTGGATGGACTTTTGTCTTTATTCAACCTCACCAACTATGTAATAGAAGTCTATGGCAAAGCGCGGCTAACCTGCAGAAAAGCTGCAGGTACACTGCTCTGCACCTGCAGTGCAGCTAAACCGCGGTGCATCAGTGTGAAAGCAGCCTTAGGCCCCTTTCACATGGTTGGTCCTTTCAGGTCTGCCTGTCCATTTTTCAGGTGGACAAGATTGGACCCTCCATTCACCTCTATGGAGCAGTGGATGCAAACAGACTTGTGTCCATTTACACCAGCTGACCTCCAATCTGATCTCATTGGCTAAAATAAAAAACAGAAAGGGATCCATTCCCCTCCATTTGGGAAAGTTCAGATCGGAGGGCCCATAGAGCAGAGTGGGCTGTGTCTGCTCTGCATATGCGAAGTGGACACAAACCTGTCATCCACCTGCTCTGCTCTGCTCAGTGGGGGATCAGCAGACCGATCCCCCGCTGAGCAAGCGGATTCAACCCTGTGTGAAAGCAGCCTTATAGGGGGCTCAGGGCTGTAGGAACTCATTTACATTTGTGGTTTGTGGGCATTAAAACACCAATGTATATATACAATGCATGTATAATCTTTTCCCTGATGAAGTCATGTGGTGTAACGTGTAGCCCAGAATAATGAACTGTTATTCCCCATTGACAGCTTTGAGTATTTTTATTTCATGTAAGTGCAATTTTAATTTATAATAAAGTGTTACCATACAACTTTACAGCATTGGGGGCTTCCTCTTTATCCCGACATGACACAAAAGTAATTTTACACAGCGTGGGTTGGGTGCTCTTAAAGGGACTAGTACCCTGATTTCCAAGATGGAATACCTGGTGTAATATGAGGACCCTAGTGAGTGGGAGGCCACACTGCAAGTACACAGAGGACCCCTACACTGGATATTGATTTGAAAAAACAAGCAAGATAGGATTATACCTGCATTGTAGATCATATTATTAAAGTGGAGTTCCACCCATTTTTGGAACTTTAGATCTATGTAATCCCCTTTAAAATGGCTTTTACCAATGGAAACTTTTTTTTTTTCTTGCTAGTAAATACCTTAATTTCTGCTTTATTCCTCCTCTCCTCACTTCCGGGTCTGATCGGCGATGACGTCATTCTGCGATTCGCAGTGTGTGCTGGGATGTATTACATTCCAGAAATCTCGCAGGAGCTGAGCTGTACTGAGCCGTGCTTGCCCCGCCTCCGCCCCGCCTCCTCTCATTGAGTTGTATGCAATGTATTCAGGCCGTTCTCTGCCCCGCCTCCGCCCCGCCTCCTCTCATTGAGTTGTATTGTATGCAATGTATTCAGGCCGTTCTCTGCCCCGCCTCTGCCCCACCTCCGCCCCGCCTCCACCCCGCCTCTGCCCCACCTCCGCCCCGCCTCCACCCCGCCTCCTCTCAGTGAGCGAGGACTGAAATCATTATATCCTTACTGAGCTCACGGAGAGGGGGCGGGGCAGAGAACGGCCTGAATACAATGCATACAATACAACTCAATGAGAGGAGGCGGGGCAGAGGCGGGGCAGAGAACGGCCTGAATACATTGCATACAACTCAATGAGAGGAGGAGGGGCAGAGGCGGGGCAGAGAACGGCCTGAATACATTGCATACAACTAAATGAGAGGAGGCGGGGCGGAGGCGGGGCAGAGAACGGCCTGAATACATTGCATACAATACAACTCAATGAGAGGAGGCAGGGCGGAGGCGGGGCAGAGAACGGCCTGAATACATTGCATACAATACAACTCAATGAGAGGAGGCGGGGCAGGCGCGGCTCAGTACAGCTCAGCTCCTGCGATATTTCTAGAATGGAATACATCCCAGCACACACTACGAATCGCCGAATGACGTCATCGCCGATCGGACCCATATTACCATATGATTTGGCACAATTATTTCATGAACTATCACTGTTCAGTGATTATAATAACTGGCACATTTGCTTGATGAACTACCACTCAATTATCATCATATGAACTTATATGGTTGATCATATAGTGAACATTTAGCACAATTGGCTCACTATTTAGTTTTATTTTTGGTTGGCACAATCATTTTGAGTATTAAATTACCAGCACTGATTCTATCTTTGATAAACACATCATATTTACCTGCTCTGTACATTGGTTTTGCACAAAGCAGCCCCCATCATCCTCTTCTAAGGTCCCCTGTGAGCACTCCTGACCCTGACCCCTTGCCGAGTGCCCCCAGAGAAAGCTGCTTGCTCTGGAGGCACTCATGCATGATTGCTCCCAAGTAGCCTCTGTGTGTCTATGCTGTGGAAGGAGCATCAGACCAAAAGATAAGAGTCCAAATTCATTTATTGAAGTTGTGTTAAAAGACACAAACCCCCTCCTTTATCAGGGCTACAAAAAAAAAATAATATAATGTAAAAATAATTGTGACTGCTGCAATCATGAGCCTAAAAATTGTAAAACATCATGGATGACATACATGTACATGTGCATCCAAAAATACCTGCATATTCACAAACATGCATACATGCAATAAACTGAAGATGAAGAGATGAGGGAATATTAAATTTTAAGTGATATGTTGCGATGGGTTCATTTTCAAAATAATAATAACAGATTCTACATGGTTAGTAGATGACATTGCACCATTATATACACTCACTAGCCACTTTATTTAGGTACACCTGTTCAATTGCTTGGTAACACAAATTTCTAATCAGCCAATCACATGGCAGCAACTCAATGCATTTAGGCATCTAGACGTAATGAAGACAACCTACTGAAGTTCAAACCGAGCATCAGTATGGGGAAGAAAGTGTCTTTGAACGTGGCATGGTTGTTGATGCTAGACAGGCTGGTCTGAGTATTTCAATAACTGCTGATTCACTGGGATTTTCACGCACAATCATCTCTAAGGTTTACAGAGAATTGTCCGAAAAAGAGAAAATATCAAGTGAGTTGTAGTTGTGTGGATGGAAAAGCCTTGTTGATGTCAGAGGTCAGAGGAGAAAGGGCAGACTGGTTTGAGATGATAGAAAGGCAACAGTAACTCAAATAACCACTCGTAACAACCAAGGTATGCTGAATAACATCTCTGAATGCATAACACATTGATCCTTGAAATAGATGGGCTTCAGCAGCAGAAGACCACACCGGGAGCCACTCCTGTCAGCTAAGAACAGAAAACTGAGGCTACAATTCGCACAGGCTTGACAAAATTGGACAATAGAAGATTGAAAAGACATTGCCTGGTCTGATAAAAGCATGCATCCATCCTGCCTTGTATCAACTGTATCAGCTGGTGGTAGTGGTGTAATGGTGTGGGGGATATTTTCTTGGCACACAACTGAGCATTATTTAACCACCACAGGCCGACAGGAGTATTGTTGACCATGTCCATCCCTTTATGACTACAGTGTACCCATCTTCTGATGGCTCCTTCCAGCAGAATAATGCACCATGTCACAAAGCTCAAATCATCTCACCACTGGTTTCCTAAACATGACAATGAATTCACTGTACTCCAATTGCTGGATCATGGATGTTCAGCCGACAAATTTGCAGCAACTGCGTGATGCTATCATGTCAATATGGACCAAAATCTCTGAGGAATGTTTCCAACACCTTGTTGAATCTATCTCACGAAGAATTAAGGCAGTTCTGCAGGCAAAAGGGGGCCCAACCCGGTACTAGCAAATGTGTACCCAATAAAGTAGCCATTGAGTGTATTCAAAACTGAAATAATACACATGAAAGCAAAAAATTCAATGTAATAATAAAAAAAAAAATGCATATGCATATATATATATATATATATATATATATATATATATATATATATATATATATATATATATATATATATATATATATATATATATATATATATGTGCATGTAGTAACCATAGAATGCATGAAGGTAAAAAAAAAGCCTTCATCCTTTACAACTACTTCAAGCATAGTTGCAGAATTTCATTAATATTTCTAGCCAAGCACTAATAATCCATTTTACCTGCTGCCTGGAACTTCTATATAATAGATCCTCTAGAAGGCATTTTATGCCAACCTACTATACCGTGTACACATCAGTCTTCCAGAACTCAATGCGAGGAATAAAACTCACAGCCCTAAAATATCTTCAAGAATAATGTGAATATCACAACAAGGCGACGGGAAAATGTGGCTCGTCATTGCAAAATTGCACTACACGCTGTCATTAACTCTTCCTACAGATGTTCATTAACATAAATCATTCTAGATAGAAGCTTTATGGAGGTCTGGGGGATTCAAAGGCCATTGGAACTGCTGGCAGGCAAGCTGATCTAATGGAGAGTGTTGAAGCAGGGAGGTTTTTTTTTTCAGTTAAACTTTTCTTTTTTGTCTGCATTGGTCTATTTCTGCTAAAGAAGAACTTGTTAAACCCCACTTACAACTAAATTCGCAGCATAATGTAAATACAATGTAATTTCAGTAAACCAAATTGAGGGGCTTATTTATAACTGTCACAAATAATTGCCATAATTCCTATGATTGTCAGCTCCATCTAGTGCTCATATTGCAATCTTTTATTGAAATATCTGGAAATTATCTGAGGCTGGGGAAATTTTTTATAGGAGATCCAACATGTTGCACCTGTGACACACACTGATCGCGGGTGCAATGCTCTGCAGGTTTCATTGCAAGCAATTAGTATTTGCACATTGATCATTAGATCAATGTCACTGCATTTGCAACTTTTTGCAGAAAGTGAACAGAGACTTTAGAGTATGCAGTATCTAAACGTAGGGTCCCTGCCATAAGCAATAGTGTATCTATAGTCTATACCACAGGTGTCAAACACAAGGCCCGCGGGACGAATGCGGCCCCCCAGGCCATTTCATGTGGCCCTCGCACCTCTCCTGCAGCTGCGGCACCCCCCTTGTCTCTGTAGTCGGCAGAAGAGAGGACAGAACTCCTTTGCCAGATCCTGCACTCCTTTGTGCAGCTGCAAGAGGGCTCATCTTTGCCCCCCCCCCCCTTCTCAGCAGTATGCAGCAGAGAGGAAGGCAGAACTCCTCTTACAGATCCTGCACCTCTCTGTGCAGTCACAACATCACCTTGCCTCCACCTCTCCTGGTCTCAGCATTCAGCAGACTATGGAAGCTGACTCCACTGGAAGCCCTCCTCTGGTACTCCTCAAGATCCTGCACTTCTTCCTAGATCTACCCGCATCTTCTTTTTGGCAGCAGCACAAGGTAAGGGTGTGCATTGTGATGTAAGGAAGGGTGGGGGACTCTTAACATCTCATGTAAGGGGGCATGGAGTGCTCTGGACATCTAATCTTACAGATATAACTGGCCCTTTGAGGGCAACCATAATGCTGATGCGGCCCGCGATGAAATTGAGTTTGACACCCCTGGTCTATACTATACTCTATACTTTAGTGCTGCTGAGCTGTGTTTAGCCTCAGCCTTAATTATTAGTTCTGCTTTTCTTAGGTTTTCCAGTATGTTCAATCTTATTGATAAAGTGGTTGTAAAGGCTGAAGATTTTTTTAGCTAAATGCATTCTTTGCATTAAGGTTAAAAAGCTTCTATCGTTAGCCCCCCTGAAACTTACCAGAGCCCGATCTTAATTGCTGCTCTATCTCTCCCTAATCACTTGACCTAGTGAGAGCAGTGGGAGCCATTGGTTCTTGCTGGTGTTATCCAAATCTAGTGATGAGGGGGAAGGGGACGTGGCTGAGCCACAGTGTTTGTCTCAATAGACACACAGAGTGTGGCTTTGCATTGAGCCTGCAGTTGTGCCACCATAGGAAGCAGCGTCCTATGGAGGCACATAGAGAACAGGTGGAGCCCAGAGTGCCGACGAAAAGAAGAGGATCAGGGCTGTTCTGTGCAAAAATGTTGCACAGAGCAAGTATGACATTCTTGTTATTTAAAAAAAAAAAAAAAACACTTTTACTTCTGCCTGTTGCTGGGAAGTGCCCCTAACAACCACTGAAAAATGTAATGCCAGTGTTGCATGTAGGGGACCTGGATTAGGCAGATGTTGGAACCAAACTGTACGAGTCCTGCCCATCTTCTTCATGGATAGAGCACTCATGTACCTGTTTTTGTAGCCATCACCTTAGACACATCTCTCCCATCCAGAGGCCCATTCACATATTTCCTGGCCTGAGGCCTAACACTTGAAATTAAGAAATGTCCACACTCTTGGATATGACATTTCATATTTGACATACTGTCAGAGCTTCAGCGCAGAACGCCACTAGCACAAATATACATCCTGCAGCAGTCTTTTCAGTAGAAAGGGGGAAGCCTGGAGATAGATGCACAGCATTAGGCGGAAGCCTGGACATGACTGGGCTTGCAGGGAAGGTTGCTACCCATTAGGGGTTAATTATTCAAGCTAAAAATTTAAGTAGGTGATTGGTTTTTAGGAAGGTAGGGCAGGGTGGGGCAGGGTGTGGCAAGGTGGGGTTAGCAGGGGATAGTTTAGGGTAGTACCAGGGGTCCGTTCAGTTGCAGACAAGACAGCAAAAGGAAAACTTCTGCACAACTTCTGTAACCCTCTTTTCTTTAGCAATGGTGGATTTGGACTCCATGCTGGCCCAAATACGCAGTGCGGCCTTGGTGCAAGGCCCGCAATGGCTTCAGTCCCATATGACTGATTTGATGCAGGGGTCGGGGCAGGTACCAGCATCGCCTGCCCCAACTTTGTCATGGCCTAGGAGGTCAAGGCCTCCTGAGCGCCTCAGCCCTGAAACGACCCCTAGGGTCCGCCGCCGCTTAGGGAGCCCCCCTAGGGACCCTTCAACCTCCAATGCAGGTAGGAAGCCTCCTACGGGTGCTGCGGGGGTTGGGAGGAATCCTCGTCATCTGTGGGGCCCTGGCAAGCAGAGCGTGGTCCTCTCCAGCGCCATTGCCCCCTCACCTGCAGTTCCGGAAGTTGCGACTGGCTCCCGGGTCCTTCCAGCAGGAGTGCGGTCCGGCATGGGAATGGAGTGCGGGGTCCGGGTGCGGGCCTACCACCGGGTGCGGCCGTGACCTCTCGTGGAAGAAGCCGAGGTACCAGGAGTGTCCCCTGCGTCCCCTCTTCGGTTCCGGACCAGAGTGCAGCGCCCGCCGCTGCTCCATTGCGGCGGAGCGTTCGGCGGGAAGAAGAAGAGGCGGGACCGAGTAGCGGTGCTCGAACGGAGGCGCCCGTCGATGACATCACTGGCCTGCGACCTGGCTACGGAGGCCTTCCAGGGACAAGTAGAGCGGCGTCGCCTGCCGATGACGTCACCATCCAGCGTCCCGGATACGGAGGCCACCCTGGTCCAAGTAGAGTGGCGGCTCCCGGCGATGGAATCTTCGGCCTGACTGGCGGCAGCGGTGGCTCTTCAGCCCCTGGCCGAGTGTCCTACTCGGCAGCAGGAGAGGAGCGCTCTGAGGGAGAACTGTCGGCGTCTGATGAAGAGGATCCGCTGGACATCGAGGCAACACCACATTCTGGACACGGACGAACGGCTGAGCGGAGGCCTTCACCGGGTCAGCCCGGTAAGTCAGTTTCTTTTGCCTCTCCTTCCCTTCTGTTTCCTTCCTCCTCTGTGCCAGGCTTTTCTTCTGTTACTGTGGTTGGGACTGACACGTTCTTTTCTTCTGGGATGTCAGATGTGCTTGCTGCCCCTGGGCCCTCTGCATTGTCTACGTTTCTTGGTTCGTCCACTATTCCTGCAGGGGAGCCCTCTTTGCCTACTACAGGGGCGGGGGTCCAAGGTAGCGGTGGGGGGACACAGGGGTCTGGGGGATTGAGTACACCTTCGGTCCCGGATGGGGGGTTAGGGGGCGTGTCATTGCTGCATACTTTTTTACCTGGCTTTAAGGATTTATTGTCCAGGTGCGAGCCGGCATTAGCGCTGCGCCTGCGGGGGCACCGATACATGCATGGGTTGCTTCGGCTGGGGGGGCTGCAGCATTAGCAGGGTCACCAGCAGGACTTTCTTCTGAATCCTGGCCCCCGGCCGTGTCAGCCGGATCCACTGAGGTGAGTTTGGTAGCGCCAGTCCCGGCGCCTTCAGCCCGGGCCCCCGGTCGTGTCAGCTGGTACCACTGAGGTGAGTTCTGTAGCGCCGGCGCCGGCATCCTCGCCGGAGGTGCCGCCATCGTCTAAAGGGGCGTCGGGGGCAGCTGAGGGGGACAAGGAGCTTGTGCGCCTGGCCGACTCTGCAAAATGTGAAGTATATGTCTGCTTCGCGGGCCCATTGGGAGCGCATTTGAAGCCGGAAGTAAGGGAAAAAATCTGGCGAGGTGAGTACGTGGAGATCTTTTCGCTACTGCCTTTAGAAAAGTTCAACTTGGATAGGGTCAAGCCGGACGAATCCAAGAAGGAGGAGGAAGAAAAACGCCGTTTTCGTTTGATTCCGCGTTCTTTCAGCAATTGGTTGCAGGTGTTTAGCATTCTGGCCAGTGTCATTGGCGAGAAGCACACCGATCAGTGTTCCCCCCTCTTTTGTTATTTGGATTATGTCGGTGAAGCTTATCGGGTTTATGGCGGTACGGCCTGGCTACGTTATGACGAACAATTTTGTCAGCGCAAGGCCCTCAGACCAGCTTTGCGCTGGGATCATAAGGACTTCAGTCTACCCCAATCGGGAAGCTGCCGGACTCTTGCTGGAGGGTTTTTCGCAGGGTTTTCACATTCCTTGTACTTTGTCAGTGGCGCCCCCTCCTGGGGGGAATTTGAGTTCCGCTAGGCTGCATTCTTCTGTTGTTTCCGCGAAACTTATGAAAGAGGTTCGTTTGGGCAGGATGGCTAGCCCCTTTTCGTCTCCGCCTTTGCCGAACTTGGTGGTATCCCCTCAGGGAGTGGTTCCGAAAAAGGAACCTAATCAGTTTAGGCTGATTCACCACCTGTCTTATCCCCCAGGGGCTTCGGTGAATGACGCTATAGCGAAGGACTTATGTTCTGTTTCGTACGTATCGTTTGATAAGGCAGTGGCCTGGGTTCGTCGTTTTGGGCGGGGGGCCCTTATGGCGAAAACAGACATTGAGGCTGCTTTTAGACTGTTGTCGGTTCACGCGGACAGCCTACATCTTTTAGGTTGTGAGTGGCAGGAAAAATTTTTCGTTGACCAATGTTTGCCTTTGGGTTGCGCCATTTCTTGTTCTCTGTTTGACACATTTAGTTCCTTTTTGGAGTGGGTTGTTAAGGACGTTTCCGGGCTTTCTTCAATAATTCATTATTTGGACGATTTTCTGGTCATTGGTCCTCCCGGGGAGAGGACGTGTGCGACGCTGTTGGCTACGGTCCAACAGCTTTTTGATTATTTTGGGGTCCCCTTGGCTCCTGACAAGACTGAGGGGCCGTGTACGGAACTGCGTTTTCTGGGCATTGTCATTGATACGATGGCAATGGAATGCAGGCTTCCGGTCGACAAATTGTTGGACCTGCGGGGAGTCATCGCGGGGACTTTGGCCGCACGGAAAATTCAGTTGCGTGCCCTGCAGTCTCTGCTCGGTAAATTGAATTTTGCCTGCCGCATAATGCCCATGGGACGGTGTTTTGCAGGCGGTTGGCGGCGGCCACGGCCGGCGTCCGGGCACCGCATCATTTCATTCGATTATCCAGGGACCATCGTGATGACTTGAAGGTATGGGAGTTGTTCTTGAGCTCCTTCAACGGCCGTTCTGTCTGGTTGGAGGCTCCGGTGACAAATTTTGACCTGGAACTGTATACTGATGCGGCTGGCTCTGGGGGTTTTGCGGCCTATTTTCATGGTCAATGGTGTGCGGGCGAGTGGCCGGCCTCCTGGCGGAGTTCAGACTTCATACATAACTTAGTACTGTTGGAGTTATTTCCCATTGTGTTGGCGGTGGAGCTGTGGGGCAGGATTTCAAAAATAAATGAGTCTGTTTTCATTGTGATAACCTGGGGGTAGTTCAGTCGCTAAATAGCATTACTGCTTCTTCGCCACCGGTTATTAGGTTGCTTCGCCACCTGGTGCTGAAATGTTTATCGCTTAATTCCTTTTTCTATGCTGTGCATGTGCCGGGTGTTGACAATTCGGTGGCTGATGCCCTTTCTCGATTCCAGTGGGACAGGTTTCGGATGTTGGCACCGGATGTGGAGCAGAACGGAATGCCTTGTCCCAGGGATCTGTGGAACATTGTCTTGCCGCAGTAATGAATCTGGTTCGAGCGTCTGTTTGTCCTTCCACTTGGACCGCCTACGAAAGGGTTTGGGCGACATGGCATCGGTTGGTGAGTGAGGTGGGGGGTCTTTCAGGTGATCAAGATCGGCTGTACCTGCTTCTTTATTTTGTGGGCCTGAACTTTGAGCAACGGGTGTCGATCTCTACGTTAAGCCAGAAGATGGCGGCGTTGGCCTTCTACTTTCAATTGTCGGGGGTTGCTGATGCTACGAAGCATTTCCTCGTTAGGAAGGCGGTGCGGGGTTATAGGAAGGGTTGTCGGTCGGTCGATTCCAGGCGCCCGGTCTCCTTTGACTTGTTATCCCGGCTGGTGGATTGCTTACCGGGTGTTTGTTCTTCTGACCAGGAGGTGGACCTCTTCAGGACGGCATTTATTTTGGCGTTCTTTGGAGCTCTCAGGATTGGCGAATTGGTGAGTAATTCCAGACGGGGGGATGGAGGCTTGCAGTTGGGTGATGTATGTTTACATCCAGACAAGGTTCTAGTCTGGATACGCAGGTCTAAAACGGACCAGCTGGGCCGCGGGGCTTGAGTGGAACTGGGGGAGATTCCGCGGTCCTCACTTTGCCCCGTGTCTGCGGTGCGGCATTGGCTGCGGGTGCGCTCCGCTCGACAAGGTCCTCTGTTGTTACGTGCCGACGGCACTGCACTGTCCCGATTTCAATTTACGGCGGTCTTCCGTAAGTGCTTGGAGGCGGCTGGTTTTCCGGTGACGGATTAGTCCTCTCATTCTTTCCGCATTGGAGCTGCCACAGAGGCGGCTCGGTGGGGCCTTAATGATCAGGCCCTGCGGAGGATTGGACGTTGGGAATCTAGGCGTTTTCGCTTATATGTCCGTCCGCATCTGTTGTGAGGCGGTGGATGAGGTTTTCTGTTTCTGGTCTATAGGGGTCCGGGGGAGGTCCTTATTTAATATTCGTTACAGGTGTTCTTCGTTTTTCTATGTTGGTGTTTTGTGCGTACATGGGATGTATGTTGGTATGTGCTCCCTTTTGTTTCTTACAGGATCCACAGATGTCTTGGTCTGGATTTTAGGACACTCTTACGTGGTTTGGGGTGCCAGGAGGGCGGCTGTTAGGCCGGAAGGTCGCCAATTGGGCTTGAGCAGGGATGAGGTAAAAGTGCGGTGGATAGGTGTGTCGGGAATGCTATGGTCGCGGGTTCTTCCCGAAGTCCATCGCTGTGCTCGTCTGGAGAGGCCGCCTGACATCCTTCTGTTGCATGCGGGAGGTAATGATCTGGGCCTCCGTTCCTCCAGGGAATTGATCAGGGATATTAAACTGGATTACCTGAGATTGCGGACACTTTTTCCTCAGACAGTGGTAGTGTGGTCGGACATAGTCGCCCTGAACCTCTTGGCGTCTGGCTTGATCGGTGGTTAGCCTGAACAAGGCCAGGATTAAGGTAAATAAGGCGGTGGCCACGTTTTTTGTGCGCAATGGGGGGCTGGTGATTCGTCATCTGGAGCTTGAGCAGGACCCGGCCCTTTATCTTCGGGGCGACGGGGTCCATCTGAATGCGGTGGGCATTGACTTGTGGACCTTAGGTCTACAGGAAGGTATTCACAGGGCTCTGTGGGTCTGGAGGGCTACACGGCCATAAGGGGTCATGCCTGTGTGCTGTGGCTGGGGTTTTTAGGGTCTTGGAGGGCTGTGACTACTTGGAAAGGGAATATGGAGGGGTAGGGCCCATCTTAGGTATGGGTGTACCTACCCCTGGCAACGTCAGTAGGCTGTATCACGGTATCCCAATGGTTAATAGTCCTTGAGCTGGTGCAGTGGCGGCTGAGGGCCTGGAGGTCTATTGGGGCCAGGGATACAGCCAGGGGGAAGTCAAGTTGCCTTCCAAGACCCTAAATGGTCATTACACTTTAACGTTTGTTATTGGATTGTTTTGTTTGAATAAAATGGTAATTCTTGGTTAACTAGTGTTTTTATTAGTTGGTTGTAATAAAGATGGCTGCTATGGCCTTTTAAAATCCAAAACAGTAGTAGTGTCTTTTTCTTAAGATAAGTAATGGGGGGTTTGGTTAGTTTGTGGTTTATATTAGGCAAAGCAGCCGCAGCATCTGCAATACTGCAGTCAAGCACAACTCATATTTTTGCCATCTTCCCTCCATTCTTCTCCTAGAGAGCACCACAGAGTTGGGACAACTTCTCAGAGTCTACTAAGCCTGTAGCCGGACATGCTCCCTGATGAAATCCATTCTCAGGGATCGGCTAGCACTCACATATGAGGATGCTATCACAGTATCTCAAGGCCATATTCACCACTCTATAGACCCTACAGAAGAAGGTCAGAGGTAGTCAAGGTGACTCCAGCAAGCCCACATATGTTCTGCGTCACTTCTCGGAATTTAGCCCTGCACATAGTTTTGCTTTGCCTCTGTAAGGTTCTTGCAGTAAACCCAAGTAGGGAATTAAAGCTCCATAGTGTATTATTATGCTTTACTATACAGAAATGCCACACATACAACTGTAGGAAAAAACAACTGCATGCAAAAAATCACAAAATATGCATAGAATATACACAAGCTTTCTATCTTTCCCAGTAAATTAGCATTGATAATGTATGCAAGAGGGATACACTAACAATGACTTATCTTGGGTTGTATATTTGGTGCCATCCCCAGGTAAAGTTCCTAATTTCAGTCTTTTTATCATTATTCATAATGAAGTTAACTTCCAGGATGCAGGATCTTCCAGGCTGCTTTTTGCTTCTCCGAAGTCCTGCAAAGGACTGTTTCTTTGTCTTCCATCCTTTCCCCTCCCCCCACTTCCTGCCTACATAATTTCCTGTCCTGAGCTTATTAACCAGTCCAACAAGTGTATTTACATATTATTAGGGGAGGCCTAGCTTCCAAAAACAAAACATGTAACTGAAATCTAACAATTCACACATCTATGCTTTAAAAATCACCAAAATAGCTAAAGCAACACAACAGGACCCTTTAAATCAACTCAGTGTAGGACTACATCTTTGCAGCTCTGGGGTTTTCTACTCCCATACGACAACTGATCAGACCCCCACCAACAGTTGGCATTTATATGGGCCCTAACCTCATATATAACATAGCAACAGTTGGGACTAAACTTAAAGGGGCACTTCACATGCCAACATGCATGCTGGGGAACAGTTTATATTTTTGGTGGACCCCCCTGAAACCCCCTTGGCCTCCCATGCTCTAATAGGGGAGGGTTTGCTGTTTTCCTTGACCTCCCATGCTTTCTGCCTAGGAAGGACACATGTGCTCGGGAAAGTTAGGTCCAAAGCTGGAGCCTAAAGCTTGCACTGCAAGGCTGAAGTTGCTTTCCAGGACAAGTGAAGCTAAGCTTTGGACAATAGCACTAGGGGTGAACTTTCACTACAGAAGGACAGTTGGGAGAAGTTGCATTAAAGCTTGGACCACTCATTCCGTGAGCAGAGTGTATCAACTGCTTACAGGTAGAAGAATACAGGCTGTCAGTCAGGCCTAAAGGTTCTTTTTCCAGCATGGTTTCAAGGTTTTGTTTGGAGTCTGTGCATTGTTCTTTTGGGTATCCTGCTTCCTAACCCTCTTTCCCTGGAGTTTTTTTGGCCTTTAATAAACTCTATTCATTGCCCAAAAATGACTGTCACTTATCTGTTCACATCCTGCCAACATGTCTACCATCCTACCCTGACATGACATGTTAGCCTACCTGACCTCTGGGGGTCCCCAATTGCCATTTTCTACTCCCAGTAGCCACAGCCTGACCCCCCTAAAGTATGAGGGACAGTAAACTAGCCCTTTGTTTAGAAAGTTGGAGAACCTTGGTCCAAAGGTTGTATGAAAGGTTTAGTCTAGTAGTACACGTTTGGATTAATTAAATAGCCCATAGGTCTATACACCAGAGCAAAAACAAGGATCATTATGGAGAAAGGAGGGATTTGTTCCAAAAGATGAACAGTCCCTCCAAATGAAGAACAGTTGACGGGTTTGCCAATGGAAGATTTACACAGACAGCAATTAAAATTTGACAGAGAAAAAAAAGTTTTTGGCTTTAGATATTCTTTCAGAAATCTGAGCATGCATTACAAACAATGTATAGTTTTCTGTCTAGACTGAAGTCCATATTTAAATCAGAATAATAAAAACGACAGCTGAATGGGATTTTATGATAAACGTTATACTCCATATTAATGACTGTGGGATTGGTGCTTATGACTTATGTCATGCTTTATATAGTATTTATAATAAGGTGTATGAGCATGCTTAGAGCATTACTGCTAATGGCTTTAAAACTCTGCTACTTCCAAAGAACTGACATCCAGGGTATTGTTGGAAAAAACACACCTGCTGTCAACAAAGAGCACTTAGTGCCTGAGCCGTATGTCTAAGCCCTATGGTATTACTGGCTTTCAAAAAGAAAGCATGCATACAATTGGTAGTTCTAGCTGTAGGTAAACTTTTAGTTCAAATAAAAAATTATAATGATTTAGGTTCAATTTATTATAATTGTCTAAATATATTTTCTATTCTGTTGCTTTATTTCAGTTTTTTTTCTCATTTATATAAACATTTTGTTTCACAAATGGACATTTTGTACATGACAAAGGATTCACATAGATCTATGAGTTAGCAAAAGAGACAGCACAGCAGATCATGACAAGGGGTACAGAGGTGAACAGTAAGCAAGGGGTACAGAGGTGAGCGGTGGACAAGGGGTACAGAGTTGAGTAGTGGACAAGGGGCACAGAGGTGAGTAGTCTACAAAGTGTTATATTCTCCATGTTGTGAGAGACACAGGACTCTGGTCTGGAATAATGGATGTTTATTCAGGACTCACTGTACACTACAACATGCATTACAGGACAGCTCTGTATATCAATGCATCTCTTACATGTCTCTAAGATGGCCACTCTGCCCCTTGACCCTTGTCATCACTCCTGGGTGGAGCCAGCCTTAAAGAAACAGTACATGATAAACCCTTCAGGTATAAGACCTTCCATCCATCCCTAAAAAAAAAAAAAAACAACAACAAAAAAAAAAAAACACAACAAAACGAGAATAGGCATAAAACAGTAACTAATAATTGTCCCATGTAGTCCTCCAACTCAGGATTTACATGGCTTCTTCCGTGTCCGGATGTGAGAACAACTTCCAGGGACGCTACGGGGAGAAAACAGCAGCAGATCACTTTCGGCGGGCCCGTCGAAAGTCTCGTAACCGGTCTTGCATTTGAAACTGGTCAGGAGGGCGACAGTGTGAGGACAGGCGCCCAGCGACTCGGGCCGGAGGAAGCAGGGCTGGCCGGAATGGACACCGGCGGGGCCAAGAGGGGATCCCCTAGCTCAGAGGGTGAACAGACCTCTGGACCAGGGCTGGAGGGCTCTGTTGGAGCTGAGTTCAAAAGTTCAGAGTCCCCCCAAGCATCAGTCTCAATGCCTCCTGATCCGGTAGGAGCAGATCATTGAGACACTGGAGGTGCAGCGGATGTCAGGGATTCGGGCAGCTGAGAACGAGGACGCAATTGGTCCACATGCCATCTGCAAATGGAACCATCTTCCAGGCAGACCCTATACATTTTGGGTCCCAAAGTCTCTGCGACGATAGCAGGAAGCCAACGAGTGTTGGAAGCGCCATAAGATTGAGCCAATACATTTTGCTGGGCTGTAAACCGGGGAATCTCGTCGTGTTCGACCCTCTTATCTTGGGACTGCCGTACATGTTCCTGGACCGTTTGAGGGCGGAGCATGTCCAAAGCAGTCCATGGCTGCCGACCCAAAAGAAGTTCAGCTGGAGTTTTCCCAGTGGTTGCATGTGGTGTGGTTCTGTAAGCAGAAAGGAAGGAGTCCAGCTGCTGGGGTGACAGGGACTGTCGTTTACTCGTAGCCACAGTAGCTTTGAAATAGCGTTTGAAGGTCTGTACAAACATTTCTGCTTGACCATTTGTAGCCGGGTGGTAAGGTGCGGTCAACTTGTGTTTGATGTTGTGGGCAGTCAGGAAACTCTGAAACTCCTGGCTTGTGAATTGTGCACCGTTGTCTGTGACAATTTCTCTGGAGTATCCAAACATAGCAGCGAGATGTAGCAGTATGGAAATCGTCGCCTTAGTCGTCGGCTGGGTAACAGGAATGACCTCAGGCCACTTTGAATGGGCATCAATAATGATCAAAAAGGTGTGTCCTCTGATCGGGCCTGCAAAGTCCAAGTGTAGGCGAAACCAGGGAACCGTGGGCCAAGTCCAGGGCTGAACGCACCCTCGAGGAGGGTCTCTTGCAGTTTGTGCACATCCAGCACACGCATTCACATATGTCGTGATATCTGAGTCTAGGTTCGGCCACCACACATAGCCTCGGGCCTTTTGTTTCATACGTGTGCCCCCGGGATTACCAGTATGTAGCAAGTCCAGAATGTGTCTCCGGAGGGTCTGTGGAACGATCACTCGGTCTCCCCATAAAACACAGTTGCCAGCCACAGTTAATTCCAGACGCCTACGGGAGTAAGGTTCATAATCCTGTGTGACAGTTGCAGGCCAACCGTATCGTACCCAGGAGAGTATTGTCTTAAGGAAGGTATCCTTGGCTGTGTGGGCTGCTACCTCCCCAGAAGACAGAAAGGACAGGCTGGTGTAACGACAACTCTTGACTGGTGGAGAAGAGTCTGTTAATGTCCTTGTCAGACGGGACATGGCGTCCGCATTAGCATTGGCATCATGGCTACGATACTGGATTTTGTAGCTATATGCTCCCAAGAATAGGGCATAGCATTGAAGACGGGCCGCAGTCGTCTGGGAGATGCCTTTGTCAGGGCTAAAGATCTGAAGGAGTGGTTTATGATCAGTCAGTATGGTGAATTCCCTACCATACAGGTAAAGATGAAACTTCTTATTTGCCCATATGAGCGCTAGAGCCTCTTTGTCAATGTGAGAGTAATTGCTTTCTGCTTTTGTCAAGGACCTGGAGGCGAATGCCACAGGTTTCCCTGACCCATCTGGTAAAACGTGAGATAGCACAGCCTCTAGACCATAGGGTGAGGCATCACAAGCCAAGGTGAGAGGCCTTTGGAGGTCATAATGCACGAGCATGCGTGACGCCAACAGCTTTCGCGTAGAAACTTCAAAAGCACGTTGGCATGCAGCCGACCAGTTCCATTTGGAGTGTTTCTCCAAAAGCTTGTTCAACGGAAATAAAGTGTGTGCTAGATCTGGCAGGAATTTGTGATAATAGTTCAGCAAGCCCAGGTATGATCGCAGCTGTTGGACGTTGGTTGGGGCTGGAGCTTACTAAAGCATCAACTTTGGTTGCCGTGGTGTGTATACCCTCTGCATCCACAAGGTGGCCACAAAACTCCAATTTAGGTACCATGAATTGGCATTTCGCCAAGTTCTCTTTTAGACCCTGCTCTTGGAGTCTCGCCAACACATGTTCCACGTTACACTTGTGTTCCTGGTCCGTCAGGCCTGTGATGAGCATGCCATCTAACAGGCACTGTGTGAAAGGAATGTCCACCAAAATCTCATCCATTTTGTGTTGCCAAATGGCGGGGGCGGAGGCTACACCAAACACCATCCGAATGTATTCATACAGTCCCTTGTGAGTGTTGATGGTTAGAAACTTGCGGGACGAAGGGTGGACCTCAAACTGTAAATAAGCGTGCCTGAGATCAAGCTTGGTGAACTTTTGACCTCCTGCAAGAGAGGCAAACATGTCATCTACTCTGGGTAGGGGATACTGGTCTATCTCCAGTTGAGAATTTAGTGCCATGCGGAAATCGCCACAAATACGTAAGTCCCCATTCACTTTCTTTACTGGTACAACTGGTGATGCCCACTCGCTGTGCTCTACCTTTGAGAGGACACCTTGTTCCTCCAGCCGGCTTAGTTCAGCTTCCACACCTGCTCGGAGTGCGAAAGGTACCGTCCGAGCTTTGAAAAACCTAGGCTGGGTGTTGGGTTTCAGCCTGAGTCTCAACAGTCATGCTTTAATTTCCCCAAATGGTTATCAAAGACTTGTGGGAATCGCTGTTTCAGGGATTCCACCCATCCCTCTTCATGCCCTGATGGGATGGTCACGGTGTTGCAGGGGTTAATGGCGATATCTGGCATGCCAAAGTGAGCAATCCAGTCTCTCTCAAAAAAAGGGGGCCCCCCATGTTCTAGGATATACAATGGCATTCTCTTCGTCTGACCCTTGTAGGATACCTGTACTTTCACGTAACCCAGTGGGTGGAGTATCTGCTTTGAGTATGTCTGCCGTTTGATTGGTGTTGGACGGACAGTTGTTCGGATCAGAAGTCTTCTCCATTGTTTCTGAGTGATAACTGAAACTGCTGCTCCTGTGTCTACATCCATCTTGAGTTTTTTTCCTTCCACGGTTACCTCTACAGTCATTGCTGAGGGTGCTGAATGCATATGATGTATGTCTAATCTGTGGAGCACTTCCTCATCCTCTGATTCCGATGACGATGTATATCTTCCCACCACATATGCCTCTGTCCTGGTGTTCAGAGGTTGTTTATTTCACACCTTCTTACTACGGCAGACTCGTTTCAGATGGCCTGCCTTACCACAATTATGACAGAGCTGATCCTTAAACCGGCAGACTTTGTGATCATAGTCTGTATTCCCACAATGGTAGCAAGCTGACTCCTGGCTTGGTGAGGGTCTATATTTACAGTTAGCTGCAGTTGGCTTGACTGCTGTTCTGAAAACTTCCTCTTTAACCTCTTCCCTTCTGCTCTGGGTGTTCAATGCCTCTGTATCTTCACAGCCATTTCCATCACTGAAGCTATCTCAATTGCCTTTGTAAGGGTAAGGTATTTCTCTGTTAAAAGTCTCTTTTGGCTGGACTCACTATTTAGTCCCATGACAAACTTATCCCTCAGTGCAGTCGGTAAGTACTCCCCAAAAGAACAGGTTGAGGCTAGTCTGCGAAGGGCGAGCACATAAGCCTTAATATCTTCACCCGGCTGTTGCTGCCGCTGATAGAACCTGAATCTCTCTGCAATCTCTAGTGGTTTAGGCTGGAAGTGATTCCCTAACAGTGTCAGGAGCTCTGCCAAAGTCTTAGTTGCTGTTTTTTCAGGGAAAAGGAGATCCTTAATAGTGTCATATG
Organism: Pelophylax lessonae; assembly: GCF_965119305.1. NCBI lineage: Eukaryota > Metazoa > Chordata > Amphibia > Anura > Ranidae > Pelophylax > Pelophylax lessonae. The sequence continues at coordinate 691,406,160 of NC_138769.1, forward strand.
TCCTAGCACCAACCACTGTCAGAAATACTGCTACTTGCCTGTCGCCTGGGATGGCATTTGCACAAAAATACTGTTCCAGTCTCTCAATCCAGGAACTCCAGGTTGTCTGTTCTCCATCAAATTCACTTAATGTCCCGATCAATGACATTTTCCTGCTGGGCTCTGTGGGTGTTTGTATCCAGGTGACAATCCAGAGGTTTTTTTTCTTCTTTTCTTTTCTCACACTGATAGTAACCTTGTAAGTCCCATCCTCGTCGCCACTGTTATATTCTCGGTGTTGTGAGAGACACAGGACTCTGGTCTGGAACAATGGATGTTTATTCAGGACTCACTGTACACTACAACATGCATTACAGGACAGCTCTGTATATCAATGCATCTCTTACATGTCTCTAAGATGGCCACTCTGCCCCTTGCCCCTTGTCATCACTCCTGGGTGGAGCCAGCCTTAAAGAAACAGTACATGTGAAACCCTTCAGGTATAACACAAAGGGTACAGAGGTGAGTAGTGGAAAAGGGGTACAGCGGGGAGTAGTGTACAAGGGTTAAAGAGGTGAGAGGTGGACAAGCAGTACAGTGGTGAGCAGTGAACAAGGGGCACAGAAGTAAGTGGTAGACAAGGGGTGCAGAGGTGAGCAGTGGAAAAGGGGTGCAGAGGTGAGCGGTGGACAAAGGGTGCAGAGGTGATTGTTAAATAAAGGTTTCAGAGGTGAGCGATGGACAAGAGGTGAAGAAGCAAAGTGGTGGATGAAGGTTTTAGAGGTAGGCAGTGTATGAGGGGTTCAGAGGTGAGTGGTGGGCAAGGAATACAGAGGTGGGCATTGGACAAGCGGTGCAAAGGTAAGAGGTGGACAAGGGGTGCAGAGGTGGGCGGTGGACAAGGGGTGCAGAAGTGATTGATGGATGAAGATTTCAGAGGTGAGTGGTGGATGAGGGGTGAAGAGGTGAGTGATAGGCAAAGGGTGTGAGGTCTGCTCTTTGCTTAACAGTGCCTAAATATATCAATAAAATACTGATTTAAGGTAGGCTCAGACAAAGTGTTATCTAGTTGTTTATATTCTTTGTTCGGAAAGGCATATGTAATGGAACAGTTTTATATCTGTGAGACTCTACTTGCACAACAGATATTTTGTGGGTAAAAAGACTGTGACACATGCATGCTGTGAATACAGAAAGTAAGCTCAGGTTCTAGTTATCTATGCCCATATAAGCCCCCCTCACTGTTAACATAATGTGGCCAAGCCCAACGTTTGCCACAGAGTTCTGGTTTAAGTGTAGCAGCAAGAGTACTTTGTAAACACCTCTTTCACGATTATTAATTGGCTTTAAGATTTTGCTACCCTTGATGGCAAGGCTATAGGGTGCTGCTATCATGTTTTTGGAGCTTAAACATCCCTAGAGTACCCCTGCTGCTGTGTACCACATGCTTGTAGGAGGGGCAACTGTGTGGCAGTAATTTAAAGGACCAGGCTAGACAACGCTGTGGCTTTTATCTTAAGGTGCGTTGTATAAGTAAGACCCTTTAACTGTTCTGTAGCAAGAAAGTTCACTTATATAAACCTTACATGTGGCATGTCTCCTTAGGCTTACACAGTGCGCCTCCCAGATGGTGTGCAAGGATGTGGCAATAAAGATGCAGTCTGGGCAACAGAGTCCTTTCCCAAACCCCAAGCAGTACATAGGGGCCTCGAAGCCATAACTAGTCTGTCCTTGCTTTTCAGGAACCTTTCCTTTGCGCTTAAGCCTATCTCTCCCCTCCAGTGTGTACCAGTCCCTATCTTTGTACTCCCCACACTGCAGGGTGCACCGGAATGGCCCAACAGGGACTATATATAGCCTCTGTGGGTCCAATATGGCTTCTCTTGTCCAAATAAATATAGGTTCCCCCCAAATGGCTGCTGAGAGCTCAGTGCAGAGGATGAGTCAGCAGGGTTCTCCTAGTGCCAGAGGTAAGCAGCAATCATGTGATTCCTGTGTTTTCTTCTAGCAGCTAACCAAAAAGTGAGTGGGCAATCTGTGAATTGCCACTTCATTCTCTGTGCTGACTCTCACTTGAGGTGCATCATGGCTCAGCAGGACAATGGCAGATGCTCTCATAACACCCTCCAACATGCTTTAGGTGTGCATGCACAAGAAAAAAAGACTTTGCACATACAAGATTTTGAATGGCTATTTTCATGATGCGGATCTATTGCAGATGATTCAGCCAGGTTATTTGAGCCCTCTGAAGTACCAGATCCATTTATTTAAGTTCTTTTACTTTGTTGCAATGTACTTTGCCTGAACCGCTCCCCCATGCCATTACAAGCCACCCCTGTTCATGGAAAAATATTCTTGTACTTTTTGCCAGAATCAGACGCAGATGATTCCATTTGGAGACAGCTAGCTATCGGGTACATTGGGTCAAACATTTAAAGCTCTTTAAACCTCTTTGAAGCATCATTACCCTAGCTATTACATCGTTGTGCTCAGCGCTACAGGCTACGCTCTGATAAAGGGGACGAAGCTGGAAATCACATCAGTGTCTTGTTAGTGCAATTATGGAAACGTTGAATTGTGGACAGCTTGTGCCTACAATAAACACAATGTTCAAAATCAGAAATGATTCAAAAAAGCAAGTTTGAGAGCAGAGGACGAGAAACATGAATCTCAAAGGAGAAAATTAGACATTAACCAACGAGGCGGACGGGTGAACTCCAGAGAGTAGCGCTGAGTGCCTCTATTCAAACAAATGTGTGTACATTAAATGCTCTTCCTGCTGCTGTTGGAAAGTGGCTTTTCTAAACGGGGACAAAACAAAGTATAATCCGTGACACCAAAAGGAAGCATTAAAGTAACTTTCTGCTCTACAGATTATCTCTGATTATTACAAAAATTATGTTACTGCTGCGTGTTAAAGGGAACTCGATAGTAATTTTTTATTTTTTTAATACATTTTTATTGATTTTCCAGCATAATACAATTTACAAATAAAAAATAAATAATAGAAAAAAAAAATTCCAGTGTATATCCTCATACATCTATCTATATGTTTAACATATCGATAGTCATTTTTAAATCAACCTTCTTTTTGCCAATTATTACAGGAACAGCAGCCAGGTATGAATTATTCAGCAAGATGTTTTTGAGTTTTTTTCACATTGTTTTTTTCACACTTGCCCTCCGGAAGATTTATCCCCTCCCTCTTCCCGGCCTCCTCCTGACCCCCATTCCAGGCTAAAGCTCCGCTCCAGGTACTCTCTACTCACTGGCAGAATCTGAGTCAGCAGGGGGCAGTTGGGGGTAGCTGGGACAGCCCTTTCAGGGCTGCCTGGGGGAGGAGAGTCTCCAGTGGGGCATGGAACCGGCCTTTGCTGAGACACAGTTTACACCATCCATGCTGGGGGGGGGGGGGGGGGGGCTGCACTCTGTCCTTGTCTTCATCTTGCACTCAGTAGGTCAGCAGTGGGGACTTTTTACTTCTCTTCACCAGGAATCCTTTAGGGATGTCTGTGGCAGAAGCAGTGCAGCCATTTTAGGGGGCATCAGAGTGGCCCCGGGGGGCAATTGCTGCCCTGCCCCCTGGCCCAGTCCTCCCTTGGCGGTCGTGCAATGCTGTACCCAAATAAAATGTATGTCTTTTTTTCCCCACAAATAGAACTTTCCTTTTGGTGGTATTTGATCACCTCTACGTTTTTTTTATTTTTTACGCTATAAACAAAGAAAGACTGACAATTCTGAAAAGAAACATTTTTTACTTTCTGCTCTAAAACATATCCAATAAAAAAATGTAAGAAATCAAATTTCTTCGTCAATTTTAGGGCAATATGTATTCCGCAACATATTTTTGGTAAAAAAAAATCCCAATAAGCGTATAGTGATTGGTTGGCGCAAACGTTATAGCGTCTACAAACCATAGGATATATTTATGGGATTTTTAGTTATTTGTTTACTAGTAATGGCAGTGATCAGCAACTTATAGCCGGACTGCAATATTGTAGTGGACAAATTGGACACTAACTGACACTTTTGACAGAACCAGTGACACTAATACAGTGATCAGTGCTAAAAAAATATGCGCTGTCACCAGAGCCGGTACAAGGGCGGGGCAAAAGGGGCGGGTGCCCTGGGCGCTAACATTTACTGGAGAGAGGGGGGGCGCCACTACTGGAAAACTAGTTCTTTCATACACTGTGCTGACTGTGACTGTGAGTAAGTGTGGTTTAATGCTGGCCGCCAGCCGCTATCTGCCTGCTGTGCCGAGTGCAGGAGGAGCGCACTCGGCACAGCCTGAAGCCGTCTGTTCTTCTACTTCTTCTGTCAGTGTCAGGGAGAAAACATCCCCCCCCCTGACAGGCGCTCTGTAGTCTGTCCCGGCCGTCGCCGTGACGTCACGCACTGACGCTTCTGCTGAAGCCTTCAGCCACTACCTCGAGGAACTGAAAGCAGAAAAGAAAAGCACATCCACAGCCTGGCACTGTCTGCCTGTCTGCAGCAGCAGCAGCAGCGTGAGTGAAGCCTGCCTGCCCTGGTGAAGTGAACCATTCAGATGGAGGGGGATGGGGGGGGGGTCTGTCTGGCTGAGTCTAGAGCAGGTAAACTCTTCAGAAGTTCAGATTAGTGTGAGGGGGGGTCTCTCTGGCTCAGAGCAGATAAACCCTTTAGATTAGTGGGGGAAACTAATCTAAAGAGTTTACCTGCTCTGAGCCAGAGAGACCCCCCCCCCTCAGCCTCAGCTCAGGGGGGGGGGGGTTCTGTGTGGGGGGGGTCTGTGTGGTTGAGAGCAGGTCAGCTCTTTAGATTAGTGGGGGAAGAGCAGGTAAACTCTTTAGATGGGGGGGGGGGGGAGGGAAGGGGGGGTTCTGGCTGAGATGAGGTCAACTATTTAGATTAGGGTGGGATGGGGGGGGGCTCTGTCGGGCTGAGAGCAGGTCAATTATTATTTAGTGCTGCTACTCACTGACCTTTAACCACTTGCCGTCTGCTCACTCGAGCACTACTGCGGCAAAGTGGTTCGTTATCGTCTGGCGACGTAGACCTACGTCGGCAGACACTCCCCTTTCTCGGAGGCTCGCTCCGGCTGTGTTCAGTCACAGCGGGAGTCGGGCCAGGGGAGGAGTGGCGGCGATCACCGCTGCTCTTCCCCGATCGTCGGGGATCGAGTGTGGAGATCCGCCTGCTTGTGTAAACAAAGCGGGCGGATCTCCTAAGTGACAGGCAGGGTCAGATTGCAGGGTTCAGCATAGCTGAACATGCGATCTGTCCCTGTGTCACTCAGTCACCTCCCCCCACACACGTTAGTAAGCACCAGGCATACATTAACCCCTCCCTCTCCAATAAAATTAACCTCTTCCCTGCCAGTGTCATTATTACAGTAACAGTGCATATTTATAGCACTGATTACTGTAGTAATATCACTGGTACCCCCAAAAGTGTCAAAAATGTCAGTCAAGGGTCCGATCTGTCCGCCGCAATGTCGCAGTCCCGCAAAAAAAAATTGCAGATTGCTGCCGTTACTCGTTAAAAAAAAAACACCAAAAATGACAGAAATCTTTCCCTTAGTTAGTAAACGCAATAACTTTTGCGCAAACCAATCAAAATACGCTTATTGCGATTTTTTTTTTTTTTTTAACAAAAATATGTACCAGAAAACAAATTGGCCTAAAATGTTAAAATATTTAGATTTTTTAATTCTTTTTATTGGGAATGTTATATCGCAGAATGTGAAAAATATATATATATTTTTTTTCCGAATTGTTGCTCTTTTTTTGTTTATAGCGCAAAAACTTTTAATCGCACAGGTGATCAAATACCACCAAAAGAAAGCTCTGTTTGTGGGAAAAAAAAGACATCAATTTAGTTTATGTACAGTGTCGCACGACCGCGCAATTGTCCGTTAAAATAATGCAGTGCCGAATCGCACAAAATGGCCTGGTTATTAAGGGGGAAAATACTTTGGGTCCAGAACTGTTTAATTCACACTGACACTGGTGCCACTAATGCAGCAGTGACTAGGGGCATTACAATAATTCTCTCAAGCTGCATTTTTACAAATTAAGTCAAACAGAGCCGGTGGGGGGGGGGGGTGTAGATGTGGCAGAGTGAGGGGTTAAAATATTGCTTCTACAAACTTCAATGTTGGGGTTTCCTTTTGCAAACATTTCCATCAATGCTGGGGAATATTATTGCATCTGCTGACATCAATGCTGGGAGGTACTGTTAGTGGAGCAAAGGGGATTATTTTACTCCTACTTGCTCTTCAGTCAGTCCTCAACATTTTAACTTTAAGGGTCCTTTCACACAGGTGATCCGATCAGATCCGTCTGTCAGTTTTTTAGGTGGATCTGATTGGATCCTCCATGCATCTCTATGGAGCAACGGATGTCAGCGGAGACACCTCCACTGACACCCGCTGCCATCCATATCCGATCCTGTCCGTGAAATCTGGATGGGTGGATGGATCTGGATGGATAGATGGAAACCCTATTTTCCATCCATCCAGGGGCCGCTCTCATCCTATTCCCCATAGAGAGCAGTGGGGCTCTGACACCTCCCTCTCCACACACAGTGCGGAGACGGAACTGTCATCCCCCAGCTCATCGGGGATCGGCGGATCGATCCCCGCTGAGCAGCACGGATCCGCCTATGGAGGCGGACCGTGTGAAAGAGACCTAACCCATGAAGGTTGAACAGGTTTAAAATAACACTGTGGAAGCACTGGAAATACTAAGGGGGGGAGCTAAAGAAGGTAGCTGCCAGCATAAGATGTCAATGTCATCTTTCAAATAAAATAGTTTATATATTTTTTTCTTTTAGTCAAATGCATTCAGCATTTCCTGAACAGAAGTCCAGAAAGGGTTACTGACTGCAGCATCACAAAAGTAAAGTAAGTTTAGTAAATGTATTGTACGGATATATTGTACTACAGTAAAAAGTACCGTATATACTCGAGTATAAGCCGAGTTTTTCAGCACATTTTTTTGTGCTGAAAACGTCCCCCTTGGCTTATACTCGAGTCAAGGAAAAAAAAAAAATTCCCTGTCCGCTCCTACGGGCTTAAGCTTTAAAAATGGCGCCGCCCGTCGCATACATGTCACCGCGCACGCGCCGCCGCTCGTGTGATTTCGGCTATTCCCGGCCTCTCCCGAGCGGCGGCGGCGCTCGGGAGAGGCCGGGAATAGCCGAAAGTATACGAGCGGCGGCGGCGCGTGCGCAATGACGTGTCGGCGCCGGGCGGCGCCATTTTTAAAATGAAGGCGCCTCTGGAACAGGTAAGTGAAACAGCTGCACTACCTGCCATTATGCAGGGCTGCGGGCACACTACAAGGGATGCAGTGCTGCGGGCATGGTCCACCTGTACCATGCCCACAGCACTGCATCTCCTGTAGTATGCCCACAACCCCGGATGCTCTTGTACCATGCCAGTCACCCTGCATTCTCCTGCACCATGCCAGTACCCTGCATTCTCCTGCACCATGCCAGTCACCCTGCATTCTCCTGTACCATGCCAGTACCCTGCATTCTCCTGCACCATGCCAGTACCCTGCATTCTCCTGCACCATGCCAGTACCCTGCATTCTCCTGCACCATGCCAGTACCCTGCATTCTCCTGCACCATGCCAGTCACCCTGCATTCTCCTGTACCATGCCCGCCGCCCTGCATTCTCCTGCACCATGCCAGTACCCTGCATTCTCCTGCACCATGCCAGTACCCTGCATTCTCCTGCACCATGCCAGTACTCTGCATTCTCCTGCACCATGCCAGTACCCTGCATTCTCCTGCACCATGCCAGTCACCCTGCATTCTCCTGTACCATGCCCGCCGCCCTGCATTCTCCTGCACCATGCCAGTCACCCTGCATTCTCCTGCACCATGCCAGTCACCCTGCATTCTCCTGTACCATGCCCGCCGCCCTGCATTCTCCTGTACCATGCCCGCCGCCCTGCATTCTCACCCTAGGCTTATACTCGAGTCAATGATTTTTCCCATCTTTTGTGGTAAAAGTAGGGGTCTCGGCTTATACTCGGGTCGGCTTATACTCGAGTATATACGGTACTGTAGAATTTTTAGGAGTTGTTTTTACACCATCAAGTTGGTGATCTTAGGGTCCTTTCATATGGTCCGCACCCGCCGACGGAGTAGTTCTGCTCAGGGGAGGATCGATCCCCGCTAAGCAGGCGGATGACAGCTCCGTCTCCACTCTGTGTGCAGAGACGGAGCTGTCAGATCCCCGCTGTCCTCTATGGGGGAATCGGATGAGTCTGAGAATGGATTGTTTTCAGCAACTTTACAGAAATATTTATTAAGTATGAATATTTTGTATTGGAGCACTGGCTACCTCAAGAAGGATTACAGTTGAAAGTTATATATGTTTCAGTGAGAAATATTAATGTAATCCCTTGATTTTGCACTTTTACGTATTAATAGTTTGTATTGATGGTCCTTTTTTTGTTGAAGGCCATGTATGTCGGTGGAGAAATGTTTTTTGTTTGTTCTTTTTTTGCACTTTTCATATTTATATGAATAATTTATACTGGAGAACTGGCTACCTCAGGAAGTATTATATTTGACAGTTACCGGTATATGTTTCAGTGAGAAATATTAGTGTAATACCTTGATTTTGCACTTTTATATAATAATATTTTGCATTGAAGGTTCCATTTTGCTGAAGGCCATGTATGTTGTTTGATAAAGGTTTGTTCTTTTTTGCACTTTTCATATTTATATGAATATTTTGTATTGGTTGGGGCACTGACTACCTCAGGAAGGATTACAGTTTAAAGTTTTATATGTTTCAGTGAGAAATATTAGTGTAATCCCTTGATTTTGCACTTTTACGTATTATAGTTTGTATTGATGGTCCTTTTTTGTTGAAGGCCATGTATGTTGGTTGAGAAGTTTGTGATACTTTTTGTTTTTGCATTTTGTGAATATTTGGTATTGTGGCACTACCTCACACAAAATTAATGCAAAACCGAAAACTTTAGTATGTTCGCATGGGCCCTGACAGAAAAAACAGTTAACAGGCCTTTCTATAAGCACTTTAAGTGCCTCCAATAAAAATACATATAATTAAAATGTGTGAGTGAACTCTGTTTCTATCGCATTAAACCTAATTGAATTTGTATTGTTTTAAGTATTTTCTTGTTTTGAAACTACATTGATTCTTATATTACACCCAGGATGGGATTGGGGACGGGATTGGGGACCAGGGGGGGGGGGGGGGGGGGCACAGTTTGCCATCTTCGCCCTGGGCACCAAATTACCTTGTCCCAGCCCTGGCTGTCACTGTACTAATGACACTGGCTGGGAAGGGGTTAACATCAGGGACGATCAAAGGGATAACTTTGTTCTTAGCCAGTGCTTGTGTACTGTGCGGGAGTTGCTTTGACTAGGGGAAGGCATTGATCCACGTCACAGAATTAATTCCTTTGCTATTGATAGAACGGCGGTCTGCCTTGTTCGCAAAGGCAAACTACTATTTTGGCTCTCTGCCTAATGATCAGCGGGGGCCAGCAGACATTGAGTATCCACAGATCAGCTCCCGCTGTAATTATACTAGGTACGAGATCCTACGCAAGAGAACCACCTTGCTACCTTATATGTAAGTTGGCAAGTGGTTAAAAAAAAAATTTCGACCTGGAGATTAGTTAAAACCCAAAAAAGTATATATTTTCTGAATGCAGGCACCATAGAGAATAAAATAGTAGTTCCAATTTTTTATATCACACACACGATTTATAAAATGCTAAATTTTAGTACAAAAAAGTTAATTTTAGGGTGCACAAAGGCAATAGGTAAGATGAGGTTGCACAGAGGAAATAGATACCCCACATGTCAAGGCTTAACATTTTGTGTGCCAGTGAAATGACAACAAATTTCGATACCTTATATTTTCCACAGCCAACATTTTAAAAGCCCCTAAAGATCATCAGTTTACAGTTATTGATTAATAATGGGCCTATAATTATTGCTCTCACTCCAACATAAGCAGTGATATGTAGCATGTGTATTACAATCAACATTTTATTGTGTAGGTGCCCCTGCCGCATGTATTTACATTTGTATGTGCCATTATGTTGGGGTGGTGGAGGATCAAAAATTTACATATGGCATATGGCAGTGGGGTTAAAGAGAATATATAGTGGTTTTTTGTATATTTTCTTATTATCAAAAAGAGGAGTTAGGAAGCGCCAAACTAGTACCACATCCTGTTAGGAGATTCAAAAAAGTGGAAAACAGAGGGGAAAAAAAAAACATATGTAGACTTTACTGGTACCAGATTAGAATATGCCATATTTTTCATAATAATATATATTTTATTAAATCAAAACAAGCTAAAAGTTCATATAAAAACAACATATTGTACAAATCATGTCTGAATATCTCAAATTGGGTATCCAAGAGATCAACGCGTTTCACAAAAGTGCTTCCTCTGGACCTTTTACCTTGGCAAATAAAGAGATAACCTATTTCATATATGGAAAGAAAATTTTACAATCATATTTTTTATATAACAGAAAAGGAAAAAGCAAAAAATAAATCAATGAGAACTCAAATAATTTGGTGAATTTATATATATATATATAGATATAGATATATTTATATATATATATATATATATATATATATATATATATATATATATATATAGATATATTTATATATATATATATATATATATATATATATATATATATATATATATATATATATACACACACACACTTGCATGCTCTTAATCATCATGTCCCCCGTCAACAATACAACTTACACAGTCACTTGAGAGTATCCATCCAAATGGGCTAAAGATTTGTGTGAATATTGTACATTGTACATGATTTGTACAATATGTTGTTTTTATATGAATTTTTAGCTTGTTTCGAATTAATAAAATATATTTTTTAATGAAAAATACGGCATATTATTTCAATCTGGTACCAGTAAAGTCCACATATGTTCCTTTTTTTCCCCTCTGTTTTCCCCATTTTTGAATATATTTTCTTATTATGTTTAGGACTAAAAAGCTGAAATCCAACCAACCTTTTTTTAACTTTTATAATTAAAAAAAATGAACAGCCTGTTAAAGGATAAAAAAGGTTTTGGTGTTATATTCACCTTCAATCTAAAGCTGTCCCTTGAAGTACTGCTTTTGCACCACTAGGTGTCCTCAGTCTGATGGCCAACATTATTCAATCCACTTCCTCTGAGTTCAGGTTGCGCTGGACCGGGCTAGAGCCTGTTACTAGACAGTGAAAGGCGAAGAACAGTGATGACCTCATCTGTCTGTCCATCTGCTTTCTCTTGCTATCAGCATTCTCCTTGTCAGCACATGAACTCATTGTTCCTTGAGCTTACAGAGCCAGGAAGGTGGGATATTAGGTTCTTATACTACTTGAAATTGAAAAATAAATACATTTAAGGACATGTTAATGATTATGATTACAGAGCTTCAGAGTTCAGATTTAAATATATATTTATTTTAATCAGCTAAATATGACATATTGCATTTAGACAGGGCTTTTTTTCTCAGAGAAAAAGTGCAGGTACTACCCCCTTCTGAGTCACCCCTTGACTCCGCCCCCTACCCACCTTTGAGCACATTCCTTGGTACCACACCCTAGCGACCTCCCAGTACCATCCTTTTTGGAGAATACAGAACCAAGTATATCTTTTTTTTGGTGCTAAGTCATTTGTATGGAATTTGTTAGTTTTAACAAGAAAAGCAGTAAAATAAATGCCACTAGCATTTACAGACCCCACCACCTACAATAGATCCCCCAGCAACAACAGATGCACCCACTAAAACAAGAGATCCACTTCAGTAACAATTGGCCCCCCCAACAAAAATATATTTCCTTGCAGCCAACATTAATAGAACCTTCAGCAGCCAGCAACAATAGACTCCTCACTCCACAATAGATCCCACAGCAACACTAGGCCCTCCCTCAACAGTAGATCCCCCGGCAACAACAGACACCTCCCTCAACAGTAGATCCCCCTGCAACAACAGACACCACTTTCAACAGTAGAAATCCTAGCAACAATAGATCCCCCTCTTTTAACAGTAAGCACAACGGACCCTCCCAACTATAGACACCTGTCTTTGACAATAGATCCCCCCGTGCAGCGCTAGAGGTGCCAGGACTGCATTCCACCAAAAGCTCACTTGAAAATCTTCATGTTGTGAGTGTTGCCTGTCTGCTGGTCATCTTTTTCCACAAGGTCCTGGGTTCCCTGCATGCCTTTCAGCTGCTCCTCTACTGTTTACTTTTCATTTCTAAGGACTACATATCCCATGGTACCTTGTTGGCTGCAAGCTGTGATTCCTGTACTGACTCCATCTCCTGAAACTCCTCTTCTCTGCACCTCTGTGAAATGTGTGGCACAGCAGTGCCTACCCACTGGACATAGTGACTACGTGTCACAGAATTCAAGGAAGTAAACGTGTAGGATCTTCACAAAGTAAGTTTACAAACCTCAAGGTCATTCAGATTAATAGGAGTAAGCCAGAAATATTTGAAATATAATGTGGAATGAGTATATCATTTTACATTTTGACCACTCTTTAAAAAAAAAAACGTTATAACTTTTATGAAACACCTAAGCCCTTGCAGCACCTCTTCCATAAGTTAACCACTTGCCGAGCGCCCACAGTATATTTACTGCGGCGGTCAGCCCCTCACAGGCAAAGCGACGTAGTACTACGTCGCTAGCCTGTGAGGCTCTAGGGAGCGAGCGAGCGCGCGCCGCCGGAGGCGCGGTCCCGCTCGCTCACTGACCCCCCCGCGCGTGTGAGCGGCGGACCCGATGTCCGCCGGTCACTCGCGATTGTCCGTTACACCGGGAGAAAGGCAGGCGGCTAATGTAAGCAAAGCTGCCTGTCATTCTCCCTTGTGTAACAGCAGAGATCATACGGTCCTGCTATGTAGGACCGTAGATCTCTGCTGTTACATGAAAAGCCACATCCAATCACAGTTAGAAGCACGCCCCTAGGGACACACTTAACCCCTCCTTCTCAAATAAAGTTAACCCCTTCCCTGCCAGTGTCATTTTTACAGTAACAGTGCATATGTATAGCACTGATTACTGTAGTAATGTCACTGGTACCCCCAAAAGTGTCAAAAATGTCAGTCAAGGGTCCGATCTGTCCGCCGCAATGTCGCAGTCCCGCAAAAAAAATCGCAGATCGCCGCCATTACTCGTTAAAAAAAAAAACAACAAAAATCTTTCCCTTAGTTAGTAAACGCAATAGCTTTTGCGCAAACCAATCAAAATACCCTTTTTGCGATTTTTTTTACCAAACATATGTAGCATAAAACAAATTGGCCTAAAATGTTAAAAAATTTTGATTTTTAAATTTTTTGGGGGGGAATTTCGTATAAAAAAAATGTGAAAAATATTGTTATTTTTGCAAAATTGTCGCTCTTTTTTTGTTTATAGCGCATGATCAAAAAATCGCACAGGTGATCAAATACCACCAAAAGAAAGCGCTGTTTGTGGGAAAAAAAGGACGTCAATTTCATTTGGGTACACACGACCGCGCAATTGTCCGTTAAAATAACGCAGTGCCATATTGCAAAAAATGGCCTGGTCATGAAGGGGATAAACCTTCCAGGGCTGTAGAGGTTAAACACTTGTTAAAGTCACGCAGTGCCGAATCGCAAATAGGCCCTGGTCAAGAAGGGGGTGAAATCTTCCGGGGCTTAAGTGGTTAAGACCAGTGATCAATTACTGGATTGTGGTAATGGCATTGCCCAGTCTGGTTGGATGGGACGTCTTGCCACTTTCTCTGCCACGAGATCTGTAATGACCCTGCCAATAGACAGCCAAAGGGAAGTGTATACTTTACCAGGCAACAATGTGGGCACCCAAAGAAAGACCCTCCCAAACCTGCATTCCAAAAGAGAGAAGCAACCTGGTGCATCATACAACCTTGGAATCAGGTATTTTATATATTTTCTGAGAGTGATTAACTAGGGGGGGATTAAGGTATTGTTTAGTAGGGGGCTCCTGGACCTGACTGTAGCTCCAAAACTTTATTTTATTATTCAATTTAAAAGCATGTTAAGCACTAACAAAAATAAAAATATGTTTTGACCCAGCTGGATCTTGTGAACAAGCTTGGGTCTTCGAACCAAACCGCAGAATCGAAACATGGGTTTTATTTTGGAGTTTTTTTGAGTGCTGAATTAGCTTTATTATGCTGCAGTAATGCTTTTAAATGAAGAAGTTCCATTAAAACCCAATTCTGCTCATATGCTTTTTTACAAAAATCGCTTCCCTCTACTTCCTCCTCTATGATGAACAGTCCTAAAGCAGTACTCACTCTTCTGCACTCCACATCCTCCTCTGGTCCTGGTGCTTAGTCTTATTTCAGGTTGAATGATGATCAGCATCATTCAACCGGAATGCTAGGATGGGGGCTTGAGATAGGGGGATTTGTGCTGGGAGGGGGGATTAGGAGTTGGGGGAGGAGGATTTGTGCTCGGAGGGGAAACTTGAAGGGTAGAAGAATTGTACTAGAAAGGGAGAATTTTTTTCTGGGAGGGAGGAAGTTTGTACTGGGAGCATATACGGAATAAGAGGATTTGAGCTACGCATTCAGGTTAGCGCATTATTTTTTTTTTTGGGGGGGTGGGATTTTTGCTGACACATAATGCTCATATATCTTGGTGGGGGGGGGGAGCAATTTGGCATGTTCGCCCTGGGCTCTAGATGACCTTGTCCTGATGGGCACCACAGAAAGAGAAGCATCCCAGAACATTATGACCATTCTATAGAGGCAGGGTTGCATCTAACCTGTCTGATCTGGGGGTGCAGTAACAAAAGTCATGGGGCCTGTTTTGGGGCCTGTTTTCCGAACTAAAAAAACAATACATAAACTGCTAAAGTAATGAAACAAAGGCAATGAACTGGGTAATGTTAGCGGTAAAGCATTTGGGCTAAACTGCACAGGCCAATGTGAGGTCAAAACTAAACAACACTTTCAGTTGTATCCATTTAGGCAGGTCTTTGTATTACATAGTTGAAGGTAAAGTTCAAGAAAACTGTACAGAAAATTGTATATTGTAGGCTGGCTACAATAAAAGGACACTTTAAAATGTGCAGTTTTTCTGTATTGGGGGGGGGGGGGGGGGGTCCGAAAACCAGTCAGTATCTGGTGTGACCACCATTTGCTCCACACAGTGCAACACATCTCCTTGGCATAGGTTGATCATGTTGTTGAGTGTGGCCTGCGGAATGTTGGTCCACTCCTCTTCAATGACTGTGCAAAGTTGCTGGATATTGGCAGGGCCTGGAACACGCTGTCATATACGCCGATCCAGAGCATCCCAAACACGCTCAATGGGTGACATGTCCAGTGAGTATGCTGGCCATGCAAGAACTGGGATGTTTTCAGCTCTAATAAGCTCTAAGTGTATTCAGACTGCAGTACACTGATGGCTCTTCACAATCTCATTCAATCCCACCACCTACTCCTGTACCTGCTGGTCCTGGGGTGTCCATATCAGGGACTAGCGCACTGCTGTCAACACATTTATCTGGCAACAATGATAGCCATTAGTACAGCTGCAGCTGCCCCCCTGAGTTCCCTCCTGCTCTGCACACACAGATGGCTGTCACCAGTGGCGGCTGGTGCTCCATGGGCTGGGGGGGCAGCAGATGGACCACACCATCCCACCCCCCCCCGAACCACACCAGCTCGCCCGCAGTACAGCATACCATCCCTCCCACGACCACACCAGCTCGCCCGCAGCACAGCATACCACCCCCCCCCCTCGCCGGCTCATTCACCCTGGACTAAAGTGGAAAGCAGGCGGCGGCGGCTTCCCCCGGCGGCGGCGGTTTCCCCTGCGTCTCCTCCCTCCTCCTTGGCCAATAGCATGGCCTCTCCTTTCGGCCAATCGGGAAACGGGTCTCAGGACCCGCTTCCTGATTGGCTGGGAGGAGGATCCGTGTGATAATAGCGAATATTCATTTGCTTTTGTCACACAACTGGGTGGGCTCAGGGCGCAGTGCTCTGCGCCCCGAGCCCACCCTTTTTTGAGGCCTATTAGAGCCTCTGGCTCTAATCACGTGCTTCAAAAAGAGAAAAAAAAAAACATTGGAATCCATGCCTCCGGCGCCCTGCATGTAGATTAGGGGGCCGGACGCATGGATAGGGGGGGGGGGGGGCGGCGCCCCTGCACCCCCAATGCACCTGCCGCCACTGGCTGTCACTGTTACTGGAAGAATCTGCAGTGTGTATAAATTGCAGGGCTCTCTCTGTCTGTAAGCAGTGCAGAATCTTGCAGTAGGATGATCAGGCGGAGGCATGCTTAGCCCCACACAGGGTCCAGTGCAGCCAGGGGTGGTGCCACTGAGATCTGGGGGGTTCAGCCCACCCCAGTAACCCCTTGATCTGGCCTTGTAGAGTTTTTTTTTTACTCTGTACGAGCACAATATGAGAGAATTACCCATTACCGCTCCTGGCGCTTCTATCTTAGCCCGGTCTTTCTTCCAGGTTTACACTCTCTAGTCATTTGAATGGCCATGCCGCAATGATGTCACTCCCATGCAAGTGTACTGGAGTCACAGTCGTGGGACAGCTCTCTCTGAAATTAGGCCACACTAAGTGTGCCATGAATGCAGAGCTGCTGTGCATGTGCCCTATCATCACTGGCTGAAGCCAATGTATCTTATAAGCGGCACAAGTTTAGAAGATACACATACAGCACATACAGGTAAGACTTGGTATATAAGCTTAGCTGTAGTATAGCGCTACCCCCGTGAGGGCCACTGGATGTTTGGGTCTTTCCCCCACACAGCCAGGCATCAGGTATTTTCACACTTTCTCAAAGGCTCAATCAACAGTCTAGGAGATTTTGTTTTTTTTTTATTTAAGGCATAAACTTGGATAGAGAATTGGGATTCAGGGTTGAAGAACTTGGATAAAAACTTGAGGACTTGCTAATATCTCTGGCTGCTCAGAACTGGCTTCAACAATGCTGTCCATCCGGGGAAGTGAGGGTAAAGCTGCAACTACAGCAAAAAGTTTCAAAACTGAAGAGGTAGATACTGCTCCTAGCAGGAATACCAAAGCACCTGGCTACTACTGTCCCAAGCTAGACATTTAGGGATGCTTCTGGCTGCTTTGTGCTGGCTCTAAGCTGTCCTCTGCTCCCAGACATGTAGAGTATTGTGCCTTACTGTCTTCTCTGTACAGGCTTGAGGTAAGTTGAAATGGAAGTTGAAACTCAGTCCCTTTAAGTGGTTCCTGCAATCCAAGAGGCTGTTGTATGGGCACAGATACAGGCCGGGTCTTCTCCTGCTTTCTCCCTGTTGCACTCTCTATTCTGGCACTCCTTCTGCCCAGGGGCAGAGCCCCCCCCCCCCCCCCGGCACAGGGTTCCCTTCCCGATGACTGGAATCTGCTCTCGGACTGCCAAGCTCCTGAGTATTTATGGGTTGTCCCATCCGTTTTTGGGGCTCGCCCCCCCAGGAATTGGTGGGAACTCCGTAAATTTGGTGGGTTTTTGGTGGGTAACAGAGCCACAGCCGTGGAAGCATTGCATAGTCAAAATTCTAATTTACCCCCGCTCCTCTGCCTACAGAGGAGTCAACTAAATTTACCTCCCTCGCGCTCTCTCTCTCTTCTAGACTTCCTTTTTCCCAGGGGTAGAGCCCCCAGCACTGGAGTCCTCTTCAGGCAACTGGACTCTGCTGTTAGACTGACAGGCTCCTGCGTATTTATGGATTGTTCCCCCACCTTCTGGGCCTTGTCTCCCCAGGGATTGGGCACTTCACAGTCAAAACAAAATTTACCCACGGTCCTCTGCCTATAGAGGAGCCAACTACATTTACCTTACCTAATAACACTGAGGGGGCTAGAGTAGGTACATGCTTTATAATAAGAGTTTACTAGTGCTTTAACTGATGTATACTTTGTGATGTGCTGATAATTTGTCTGAGAACTGCTACTGATGATTTGCTTTACATTTTCCAGGACCAATTTCCAAATTAGGGAGTATTCATAAAAGCCATTTTCAGCTGTTCCCCCACACCGTTAGACACGACTCTTGACTACTCACTACTACTACCACTCAAGCCTTGACTGAGCCTGGCAAAAAAAAGCCTGAAAATGATTAATCAATTTAACAAAGCAGAAATATTGTTGTGCTTTGTACTTATTAACAATAGCGAAAAAGTAACCCAAATTTCATCCCCGAGATTCAGAAGTACATGGTGAGCTGGTTCAAACAAGCAAGCTCATTACTTCATATTGTCTGGTGGTGAACTAAAAAAATATAAAGGATTGACTCTGGATAAAGCCTGCAATATATTATTTAGAAGTAATAGTCATGTAGAGGTGTCAGGAGGTGGTATTTTTTTCCTGTTGCGGAAACCTACGTTACAAGGAGAAATAGAAATGAGTTTTCATTAAAGAAATTGTCCTGATTATAGCATTGGGAATTGCGGTGCAGTCATTTTCAGAAATTGTCCTGTTTTGATGAATTATGGATACAGTGTTCATGAATTATTCCAACATTTTAGTATTCTTTGTTGTGCTTCTATTTACATATGATTAGGCTGTAAGATTTGAAATGACTTTAGAACTCAAATTTAAATGCAGAATTTGGTGTCTCCTTTCTGTATACCAATTTCTTTGTCACCTGAGAAGTTAAACAAATATTCGGCAAACAGAAACTGTAATTTAGCACCAGGTTTTGTGACCAGGGGTCAGCAAGCAATAAAGTGGACCTGTCACTTTACTCATTCATGAGCTCCCGCGTTGTCCTGTTTAATTACTGCAGCAACGACTAAAAGACTCTCTGTTGGTATCGTGATAGCTTTTGTTGGAACTTACATAGCAATAAGGACTTCACCCTCTGCCTCCATATAAAAGTCCCTTTGCCCATAATAAGTAAAGTGACAGTTTTTTTAAAACTTAGTGTGGTTGATTTAAAGCGGAGTTCCATCCAAAAGTGAAACTTCCACTCATCTTCTTCCACCCCCCCTCCGGTGCCACATTTAGCACCTTTCATGGGGAGGGCGGGGAACAGGTACCTATTTTTGACAGGTACCCTTCCTCACTTCCGGGAGACAGCGGCGCCGTCCCTCGGAAGTTCCGTCCCCTTTCTCCTGCCCCCCGGCGCCGAATCAATGAGAATGCGCAGCGTGCTTCACACATGTGCAGTAGGGAACTGGCTGTGAAGCCAAAAGGCTTCATTGCCGGTTTCCCTAGAGTGAATGGTGGCAGCAGCACCCGACAGCAGATCTGAAAAGCAGTTGGGGTGCTGACATCGCGGGCTCCCTGGACAGGTAAGTGTCTATATATTAAAAGTCAGCAGCTACCATATTTGTAGCTGCTGACTTTTATATTTTTTTCCACGGCTGGAACACAACTTTAAGAATTTAAAGGAGAACTAAAGGTTTCTTCTTCTTCTTTTTTTTCTTTTTTATGCAAATACTCTAACTGTTATAGAAAAAGCAGTACATGCATGCATTTTTGCAAATCTGTATCGTTCTCCATAGGTTTCTTATCTATTATGCAGGCAAAGCTACAGAACCTGGAATTCTCTTTGACCTCTTGTTTTAGCTTTTTAACCCCTTTACGACTGCCCGCCGCAGATGTACTGCGGCAGGCAGCCGCTCCCAGGCAAATCGCCATACATGTACGCCGCTCACTCTCGGGAGGCTAGGGGGCAAGCCCGCGCCACCAGCAGCACGCTCCCGCCCCCGCTATTCAGCGAGGAAGCCGATGCAGCAGGCAGGTGGCTCCGATTGCTGCCTGACACCCGCAATCGTTCCCTGCTGAGAGAGAAGGACGGTCGGCTGTTGTGAACGCAGCCGACTGTCCTTCTCCCTGAAATGATCACAGAGCTCATGTGATCCTTCTATATAGGATCACATGTCTCTATGGTCATTTCAGAAGCCATGCCCCCCACAGTTAGAATCACTCCCCTAGGCTCACATTTAACCCCTTGATCACGCATAGTGTTAACCTCTACAGTGCATATTTTTAGCACTGTTTACTGTAGTAATGTCACTGGTCCCCCCAAAATTGTCAAAAATGTCAGTCAGGGGTCCGATCTGTCTGCCGCAATGTCGCAGTCCCACAAAAAATCGCCAATACTAGTAAAAAAAAAAAAAAACAATAAAAAAATGACATAAATCTTTCCTGTAGTTAGCAGACGCGATACCAATCGCGCAAACCAATCAAAATACGCTTATTGTGATTTTTTTTTTACCAAAAATATGTAGCAGAAAACAAATTGGCCTAAAATGTTAAAAAATTTTGATTTTTCAGTTTGTATGTTTTTTTTAAATGTCATATAGCAGAATGTTTTTTTCAAATACCACCAAAAGAAAGCTCTATTTGTGTGAAAACAAGGACGTAAATTTTGTTTGGGTACAGCATCGCACAACCGCGCAATTGTCTGTTAAAGTAATGCAGTGCCAAATCGCAAAATAGGGCCTGATCATTAAGGGGGCAAATGCTTCTGGTCTTAGAGTGGTTAAGAGAGTATTTAAAGGAGAACTGAAGGTTTCTTTTTTTTAATTATTTAATGCAAATACTCTAAATATTATAGCAAAAACAGTACATGCATGCAGATGTAGCACCCTACAAGGTAGGTGCTAGGTAGAAGCATAGTGGGCCTTGGCTACCTAACAGCAGGGCCATGATTTTCAGCTGGGCTGTCATGTCTCCCAGGTGTGGCTGCTGAAAGGGGAGTCTCCCCACTGGCTCCATGAGAGGATTCTCATTGGGCAGTGGAGGAATCCCAATCAGTGGTTCATTCAGGCCTGTATCTACCCCAGAAGGCAGATTCTGCCGCAGAGGATTCTGGGAGTGGGTAAAAGTTTGAGGTGAACGCATGATGCAGCGTCTTTGGCGGGAAGCAGAGTCCCAGGAGGGAGGGTACGGCTGTCTCTCCTCCTGTCAGAAGGGAACAGGTGTCTCGGGTGGCTGCCTGAGAGTCCAGAGAGAGAGCTGAGCTGCAGAGAGGATCCGGTGTGCTGAGGACCAGTGGAGATGGAGGGGTTCAGTTCCAGGAAAGCATGCCAAGTTCCTGAGTACTGTGAATTGCCCCTGAGGGTCTGCCTGAAGTGTAGAGGGGACCACTCTGGTGAAGGTCCCAGGGATCCAGGAGCCAGCTAGTGTCAAGGGGGTGCCTAGTGAGAGGACCCTGAAGTGTTAGAGGGGGTGCCTAGCGAGAGGACCCTGAAGTGTAGAGGGGTGCCAGCCGTTGGGCCCTGAAGAGTTAAGTGTACAGTGTGAAGTGTACAGTGTTAAGAGTTGCAACAGCACAAGTAGTTACAAAAAGCTACCTCATTCAGTGAAGGTCTGGAGGGAGCTGTTCACTGGACTTTTGAGCTAAACAGAGTGTCAGGAGTCAAATGTCTTACAGTCCTGGATCTTCTGAGTTAATCTGAGTATTAAAGTCGAAGTTTCAGAACAGTTCAGCAGAACAGTATCTTCAAGCGCCAGGGAGCGTTGGCAGGAATTAAGCTGGTGTCAAGACAGCGCTAACAGGCATTTTTCTGTACAGTATCCCAGTTGAACCTAGTTGAGCCAGAGGAGTATTCCACTCATCCCTTCTCCCATCCCCATTACAAAATAAACAAAACAAACCAAAGATGCCGGAATGGTCATTGTCTCAGTTCTCACACTTGGGTTTTCAACTTAAATGTGTTGAAAGTGTTACCAGTAACGATGGCAGAACCATATCAGGCCCAATGCCTGGAAATATTGCTACACATATTTGCAAATCTGTGTCGTTCTCAATAGGTTTCTTATCTATTATGCAGGCAAAGTTGCAGAACCTCGAATTCTCTATGACCTCTTGGTTTTAGCTCTTTAAGCTACACAGCTTATGTCACCCTTTCTTAACATTTTTCTCCAGGTGACCCTTGAAATAACTTTCAAGTCTCAGGGAACCCCTGCTAAAATTAATTCTTCAGAGGTCAGTGTGTAAGCGAGTTCAAAATAGCCAGTTAGGTGCTGTCCCGGACGGGAGGGTATGAGCTTTCCCGATTCTTTGGTCTTTTGGCAGGGTTTTGCTCTTGGTCCGATCCCCTAATCCTGTAATTTAAAAGAGGGACAGTAATCCAATAAGAGAGTTCCCCTGGCAGAGAGCCCTCAGGAGTTGAGAGTTGAGGGAGAAACCTGATGCCCATAAGGGAGAGAGATAGAGAACAGCACCCATGAGGAGCAGGAGAAAGTCATTCACTACTAAATGGATGTAAAGTCATTAGAACTTGGAATTCACCCTGAAGACGCCAGCTGCTGTAAAATGCCTCTAAGAAACCCTGTATTACATGGACTCTACCTTTGCAGGTATACCAGGGCACCACATAGCCTGAGTTAGGGCTAGGGATATAGAAAATAATTAGGTCTATGAATGTTGGACTTTGTGTAGCATCCTCCTAGGTAGATGCTAGAGAGAGAAATAGTCTGGGTTTTGGATCTTTCTGCTTACCAGAAGGAATGTCAGGTAAATCTATATTGTTCTCTGCCTACCAGAGAGCAGGATCTGTTAGTGAGGTCTGCTCAATGTACTCAGGTGCAACTCAGTTTGTCTGCAGTGTTTCACACTGGTCCAATAGGGAGGAATATTGTACAGTGGGAGGAAACCTGACAAATTAGTGCACAGGCATTTAGTACAACCCTGGTGATTGGCAGAGGAAAGTGCCTCTGTGCATGTTGGGATACTGTATAAATGCCAGGTGCACATGTGCTTGGGGTTTTTCAGCTGGATAGGCGGAGTCCTGGAGGGGGGGGGAGGCAGCTGCCTCCTCCTCTATAGAGGTTGCCATGCGGCCTCAGGTGGTCGACCTAAACGCCTTAAGAGAAGACAGGATCTGAACCCGGAGGTCCTCCAGAGCTGACTGGAATAGAGACACTGGAAGGATCTGATTCTGCATACAGTGAGTACTAATCTGTGTCAAGGGACCTGACCTGAGGGTGGCCATCCCTGCAGCTAGAAGAGTCAGTGGACGGGTGTAAAGGGGATGCTAGAGAGTATCCTGAATATATGTGGCAGTATGGTCAAGCAGTGTGACTGCTTCCACAAGCAACCTGGTGAGGCCAAGTGAGAGTTGTCCTTATCAAGTGTATATAGTTCCAGATATGCAAGAAAAAGAGTAATGCCTGGAGAATGGCTCAAGGAGACCACATCCCATTGAAATAGGCAAGAAAGTAAACCCCACAAGGGGGAAGGGCCTAATTCATCACATTAATGCCAAAGGTAACAGTGCCACCTACTGACAAAAGGGAGAAGCACAGCCAAACAAGGATTAGGAGAAAATCCAATGATCACAAAGACTACAAATCAGCCAGGCTAGCTACCACCTACCGTAGCACAGCTAAATGTATTAGCAGCCCTGCTTAGGACAAGGGTGCTACACAGGGAATATTGAATGTACAGTGGAAATGAATAAAGAGAGAGAATATGTTTATCAACATTCTCTTTTATGACATCACTTTCTACACAGGGGCTCCAGCCTCCCCTTCAGTCTTGCACAGTTGTACAGGCTCCTTTCCTGTTTTGAAATTTCTTAATTTGATTTGATTGCACACTCTGAGCTTTTCACAGTATGCATTATGATCTGCGGTAAAACAGACAGAACCTGCCTCATTATCTAGCTGTTTCCACCTCACCCTGAATGTCCCTGTCTAGCCCCTTTAATTTATTGTATTTCAGTTATTTTTATAATTATGGAGGCTCAGCATCACATCTGTTACCCAGCGCAGTGGCACTGATTGCTGTTAGAACACAACAGTCATAGTGGGAGGTTCACTCATCCACGCTGTATAGCGTCCAAGGAGAAATCTGTTAGGCCCATAAAGTATAACTGAATGGCATTTTTCTCTGTCTTTTGAATTCATAGTGGCAATGGTAGACCACGGCTTTTAAAAAAAATACTTCTTTCTGTACAGTATATACAAAAAAGATTAGTGGGACCTAATATGAGGTACATGTGAAACAGGTACCTCCATCCCTATTCTAGATAATGAAGGGGGGGAGGGGTATTTGGGACTTAACATGAGGCAAATACCAACTAATTAAATAAAAATTACATTATAACATATTTATTACATAATTGCATTGGTAATGGCAATTGCATACATGTATATATAATTAATTTAGTTCATATATGTACATGGAGGGGATATTTGGGACTTTACATGAGGCAAATGACAAGTAAGTAAATAAAAATTACATTACATGTTTATTACATAATTACATTGGTAATAGCAATACATGTATATATATATATATATATATATATATATATATATATATATATATATACACATGTATATACATGTATATATAAAAATAATGTAGTTCATGTGCATGGATAAAGGACATTTCATATATATACATAATGTACCGCAGCAGCACATTCCAGTGACCATTATGCCAATAGGTAGACCACAAATGGTGATATTACATATAATGAAGTAGTTGATGATGACAAGAGATGTATGTATATAAAAACTGTAGATATTATAAGATAAAAAACATAAATATACACACAAGGTGATATTCACCATCCATTCGCTAATCATACCAGTCTAAACTTAGCTTGTGTGTCTTCCTTCCAGAACATAGTCTATTAAAGCTAGGTGGCTGCTGACCTGAAGAGGGAGGCTACGCCTCTAAAACATGTTATCATAGCAACCAGTGCTGGGCCATAGTTTCCATCCTCCACTACCATCTGCCGGAGTTGTTCCGTCCCCATAGTTATCGGCTTCTGCCTGGATTCTTGTGCGCATGTGCGGGATTTACTGCGGGGACAGCGGAGTCCGGCGCAGGTGCACTAGGCAGAGACGCCGGAGGTGCAGCGGATCGCTCGTCCTGAGGGGAGCTTCACTTTCCAGGGGACTTTGAGTGGGTCCAGTGCGGGATCTGCCGGAGGTGCAGCGGATTGCTCGTCCTGAGGGGAGCTTCACTTTCCAGGGGACTTTGAGTGGGTCCAGTGCGGGATCTGCCGGAGGTGCAGCGGATCGCTCGTCCTGAGGGGAGCTTCACTTTCCAGGGGACACTGAGTGGGTACAGTGCGGAATCTGCAGGAGGTGCAGCGGATTACTTGTCCTGAGGGGAGCTTCGCTTTCCAGGGGACACTGAGTGGGTACAGTGCTGGATCTGCCGGAGGTGCAGTGGATCGCTCGTCCTGAGGGGAGCTTCACTTTCCAGGGGACTTTGAGTGGGTCCAGTGCGGGATCTGCCGGAGGTGCAGCGGATCGCTCGTCCTGAGGGGAGCTTCACTTTCCAGGGGACACTGAGTGGGTACAGTGCGGAATCTGCAGGAGGTGCAGCGGATTACTTGTCCTGAGGGGAGCTTCGCTTTCCAGGGGACACTGAGTGGGTACAGTGCTGGATCTGCCGGAGGTGCAGCGGATCGCTCGTCCTGAGGGGAGCTTCACTTTCCAGGGGACACTGAGTGGGTACAGTGCGGAATCTGCAGGAGGTGCAGCGGATTACTTGTCCTGAGGGGAGCTTCGCTTTCCAGGGGACACTGAGTGGGTACAGTGCTGGATCTGCCGGAGGTGCAGCGGATCGCTCGTCCTGAGGGGAGCTTCACTTTCCAGGGGACAATGAGTGGGTATAGTGCGGGATCTGCCGGAGGTGCAGCGGATCGCTCATCCTGAGGAGAGCTTCACTTTCCAGGGGACACTGAGTGGGTATAGTGCGGGATCTGCCGGAGGTGCAGCGGATCACTCGTCCTGAGGGGAGCTTCACTTTCCAGGGGACACTGAGTGGGTACAGTGCGGGATCTGAAGAGGCCATACAGCGGAGAGGAACCTACATATACCCAGTGCTTGCTGTACCATGTGAGTGCATTTCATATTGATTAATTTTCCTTTAATAAAAACTATAATACACTAGGTTGGATGTACGCCTGGTTTTGTTTATCTTTTGCACATAAGAAAAAAAACATAGCTGCATCTTGTAAAGCTCTACGCGTTTCATGGTAAAAAAAACACTTCCTTAGGAGAAGAAGCAGCGTTGTATCTATAAACAAATATAAGTACCAATGTAAGCTAATATTTTAACTGAAACATCAAAGATCAAATTACATGAGAGAGGACGGGAATAACCAATCCTGTCTACTTACATGAAACTACAGTGAAATGAAATGACATTACAGTACAAGCAACATGCGGTATTGCCAGATCAAGGACACTGGGATAGTCTTTTCCGGGAACTGTGGTATTGGGATCCACGCAGGACCCGGGTGCCTAACGAAAGGTGTGTCCACAAAAGTGCAATCTCCATGGAATACTGGATGAGTAGAAAGACGACACCGCCAGGTGTCCAAAGATACTTGAATTGCAAATGCCACTCCTACATAATGTAAGGATGAATAAGAATAATTATACAACCAATGTCCATGGAGAAAGTAAAAAGAAAAGACTATGCCAGTGGCCCGGATCTGGCAATACCGCATGTTGCTTGTACTGTAGTTTCATGTAAGTAGACAGGATTGGTTATTCCCGTCCTCTCTCATGTAATTTGATCTTTGATGTTTGAGTTAATATATTAGCTTACATCGGTACTTATATTTGTTTATAGATACAACACTGCTTCTGCTCCTGAGGAAGTGTTTTTTTTACCATGAAATGCGTAGATATCATGGACATGTAATAGTGTCTGCAGCTTACCTTTTCCTTCATGTCTGCATTAGAGGCCAGACTCTACTTCTGGCTGCTTTTTATCATCTCTCCTCCCTGTTTTTCTCCGCCCCAGGCCATTCCAGGAAGCCTATATTAACCAGTGCACTGCAGGTCTGCTTTGCTGCTCAACAGTGTTTGTTAGTTGTTTCCTGTCTGCCGTGTGCTTGATCTACCTTTCAGTGTACCGACCTTGGCTTGTCTCTGACTACTCCTGTTTGCCTGTGACCCTGACCTTTGGCCTGTCCCTTGGTTTCCCTCGTCTGCCTGTTGTCCCAACCTCGGCTTATCCATCACTATCCCTTGTGTCCTGAGTCGCTGCTTCCCCTCTCTCCCTACGGAGCATGACCCGGGGGACCCCAGAGGCCACGACCTGGGCCCAGCTGCAGCCAAGTCCATCCTCACCACTAGAGGCTCTTGTGAACACCTGCTGGGTCTTAGACTCTGTGCCCTGGGGAATCTTGGGTTCACGTTTCTGTCCATCCGCAGCAGTCAGCTACAGGGTTCACTACCTTGCGGTGCACCCCTGCCTCCAACAGGGTGCAGTTGTCACCTGGCCACAGATGACCCGAGAGTAGAGCTTTACAAGACGCAGCTATGTTTTTTATCTTATTATATCTACAGTTTTTATATACTATACATCTCTTGTCCTCATCAACTAATTCATTATATGTAATATCACCTATTGATATAATGGTCACTGGAATGTGCTGCTGTGGTACTTTATGTATATATATGAAATGTTCTTTATCCATGCACATGTATGAACTACATTATTTTTATATATACATGTATGTAATTGCTATTACCAATGTAATTATGTAATAAACATGTTATAATGTAAGTTTTACTTACTTACTTGGTATTTGCCTCATGTTAAGTCCCAAATACCCCCCCCCCCCCCCCCTCATTGTCTTTCTTTACAGTGCCTGCACATTTTCATTTCCTGCCCATTTAGTATTAACACAAAGTTATTTGACCTTTTATTAGCAATTTATAGACTTCATGGTGTGATAGGACTTGGTGCACTTTCATAAAATGGCCCTGTTTACATCAGTATCCCAGACGATGAGCCCATTATACTGCAAATATAATTATAGGAGTTTGATTTAATTATGTATAAAAAGCATTCAGGGTCACTAGGGTCAGGACACAAATACAGAATTACTAAGAATTTTCAATCCTGAAATAGCAAGAAGACAAATTTAAAGAAAATCCATTATTTTTCAACACTGTCTGTATTAGAAGCACTGTTTATATTAATGGTGAAGATGAAATGCAAGTTCTTAAAGGGGTCTGCATTTTAGCAGACAATCGCCAGGCCTAAACACTGTCACATGTGTGGGGCCACAGTGACGTCATCTACTTGGACATTAGAGTTAACCCTGGGTGGACTCCTACAGTGGGGAGGTTGTGACGGACTGCAAAGTGATGTGTATGCCTTACTGGGGGGGGGGGGGGGGTGAGCTAGCAGGCACTGTCACTTTGCCATGAATGAGCAAATGCTTGGATCTTCTGATTGGTGTATGAGGTTGCTCTGTGAAGTCTGGTCACGGTTGACCAAGACCAAGGCCAAGACTACTTTTAATTGGAAGACCAAGACTCCCCATGAATGATAACTGTGGGGTGTTTTAAGTGTTTCTATCCTCTGATTGGCTGCATATAACATTGATGGACCAGTGGGGATGAGGAAGGGGGAATCTGCATGTGCTGAGCCAGAGCTAGACTTTTCTGGTTTAAGCTGAGCTTAGTTTTGAGGTATCTGTATTGCTTCTGCAGAAATTCTCAGCTAGACGCTTGCATTTCATTTATGCTATTAAATTTAGTCTATCTAGACTTGTGGTCTCCCAACTGTAACCCTTTGCTGTCCTTGAGGCACTATTCTTCTCAATGATATGAGGCATCATTCTTCCTACTGACACCAACAGTGGAGCATAGTTCATGCCACTGACACTAATGGTGGGGCACTATTCTTCCCAGTAATATCATTGATCGGGCATTATTCCTCTCAATGATATGAAGCACTATTCTTTCCACTGACACCAATAGTGGGGCACTATTCCTCCCACTGATACCAATAGTGGGGCACTATTCCTCCCACTGACACCAATAATGGGGCACAATTCCTCCCACTGATACCAATGATGGGGCACTATTGCTCCCACTAATACCAATGATGGGGCACTATTCCTCCCACTAATACCAATGATGGGGATCTATTCCTCCCACTGATACCAATGATGGGACACTAGTCCTTCTACTGATACCAATGATGGGGCACTATTCCTCCCACTGATACCAATAATAGTGCACTATTCCTCCCACTGATACCAATGATGGGGCACTATTACCCACTAAAATCATTGATGGGACACTATTCCTCCCACTAATGCAATGATGGGGCACTATTTCTCCCACTGATACTAATAATGGGACACTATTCCTCCCACTGATACTAATGATGGGGCACTATTCCCCACTAATATCATTGATGAAACACTATTCCTCCCACTAATACCAATGATGGGGCACTATTCCTCCCATTGATACTAATGATATGTAACTATTTCTCCCACTAATATAAATGATGGGGAACTATTTCTCCAACTAATATAAAAAAAGGGCACTGTTCCTCCCAGTGATACCAGTGATGGGGCACTATTCCTCCTACCGACATCAACAATGGGTCACTATTTAGTCCACTTATACCAATGGTTGGTCACTATTCCTGCCACTGATACTAATGATGGTTAAACACTATTCCTCCCAGTAATTTCATTGATGGAGCACTATTCCCCACTAACATCATTGATGGAACACTATTCCTCCCACTAATACCAATGATGGGGCACTATTCCTCCCACTGATACTAATGATGGGGCACTATTCCTCCCACTAATATCATTGATGGGGCACTATTTCTCCCACTAATACCAATGATGGGGCACTATTCATCCCACTGATACTAATGATGGGGCATTATTCCTCCCACTAATATCATTGATGGGACACTATTTCTCCCACTAATATAAATGATGGGGCACTATTTCTCCCACTAATTTAGAAAAAAAGGGCACGGTTCCTCCCACTGACACCAGCCATGGGACACTATTCCTCCTACCGACATCAACAATGGGTCACTATTTATTCTACTAATACTAATGATGGGGCACTATTCTCCACTAATATCATTGATGGAACACTATTCCTCCCACTGATACCAATGATGGAACACTATTCCTCCCACTGATACTAATGATGGGGCACTATTCCTCCCACTAATATCATTGATGGGGCATTATTCCTCCCACTAATATCATTGATGGGGCACTATTTCTCCCACTAATATAAATGGTGGGGCACTATTTCCCCCACTAATATAAATGGTGGGGCACTATTTCTCCCACTAATATTAAAAAAAAGGGCACTGTTCCTCCTACTGACATCAATAATGGATCACTATTTATTCTACTAATACCAATGATGGGGCACTTTTCCTCCCACTGATACCAATGATGGGGCACTATTCCTCCCACTGATACCAATGATGGAACACTATTCCTCCCACTGATACTAATGATGGGGCACTATTCCCCACTAATATCATTGATGAAACACTATTCCTCCCACTAATACCAATGATGGGGCACTATTCCTCCCATTGATACTAATGATATGTAACTATTTCTCCCACTAATATAAATGATGGGGAACTATTTCTCCAACTAATATAAAAAAAGGGCACTGTTCCTCCCAGTGATACCAGTGATGGGGCACTATTCCTCCTACCGACATCAACAATGGGTCACTATTTAGTCCACTTATACCAATGGTTGGTCACTATTCCTGCCACTGATACTAATGATGGTTAAACACTATTCCTCCCACTAATTTCATTGATGGAGCACTATTCCCCACTAACATCATTGATGGAACACTATTCCTCCCACTAATACCAATGATGGGGCACTATTCCTCCCACTGATACTAATGATGGGGCACTATTCCTCCCACTAATATCATTGATGGGGCACTATTTCTCCCACTAATACCAATGATGGGGCACTATTCATCCCACTGATACTAATGATGGGGCATTATTCCTCCCACTAATATCATTGATGGGACACTATTTCTCCCACTAATATAAATGATGGGGCACTATTTCTCCCACTAATTTAGAAAAAAAGGGCACGGTTCCTCCCACTGACACCAGCCATGGGACACTATTCCTCCTACCGACATCAACAATGGGTCACTATTTATTCTACTAATACTAATGATGGGGCACTATTCTCCACTAATATCATTGATGGAACACTATTCCTCCCACTGATACCAATGATGGAACACTATTCCTCCCACTGATACTAATGATGGGGCACTATTCCTCCCACTAATATCATTGATGGGGCATTATTCCTCCCACTAATATCATTGATGGGGCACTATTTCTCCCACTAATATAAATGGTGGGGCATTATTTCCCCCACTAATATAAATGGTGGGGCACTATTTCTCCCACTAATATTAAAAAAAAGGGCACTGTTCCTCCTACTGACATCAATAATGGATCACTATTTATTCTACTAATACCAATGATGGGGCACTTTTCCTCCCACTGATACCAATGATGGGGCACTATTCCTCCCACTGATACCAATGATGGAACACTATTCCTCCCACTGATACTAATGATGGGGCACTATTCCTCCCACTAATATCATTGATGGGGCATTATTCCTCCCACTAATATCATTGATGGGGCACTATTTCTCCCACTAATATAAATGGTGGGGCACTATTTCCCCCACTAATATAAATGGTGGGGCACTATTTCTCCCACTAATATTAAAAAAAAGGGCACTGTTCCTCCTACTGACATCAATAATGGATCACTATTTATTCTACTAATACCAATGATGGGGCACTTTTCCTCCCACTGATACCAATGATGGGGCACTTTTCCTCCCACTGATACCGATGATGGGGCACTGCTCCTCCCACTGATACCAATGATGGGGCACTTTTCCTCCCACTGATACCAATGAGGAGGCACTATTCCTCCTTTTACTGACTACCAACCCTGAGGCCATATTTATTCTTACTGATACTGGACCCGAGACATTTTTCTACCCTGATTGGCCACAATCTGGCCCCCCCCCCCTCCCGTAAAATCTGAAGGACAGTAAACTGGCCCTTTGTTTGAAAGGTTTGAAAACCCCTGATCTGGACCAATACTTTTTTTTTTTATTCAAATAATTTTATTGATAACAACAATGTCAATACAAAAAAAGAAGGCAGCTTCTCCCAAACATCACATATGTCCTGCAATCTGTTCCTGTAACACCACAGCATCAGTCAATTAAAAACCGTAACATTATGCCTCAATGTAGTCAACATTTATCACTATCCAGTAGATGCATACAGTATTGACAGTTGTAATAAGGCTGATTTAACTAATCCTCAATAGAATATTGTGATTATAATGAAAGATTTATTTGATCTGACGATAAACCAGAGTATAACGATTATAGAGATTCTTTATGACTAAGTCAATGGCAAATGTCACATCTCCCGCACCTTATTATCTACGTATCTCTTAAATAATTTGGGGAAGCAAGACCTGGAATATTTACCCATGGGCCTCACAGCCTCTTATACTGTATGTGATTTAGAATGCTTTCATTTTGATAAAGTAGTTTCCCTATAAGAACAATGAAAGACTTGCTATTCCTTTCCTTAAAACAGATCTAAACCTTAATTTAGTGGTATATAATTTGCCAAAGCCCTGTGTATCATAAACAATTGCCTTTTGTTCATAAAATGCTTTTTTCATAGTATAAAGATCCAGTCAGTTCCTGTGCTGACAAGAAACATTATAGGAAGAGAGAGCAGAGGGACAGCAAGATGAGCTCATCACTCTTCTGCTTGCCTTTCCACTGCCCACAGGTTGGGGAGGGTCCAGGATGACCTGGGCTCAGAGGAAATGGGTTTACCAGTGCTGGATATCATGAGGAAATATCTGGAGGTGAATATTGTACAAAATCTGTGTATGTCATTTTATATTTTAATGGGCTATTCATTTTTATTTTATTGTTGACAAGAGTTCTGCTGTAAAACCTTCTTGTTGTGTTAAAATGTGTCTTCCTCTTGACCTATCATATATCAGTTTAAGGAGTAAGCATTGTATTTTATTAGATGTCTGGGAACTATCTATATTAGTAGCAGAATCATAGCTAGAACCTTCAAGGATCCGATGCAAGAAACTATGAAGGGCCCCCCTGACCACCGGGGCCCTTTCCTCTGATCTGTATTTGAGTGCCATAGACTGCAATGTAAAATCACAAAAGTCACACGCAAGTCACAGAGAAATTGCAAGTAAGTTTCAAACAAGCAGTGTGAATGCAGCCTTTAAGGTCCCGCATTCGTCTTGACACCCCCCCCCCCCATGCTGCGGGAACGTCAGGGCCCAGCTACAAGTGTGACCTCTGCAACCCTGGTAGTTCCACCTCTGATTGGTAGCACTCTAGTTAAAATGAAATGCAAGTACTTAAAATTGCCTGCATATTTCTGGACAATTGCCAGGACTGAACACTGTCCCGTGTGTGTGTATATGTGTGTGTTAAAAATGTAAGAAAGGTTGAAATCGGCGCTACCTTCAAAGTGCTAATGTGCCAAATGAATAAATAAATAGTGTATAAAATAAAGTGCTAGTGTGTATTATTTATTTAAAGTGCTCATATGCTGAGTGATAACGGGTTAGATATTGCAACACTTATCAATCATAAGTGCTAGTGCCAGAAAAAACTTAAAAAGAAACCAACCCCAGTGCTTTATTCAAATTAATACTGTGTATTACAGTGGTAAATCGTGGAAGTATACATAAATAGCATATAAACAGAAAGTGCTTATTTTATTGTATAATGACTGTAAAATAATAACCTGTTATTATGACGTGCTGTGATCAAAAAGTGATGTGAAACTTCACATATATATACAGGTGAAAAAATAAATGAAGTAGTGAGTCCTCTCTAGTAGAGAAATGAGAAAACAGGTGTTGATAAAAAGAAAAAGGAGAGCACGGGTTGCAAACACCAATGTAGCCACTAGGTGT
This sequence comes from Pelophylax lessonae, assembly GCF_965119305.1. Classification (NCBI taxonomy): domain Eukaryota; kingdom Metazoa; phylum Chordata; class Amphibia; order Anura; family Ranidae; genus Pelophylax; species Pelophylax lessonae. The sequence continues at coordinate 691,439,925 of NC_138769.1, forward strand.
CGCACCCGGCCAGTATACCACCTGTATATCAATAGGGACCAATATGGAATCCTGGGGTTCCCTCACCACGATCTCTCCTCGTCCCGAGTACCTCAGAATACAAAAAGAGAGAGAGAGAGGGGGACCCCTTGGTGCGATGTATGGTGCCAATCTTTAAAGGGCGAGGTAGTAACTCACGGTTAGGCTGTCCTCGATCAGTGAAGAGAAGCCGGGAAGCTTCCGCGTTCCACGGCCCAAGCTCCAAATACCGGAAGTGACGTAGTGACGTAAGACTCCACCCTACGCGTTTCGTAATACAACGTCTACTGGAGCGGCGTCAACATATCGGGCTCCCGGTGTTAAATAGCCGCACTGTCTCCTAGGTAACCAAATGGCTTCCGCCGCCATATTGGTGCTCTCAGGTCCTCCGTCCGGCTTCAGGTCTGAGAGCACCAATATGGCGGCGGAAGCCATTTGGTTACCTAGGAGACAGTGCGGCTATTTAACACCGGGAGCCCGATATGTTGACGCCGCTCCAGTAGACATTGTATTACGAAACGCGTAGGGTGGAGTCTTACGTCACTACGTCACTTCCGGTATTTGGAGCTTGGGCCGTGGAACGCGGAAGCTTCCCGGCTTCTCTTCACTGATCGAGGACAGCCTAACCGTGAGTTACTACCTCGCCCTTTAAAGATTGGCACCATACATCGCACCAAGGGGTCCCCCTCTCTCTCTCTTTTTGTATTCTGAGGTACTCGGGACGAGGAGAGATCGTGGTGAGGGAACCCCAGGATTCCATATTGGTCCCTATTGATATACAGGTGGTATACTGGCCGGGTGCGACACCTAGTGGCTACATTGGTGTTTGCAACCCGTGCTCTCCTTTTTCTTTTTATCAACACCTGTTTTCTCATTTCTCTACTAGAGAGGACTCACTACTTCATTTATTTTTTCACCTGTATATATATGTGAAGTTTCACATCACTTTTTGATCACAGCACGTCATAATAACAGGTTATTATTTTACAGTCATTATACAATAAAATAAGCACTTTCTGTTTATATGCTATTTATGTATACTTCCACGATTTACCACTGTAATACACAGTATTAATTTGAATAAAGCACTGGGGTTGGTTTCTTTTTTCTTTTTAAGTTTTTTCTGGCACTAGCACTTATGATTGATAAGTGTTGCAATATCTAACCCGTTATCACTCAGCATATGAGCACTTTAAATAAATAATACACACTAGCACTTTATTTTATACACTATTTATTTATTCATTTGGCACATTAGCACTTTGAAGGTAGCGCCGATTTCAACCTTTCTTACATTTTTATCACTTTTAACCCTTTCAGGGTTGGTTGTTGGCAGCTTACACCTTAGGTCTTTTTTTGTATTTATTATAAACTCCATAGCGCTGGTCACCTCCTGCATAAAACATATGTGTGTGTGTGTGTGTGTGGGTTGGGGGTTTGTTCGATGACTTCATACACTCAGGTAAGCTTCAACACCATCCAAAACCAGAACTTACCCAGGGTGGACTTCTATACCAGGGAGGTGACAAAGGACAGCAAATTGGTGTATATCTGACTGGGGGAGTTGTAGGCTTTCACAAGACACTGTCAATGTGCCCTGAGGTGCTTGTATCTTCTGATTGGTGTGTGAGGTTGCCTCCAAGAACTCTGGTCAGGCCAAGACCATGTTTGAAAAGCAAGACCAAGACTCTCCATGAATTGTCGCAGTCCAGCTAAAAATCACTGATCGCCACCATTACTAGTAAAAACAATTAAAAACATAAAAATTCCATAAAAATATCCCATAGTTTGTAGACATTATAACTTTTGTGCAAACCAATCAATATACGCTTATTGGGATTTATTTTATTTATTTTTTTACAAAAAAACATGGGACATTCGTTTTATTTGGGTACAGCGCTGCACGACCGTGCAATTGTCAGTTAAAATAACGCAGTGCCATATTGCAAAAAATGGCCTGGTCATGAAGGGGATAAACCTTCCAGGGCTGTAGAGGCTAAACACTTGTGTCTTCTGATTGGTTTTTGAGGTTGCACATAAAATTGATTCACTACTGGAGGAGGGTTCCGCATGGGCTGGGTAAGAGCTACAATTTCCTAGTGCAAGCCAGTGGCGGCTGGTGCTCGCTAATTTGGGGGGGGGGCAGCAAACCAATGCGCGCATCCCCCTCCCTCCTCGGTCGGTCATTCAGTTGGCAGGCGACGCATTCCTCCCCCCCCTCCCGGTCGGTCAATCGGTCGGTCAGTCAGTCAGTCAGTTGGCAGGCGTCACATCCCCCCCCCCCCCCTCTGCCTCCTTACCTCCTCTTTCCTCCTGTTCGAGCCGAGGAGCGCTGGATGGCTGAGCCGCTGTCCTTCTCCTCCAGCCGTGTCTCTTCTGCCTCTTCCTGGCCACTGGCCAATAAGATCGCTTCTCCTTTTGGCCAATTGGGAAAGGGGTCTCACAACCCTCTTCCTGATTGCCTGGGAGGAGAGTCAGTGTGACAACAGCAAATATTTATTCGCTATTGTCACACAACTGGATGGGCTCAGGGCACAGTGCTCTGCACCCCGAGCCCACCCCTTTTTTAAGCCTATTAGAGCCTCCGGCTCTAATCACGAGCTTCAAAAAAAATCCCCTATTGGAATCCATGCGTCAGGCGCCCTGCATGTAGATTAGGGGGCCGAACGCATGGATGGGGGGCGGTGCCCCTGCACCCCCAATGGAGGGTGCAAGCTGTGATTCAATTTTACATTTCCTTAAAGCTCAGGCAGAAATTCTTAGCCATATATGTTTTTTTATATCATTTATACTATTAGGTTTAGTCAGTCTAGATGAACACTGTTTTCTTTTCCCAAAAATTTAATTTTTCTGTCCTAGCAGTAGCACTTAACTGCGTGATGGGCGATGTAAATTCTGGATTACTGGCTACAGTCTTGACAGATTTATGCTTGTCCTCCTACAGAAGCAATGCCTTTACTTCCCTAATGGCAACCTTGCTCCTAAAATACACCAAAACTTCCATTATTGGAATAACCCAATATATAGTGTTTATCTTTTCTACTATTTTCTGTACAAAAATATAATTAACAAAATTAAATAAGAGTATTAGAAAAATATAAAAACCAATAGTCTCATGTTATCCTTTCCTTTAACAATATTTTCCCATCTGTAACTTAAATTCTGCAAGTGTTTTCCTTCCACTTTCAAAGCCCCGTCATTTATTTGTAGCCTCGTTTTTCGGCTCAAGTAGTTTTAATCGTTTTTATTTAGTGTTTCTACACCACCAACGCAGTGAAACATTTTTAAAGTCCTTCTTCCCTGCATTTGTCAGACTCTGTGGAGAAACACTGTTAATTTAAGTTTTATGATATACCATTAAAGAACAGACGCCAGAAGGAATATAACTGGATGGCAAAGGATATTGCAAGCTCTTGTGGCTGGGAGGCGAGGAAAAAAAAAAGTGCGACAAGGAGCCAGAGGGGGGGGAAATTGGCATCAGTGGCCGAGCTGATCCCAGGCAAGGACTAAGGTTAGGCAGGGCCAAGGAAAGCCAAAGCAAAGATAGAAATATTTTAATAAAGCCTAAGAATTTTTGTTTGGAAAAATCTATTTAAATGCCTTTTCATTTGACTAAAAAGACATTTATAAGAGAACAGTATAAGCCTTCAATGGCCAGTGGGGCTCCATGATGAATGAGATTTTTATCTTCGGTAAAACTGGAGCTGGATAGGGCAAGTATGTTTTATTTAGCAGGATATTAAACTCAGCATGGAGTTTCAAAAAAAGAGAAAAAAAAAACAGCTGTTGCTGGAAAATCTGGACTTTGTAAGGAGGAGGAAAAAAAAAAGTTTACAGAGCCCGGGAGAAAAATGAACAATAAAGAGTAAATTTATTCTAAAGCCTCTTGCAAAAATGTTATTACATTTGGGGATTTATACATTCCAGAAAGTGCAATTTATTCATATGTTTATAACAAATAGATATTGATGTCTTTAGCTGTCAATATGTGAACAACATTGGCTGGGATTTGTATAGGCTCTACAGGAGTTTTTTATGAGTTGCCAGCAAGATGGATTTACTAAACCAAGGTTTACATATATCTGCCTATAACATATAGGCTGTCAATTTTTTTATTTTATCGGTTGTGTTTTAACCACTTTACCACCGGAGGATTTTGCTGTCTTATGTCCAGGCCACTTTTTGTGATTCGGCACTGTGCGATTTTAACTGACAATTGCGCGGTTGTGCGACGCTGTACCCAAACAAAATTTACGTCCTTTTTTTCCCACAAACAGAGCTTTCTTTTGGTGGTATTTGATCACCTGTGTGATTTTTACTTTTTGCGCTATAAACAAAAAAATAGCATAAATTTTGAAAAAAATAACAATATTTTTCACATTTTTTTATATGAAATTAACCCCCCAAAAATTTTTTTTTACATTTTTGGCCAATTTGTTTTCTGCTACCAATGTTTGGTAAAAAAAAAATTAAAATAAGCGTATTTTGATTGGTTTGCGCAAAAGTTATTGCGTTTACTAACTAAGGGAAAGATTTATGTAATTTTGGGTGTTTTTTTTTGTAACAAGTAATGGCGGCGATCCGCGATTTTTTTTGCAGGACTGAGACATTGCGGCGGACAGATCGGACCCTTGACTGACATTTTTTACACTTTTGGGGGTACCAGTGACATTACTACAGTAATCAGTGCTATAAATATGCACTGTTACTGTAAAAATGACACTGGCAGGGAAGGGGTTAATTTTATTGGAGAGGGAGGGGTTAATGTATGCCTGGTGCTTACTAACATGTGTGGGGGGAGGTGACTGAGTGACACAGGGACAGATCGCAGGTTCAGCTATTCTAAACCCTGCAATCTGTCACTGTCTGTCACCTAGGAGATCCGCCCACTTTGTTTACACAAGCGGGCGGATCTCCAGACTTGATTCCCCGACGATCGGGGAAGAGCAGCGGCGATCGCCGCTGCTCCTCCCCTGGCCCGACTCCCGCTGTGAATGAATACAGTGGGAGCGAGCCTGTGGCAGCGCGCGTGCGCCGCCCACAAGGGGAGGAGTCCAGCGACGTAGGTCTACGTCGCTGGACGGGAACTAACCACTTTGCCGCAGTAGAGCTCAAGTGAGCAGTCGGCAAGTGGTTAATGAGGTCTGCACATTTGCAAAAAAAAAACTGATATAGAAGCCACTTTGTAATTTAAAGTATATTTAAATTCAAATGCTTAAAATACTTTTTTAACCACTTCTGGATCGGAAGGATTTGCCCCCTTAATGACCAGGCCATATTTTGCGATTCGGGACTGCGTTACTTTAACAGACATTTGCACGGTTGTGTGACGCTGTACCTAAATAAAATTAATGTCCTTTTTTCTCACAAATAGAGCTTTCTTTGGGTGGTATTTGATCACCTGTGCGATTTTTATTTTTTGCGCTATGAACAAAAAAAGAGCGACAATTCTGAAAAAATATACTGTATATATTTTTCACATTCTGCTATATAACATTCCAAAAAAAAAATTAAAAATCAAAATATCAGTATTAAAAAAAACAATATCGGTCGATCACTAGAATGAATGGTCTGGCAACAGGATTCCTTTAACCCAATGTTTTGTTTTCAATCCAAAATCATCCACAATAAAGTGACCCATACAGTTAAAAAAGGAATATCGGGATCTATACCCCAAAATGAAGATATTTATAAGTTCAAACCACTTTAAGAACTTGGAGAAGGCATCTGGGTAAAACAGAGGAATATGAGGCTTAACCTAATTGCTCAAAATCCTAATTAAGAACTACACTTTCCAAAAACTGAGAGTAATGCAGGAAGGGACCTTCCAAAATGTGCCCAGTATACAAAGGTGTCATCACGGGGAATCCTCTCCTCCAGATTCTCTATCATGAAACCTTTTGTATTGGGAGAAATATGAAGCAGTTGACTGGCAACCACACAAAGAACAATGAGATGGCAGCCCTGGCTACCTCCCCTTTCTGACTGTTCCTCCTCATAGGCTTCAGAGTGCTCAACATGTGTGTGTGCCCACACCATCTAGTAGTTTGGGCTATACTAATTCTAATACTACAGTATATAAGGATGTCCTTAGCCTTAAACATCTGAGCCCTGCTTTTTACTCTGTACCCTTTCCCTATTCCGGCTTTCAATGCATTGTACTTGCAACATGTGTACTATATGCTGCTCTTGATACCCTCACCCTAGATTCCTGCTGCCTAGCTCAGCCTTTTTCAACCAGGGTGCCTTCAGGTGTCACCAGGGATGCCTAAAAAAGAGAAGAGAAACATTGGAATACTAGTCAGTACCAGTGTGCACAGGTATTTGGTTATAAGAATAAATCACCACTAAGGGTTGGGTGTTCTACACATATGATGAGAGTGGGGGGAAGAGATTGGACTTTATAGGCACCAATATTAAAATAGTATATTCTTTATTAGAAAATTTACAAAAGCACATAAATAGCAAAACACAAAAAAAGAAACATATAAAAAGGACAACATATCATATACATCAATTATTACAATAAGGCGGCAAAGCCTCAAAACAGTTGTGCAAATCACATAGCCTATCAGGTATTGATTATTTGTACAGCAATCACAAGTGATACAAGAATGACCTGTGTTCATGAGGCGGCCCTGGAGAAGGGATAGCCGTCTCCAAAGGGTCGTCTGTATATAGTAGATGCAGATGTTAGGTTGAATCCCAGCTGCCCTACATGTTTCGCTTAACCTAGTAAGCTTCTTCTGGAGCATATGATAGAGGCAAACATCTCAGAAAGATTTTTCTGGTGAAAGAACCTTATGATGAATCAAGCCTTAAAGGCTAGAAGGAATAATAACGAGGGGGATCGGTACGCTGTAGTTGGAGCAAAGAGCCTGGTAGGATTGCCAAGCATAGGTACGGAACAAGGTAGTGGCTTATTATTATGGAAGTTTTGGTCCCATGAGGAGGTAGTATGTGGCGGCCGAATGGAGAAAAAGCCCCGGCCTACAGACCCAAAACACGGGCAGGTGAGGTAAGTAACCTCATGTGCCTAAAACCCAGGTGTGTTCAGGCTGTGAATGCTACCGCTACAGCGACCGTATGTGTGTCCCCCCCGGATGGGGATACCGCCAACATTCTACACATATGGGTGTTGCTGCATTAAGTAAAACAAATAATTTTGTTTTTTTAATTTCAGAATGGGGTGCCTGGAGATTGTGTGGAAATGTAAAGGGTGCCTTGATTGAAAAAAGTTTGAGAAACAGTAACCTAGCTAACCGATTTGCTTGTTTCAATCCTACTTTGTTTGTGATTGCCAACTACATCTGTCTGCTGTTAGCCCTGACGTTCTTTCTGTGCATCTACCTGGAAATATGGAGCTCAACCTTCAGCTTGTGAATGCAAACAGCCATTGCCAACAGGGTGAGTCTGGGATTTGCTTCCTTTGGAGGGTTCCACTGAACAAGTCCAACGTCCATTAACTTTCTTTGGTTCTTGAGTAAGCCCATACTATCTTCAGGAGATAGAGAGGGTACACCTTCAAGCCTGGTACATGACACACAGCTACTCATAGAAGTGAGCCTATGAGTGTGTAAAAACTTAACCAACGTGAGTGGCAAAGCCAAATTTGGTTCATATTTGCATATTTAATTGCTATTTTACTGAATCAAAAGTTTTGCAGTTATCAAGATATATAATCTAGACTATCTGATATGTCTAATTCTTGGTTATCCTCTCTGATTACTCTAAATTATGGCTTTAATGATATTGCTCAGTCACAATTTTATATTTCAGCTAGGAATTTTCAGATTTTTTTTTATTAGGGAGATAGGCCTATATAATTTGAAATCCTTTCCTGACTTTAGCAAAGTAATTACCCAATCAAAAAAAAAACAAAAAACCTCTACCCGTGCCACATCCCACAAGTAGAATCTACAAAAAAAATGCAAGAGCTAGTCTTACAGCTGGTGGACTTTACTGGCACATTACATGAGACAGAGACTGTATTTTATTGGTACATACAGTATCTCACCAAAGTGAATACACTCCTTACATTTTTGTAAATATTTTATTATATGTTTTCATGCGACAACACTGAAGAAATTACACTTTGCTACCATGTAAAGTAGTGAGTGTACAGCTTGTATAACAGTGTAAATTTGTTTTCCTCTCAAAATAACTCAACACACAGCCATTAATGTCTAAACCGCTGGCAACAAAAGTGAGTACACCCCTAAGTGAAAATGTCCAAATTGGGCCCAATTAGTCATTTTCCATCCCTGGTGTCATGTGACTCGTTAGTGTTACAAGGTCTCAGGTGTGAATGGGAAGCAGGTGTGTTAAATTTTGTGTTATCGCTCTCATTCTATCATACTGGTCACTGGAAGCTCAACATGGCACCTCATGGCAAAGAACTCGCTGAGGATCTGAAAAAAAGAATTGTTCTACATAAAGATGGCCTAGGCTATAAGAAGATTGCCAAGTCCCTTAAACTGAGCTACAGCACAGTGGCCAAGACCATACAGCGGAATAACAGGACAGGTTCCACTCCGAACAGGCCTCACCATGGTCGACCAAAGAAGTTGAGTGCACGTGCTCAGCATCATATCCAGAGGTTGTCTTTGGGAAATAGATGTATGAGTGCTGCCAGCATATCTGTAGAGGTTGAAGGGTTTTGGGGGGTAAGTCTGTCAGTGCTCAGGCCATACGCCGCACACTGCATCAAATTGATTTGCATGGCTGTCATCCTAGAAGGAAGCTTCTTCTAAAGATGATACACAAGAAAGCCCACAAACAGTTTGCTGAAGACAAGCAGACTAAGGACATGGATTACTGGAACCATGTGCTGTGGTCTGCTGAGACCAAGATAAACTTATTTGGTTCAGATGGTGTCAAGCGTGTGTTGCGGCAACCAGTTGAGGAGTGCAAAGACAAGTGTGTCATGGTCTGGGGCTGCATGAGTGCTGCCAGCACTGGAGAGCTACAGTTCATTGAGAGAACCATGAATGCCAACACGTACTGTGACATACTGAAGCAGAACATGATCCCCTCTCTTTGGAGACTGGGCAGCAGGGCAGTATTACAACATAATAATGACCCCAAACACCCCTGCAAGATGACCACTGCCTTGCTAAAGAAGCCGAGGATAAAGGTGATGGACTGGCCAAGCATGTCTCCAGACCTAAACCCTATTGAGCATCTGTGGGGCATCCTAAAAAGGAAAGTGGAGGAGCGCAAAGTCTCTATCATCCACCAGCTCCATGATGTCGTCATGGAGGAGTGGAAGAGGACTCAAGTGGCAACCTGTGAAGCTCTGGCAAACTTCTTGCCCCAGAGGGTTAAGGCAGTGCTGGAAAATAATGGTGGCCACACAAATTATTGACACTTTGGGCCCAATTTGGACATGTTCACTTAGGGGTGTACTCACTTTTGTTGCCAGTGGTTTAGACATTAATGGCTGTGTGTTGAGTTATTTCGAGGGGACAGCAAATTTACACTGTTATACAAGCTGTACACTCACTACTTTACATTATAGCAAAGTGTCATTTTGTCACGTTTCGCTATAATGCGTAGCTTCCTCAAGACTATTAATGGAGGGTGTCAAACTCTGTTGGATATAACAAGAACTTTTTACAAAAAACATATATGTTTCTAATTATACATATTTATATACAGAATTATAAATTGTAGTAATCAATGATGTCAAATCACATATACAGCAGGGGATAAAACAAGTTCAATGCCCATTAACTTTCTTTGGATCTTGAGTAAGCCCATACAGTCTTCAGGAGACAAACCTTCCAGCCTGGTACATGACACACAGCTACTCAATGGAGTGAGCCTATGAGTGTGTAAAAACTTAACCCACCTTATAACGTGAATGGCAAATACAAATTTAGGTAATATTTGCATTTTCATTGACCATTTTACCAAATCAAAGGTTTTGCAGTTATCAAGATATATAATCACTCTATCTGATATGTCTAATTCTTGGTTACCCTCCCAAGTGAGAAGGCTCTCTGATTACTCTAAATTATGGCTTTGATGATCTTGCTCAGTCACAATCCTGGACTTCAGCTAGGAATTTAAGAATTTAATTTATTAGGGAGATAGGCCTATATGATTCGCAAAGGCTTTAGCAAAGGAATTACCAAATCAGCTCTCATTGATTGCAGAATAATTCCTTGATCCAGAACATTAAGAACCTTAGAAGCTACTTGCCCTCACTGTTTGCCCCAACCTAATCATTTTCATATTAGTGGACAGCTTGGTCTGCATTAGGGGTGAGTAGAGTGATTTTTGTAATATTGATTCTGCTGCAGAATTCCAGCAAGAATGTCACCAACTGAACTGCATGCAATTTACTTGGAAAAAAAGTTCTTTTTTTTTTTTTTAATATCTGTGAAAACATACAAAACAATGAGGCTCTGAGAAGCCTCTTTGTCACGTAAGAATGGGTCAAGAAAATGTTAAAAGGACTTCTGCAATCCTCAATGGCCATGTAAAGCCCATGGATCCTTAACACCAAAAAAACATCCTAATTCCATCTTCCTCCAACCCAACCTGGGCAGCTCCAACATTTTGTTGAAATCTCCCAATTTTCATTATCAATTTTACTGATTCCTAGTCTGCATGTGCATATGGAGAAAATATAAATAAATGTATGTGAAATTAAAGGAATTGTACAGCCAAAGTTTGTTTGGCTGTACATCTTCTATGGATCACAGGAGGGCAGTTTGTTTTGCACTCCTGTGACCCATTTTCAGCAGAGAGCGGTCTGAAATCTGCTCTCTGCTGACGTCACAGAAGTCGGTCCAGGTACCACGTCATCACGACCATGGAGTCAGGATCCGCCAGATCTCTGGACCGACACCTGGGTCAGCCTCTCAGCAAGCCACTGAGAGCCTGAGCTAGCAGCTCCCTGCCCCTCCACAGCCCAGGGCTCCAATTGCAGAGCAGAGAACAGTGACTGACAGTCAGCAGCTCTCTGCTCGGGGAGCTGTGAGAACTGAGCAATCGGCGGTGTTCAATCGCTCAGTTCTCAGTGCAAAGGTGACGGGGGACAGATGTAGCATCGGACCGATGCTGTATCCCCCTAGGTAACTATATATTTTAAAACAAAAAGAAACCCAAACTTTTTTTCAAGAAAGCAGTATATTCTTCATACTATCATGATGTGTATTAACTACATAGAGTTATCTGAATTCTTTATTTTTTAGTGATAGAGGTGCTTTATATAGTGTGAAAATAGACTTTTGCCCACCAAACTCAACTTGTTTAACAATTGACATAGTTCTGGATGACACTGGATTTTAAGGCTGGTTTGCTTCATAGGTAAAAAATATTACAGAACCCATTAGATATAAAACTATTAAAATGAAGGTCAGCTGTGATTTTACATAAAGAATATAATTCAAATTTAGCCTTGGAACTGCAAATGATGATTAGAGTATTAAAGGATTACATGAAGTCTTGGATACATATTTGCCAATGTAATTGTTATTTTAGCCTTGTGCACAGACCAGGGGACATAGTATACAAGATCTGGATGGCGTGTATAACTGTTTTCTGGTTGGATGTGGCAAGAATTTTTAAAGACAGATTTTTTTTTTTTGTAAGGCCTCATTCACACGGGCGTACTTGAGCATACACCTGTGCGAGTGCTGTGTTTGTTTGCCAACACGAGGATGCAGAGGTGCTACGTGCATCTCTCTCTCAGTCCAATTCATGTTAATAGGGACTCAACAGCTGCATGGACACAGCCACTGTTCCCAATTTAAAAGATGTGCAGGTGTGCGTGCGCACCCCCGAAAGGAACACCTGTGCATTTCCATGGGGGCAAACATGATCCTTGCATCGGTATACGCTTAAGTACATACACGTGATCGAGCTCTTAAAGCAGTAGTAAACCATGGCTGCTTAAAAAAAAAAAAAACATGTAAGACAATTGCATAATGTGCACAGGGTGACAATACAAGGGGAGAAATTGTGAGGCAAGGACACGCTGAAAAAATATGTGCCTAAACAAAAATTTCCATAGCAGCATCACCCCCTCCAGGCATACCTGCCCTTAATTTTTCTACTGCTTTGTATGCTCCAACAAGGAGACTCCCAACTATAGAGGTAGGAGCGCACTATACAGAGGAGCCAGGACGAGGCATAAAGACCTACGTGTAGCTCTGTCCCCGTAGGGCTTGCTGTATGATGACTTGTTGGGCCTCCTCTGATTGCACACAGTCACTTAGGGTACAGTTCACACATTCAACCCTACTCCCAATGGCTCATTGCTCAATAAACAGTCCAGAGGTGTTGGTTTTTAGTATTTATTGTGGAACTTGGATGGTAGAAGGGAATAGTGGGATACTTAAACTGGAACTATGTACATTGAATCAGGACAGCTCTCAATTGGCCTCACCAGGTTGCTTGTGGAAGTAGTCACACTGCTTAAACCATACTGCCACATGTATGTAAAGGGTTAGGTCTCCTTGCTCTTTCTCCAGCAATAGACTTGATGATCTACATTCTCTTCAGGACACTCACTAGCATCCCCTTTACTGACACCCGTCCATTCAATCTTCTAGCTGCAGGGGTGACCCCCCACAGGTCAGGCCCATTGACACAGATCTGTACTCACTGTACTGCAGAATCAGATGCTTCAATGTCTCCCCTTCCAGTCAGCTCTGCAGGACCTCCGGGTTCAGTTCCTCTCTAGCTCTCTAGGCCCTCAGGTCGACTACCTGAGGCCACATTGCACCTCTAGAGAGGAGAAGGCAACCGCACCCTCCCTCTGGGACTCCGCTATCCAGCTGAAAGACCATGAACACATGTGCTACTGGCATTTATACAGTATCCCAGCATGCACCAAGGCATGTTCCTCTGCCAAATCACCAGGGCTGTACCAAATGCCTGTGCACTCATTTTTCAGGTTTCCTCCCACTGTCCAATATGCCTCCCTATTGGACCAATGTGAAACACTCTTCAGACAGACTGAGTTGCTCCTGAGCACATTCAGCAGACCTCACTAGCAGACCCTGCTCTCTGGTAGGAAATATAGATTTGCCTGCAAACCCTCTGGTAAGCAGAAAGGATTCAAAACTATACTCTCTCTCTCTAGCACCTACCTAGGAGGATGCTACATCCACCCCCTGCCAAACTGAACCATGTCCTCACTGGCTCTGGGCATCCGCCCCTACCAAAATACCTATACAAAAATATACACAGAGTATCCCACAAACTTGGAAAGGGAGAAAAGGGAAATACCTTACTTACAGTGAGACTGCCCCCTCTGTAGAGGTGACCTTCTCACTCACAGAATCTCTGACGTAACATTCCCATAGAGATTTCCAACACTGCTGGCCCCCTAAGGGCACACTTGACTCGTCGCTCTGTTGTGCACCTGTAATAGACAAAACAGAACAATTCCTGCCAAGCTAACTAACACATTATCATAGTTTCTACTTTTTTCCTATCCTAGTCAGACCCACGAGTTAGGATGAAAAAATGCGGAGTCCACCCGACTAGTGTTCACAGTGTCCCTCTCTCTGTAACACCAAGGCAACACATCTTCTCCAGGCAACAAGCTATTGTTGCTGGAGCCTGAGCAAAGCTTGCCTTACTTGTGAGTCCCTGTAAGAACTCTTCAAGGGATCCTTCACTTTGGCATCCCTTTCTCTGAAGAGGCATCTTTCTCTCAAAAGGTAGAAACTCACACAAAGTTTCCTTTAGCATCACTCTGGCCTACTAGCCCAAAGGATCTTCGTTACGTGTCCTTTCTCTGCACTTGATTATCCTGGCCCACTGGCACAAAGGACCTTAACAAAGTCACCTTCAAACAAAGTATCTTCATCATAAAGTGTCCTTTCTCAGCACTCCTTTTAGCAACAGTAGTGGCCCAAGGCCAAGAAGATCTTCACAACGGGGTCCTTTGATAGGATGTCTCTGTGAACTAGGGGGTTTGCCCCCTCCAGGTAGTAACCCCTGGCTTTAACAGGAGAAGCTCTTTCTGGCAAAAGTTCTTTCTCCCAGGTGAAGAAAATGTAGCAGTTTTGCTGATCTCTATCTTCTTTTGCAGGGATAGAAGGGAAGGGAGTTTTCGGAACAGGGCCTCCAGTCCTAACAGAAACTTTAGTGTCAAAGTGTAACGTTCATGCGTTTTTGTTAGTGGATGGATTTACAGCTGCAGAATTATTACACTCAGTAGCCTTGTAGAGATTCTGTTGAACAAACATATCCAACTCTCAGGACTTCATCACAGTGCACAGCCTGTTATGCAATATACATATACTCAATCAGATGTTTAATGGAGGGATAGAATATATGAGAATGTATAGATGAGAGACAGGCTATTGTATGGTGAGCACTAGGAGAAGTATTAGGAGAGTTGCAGGTGATGGTAAAGCAGATAGGTTCTGATGTCAAGTATAGTGCAGATGGTAAGAGGACACAGATGGAGTATACTTAGACAGAGTAGCCTAGTGCAAGGATAGTTGAAGGTAGTCCCAAGAGCTAACAGTCTATGCAGATGATAGGGAATAGATAGATACAGATAGTCCTGGTAATTGCAGTAGATTACAGTAGGAGATTGGTTAGTAAGGAATCCCCTGTGGGGTACTTATCACTTAGATAGGTTAGTAGTAACAGTGTCCATTAGAGAGAGGTGATCCCGTAGCGAGATACGGATCAGCAGCGAGGTTCTGGCTTCAGTTCAGCAAAGGGAAATGTCAGCAGCTCCGACTTCACAGGAGAAGGTGCGGTGAACATGTGGTTTGAACGAGCAATGAGTGAGAGAAAGCCGGCGATTGAAATAGCCGCTCATAGCGGCGCTCAGCAATGATGTCATCCGGTCTTAAAGGTGTATGCGTCTCTTGGATAACAAGATGGGACGCAATTTAGTAAGAGAGAAATATAGAACAAGGGTACCAGAGGTACAAGAACATTATACAAAGGGACTCTCCAAGCACAAAACTATACTCTCTCTCTCTAGCACCTACCTAGGAGGGTGCTACACACATATATTTGCAAATGTGTGCAACTAAAACCTCTGTTTTTAACATGAATTTGTTGACAGGGCCAATTTAGCTTAATTGCTGCCTAGCTGGTAATTGTGCCAGGAAAGCTTTTTGTTTTTGTGCTGTGCAATGCTCTTCCATACGCACCTTACTTCAAAAGCTAGTTATAAATTGGGATAGTTGCCATACTTGTTTAGCTTGCAAGTTTACACATTTTGGAAATAACTTTAGAAATGAACTTAACATTTTAACACTTTTAGAAATCGGGTTAACATATACTTTAAAGCAGCCAAAGTGAGCTAAAAGTCTTCTGACTATTATAAATACATATCTTGGTTTTAAAAGAGTACATCAATTTATCCGGGTCTGAAAAGACTTCCTTTTCTGACAGGAGGAGCACCAAAGAGCACAGATTAAAGGAAGCGATTTTTATGAAAAGATGTAACTGATCATAATCAGGCTAAAGGCAAAATCGCAGTAGCCTATAGCAAGCAATTAGATTTCACGTTACAAATGTAATCTGACTCAGTAATTCTGACTGGTGCATTTGCAGATTTGAGCAAGTCTATTTCTCTTAAAACTCTCAAGCAGATTTAACCTACAGGTGTGTATTTATAAAAAAAAATAATATGTAGCCAAGTGAGGAAATTGCTACCAGCATAATTAAGGCTGACGTACTGTTCCTTTAAAGTTCGCTGTTTGTTCCGAGGTTCTCCTGAAGAGTGGCATGTTGGATTATGGGATATGTAGGTCCAGAAGAGAATGAAGACTGAATGAGATGGTCAGATGAAACTATACTCCCAGGGAGCCGCGGGTCCTGCAGGGGGTTGTGGGGAGGTCTATAAATAAGGGCTGGGTCAGAGTTTCGCTCTCTTGCCTTGGGGACCACGTGTGAGGTGGACCAGAGCTGGAGACCTGCTGCTGGGAGCAGAGGGAGTGAGACTGAGGCCTAGTGTGGAGGCACTAGTGAGAGGTGGCAGAGGTCACTGAGAAGTGATTGATCCAGAGTGACAACATCTGCGAGTGGTAGAAAACATTGCGGAGGAGTGACCAGCCCAGTGCGGAGGACAGCTGGAGAGGAGTACTCAGGAATCGGGTGAGAGATATCCCATCGTACTGGGTACAAGAGCTCACGGACACAGAGAGGGTCTGTGATGCAGTGTAATTACAGTGAGGACTAGGAGTTAGCGGAGTGGTTGCCATGGGACACTGCGGAGTCTGCCTAGTGTGTGGTGAGTGGCAGGGCCGGATTAAGAGCATCATGGGCTTGGTGCTGAGGATTTTGAAGGGCCTTAAGGGCCGTGCCTTGGCATGCACCCAGAGGAGGAAGGGTGCAGCCATGCATGCCTAATTCAACATGGGATGCTGTCTCTGAAGCCCATAAACACATCCATGCATCGGCAACTGTCCCTCCTTGTCCGGCCTTCGTGCTGTGTGGGGAGGTTCTGAGGGAGCTGCCTGGGGAAGCGAGCATAGAAGCCAGACTTCTGTGTTTACAAGTGACAGAAGAGCGGTAACAGTGAATATGGCCAACCCGGGGCCTATATTAAGGTAGGGGCCTGGAGTTGCAGCTTCAATAGCCCCTATGTTAATCTGGCCCTGGTGAGTCGTGACAACCTCTACATACATACAGTGGATCATACTGTTTATTTTAGTCAGAACCCGGATAAAAGTACCCCTTTCCCCTTTGGATTACAAATATCATTCTTGGAATGATTTGAGCTCCTACTGCCGGCGAAGACCAGCAAAGCCTTGCTCAGGAGGAGACTCACTTAATTCAAGGACAAAGGGGGCCCCCTATAGGTGATAGAGTGCACTCTGTCAGGTTACACTTTTTATTGAAGTATATTCCATTAAGAGTTATTCATGCAGCTGAACTAGTTAGATCTGACTGTCTTATTATCAATGAATATAGAGTCAGATATCTGATTTGTCACTCTCACATTTTTAGTAGAATTGCACTGTTCTTGCAATCATAGGTATATGCTTCTTCAGTCAGGTATCATTATATCTATTTGTTTCTGATATTATTGAAGTAAAGGATTCTGAGTCTTGGGTTACCTTGTGCTTTATTGGGATTTCAAGATTCAGAATCTCACTCTGGTCCCAGACAGTCATAATTCCTGTTGTGTTGAAATCGCATTTGTTCCTTCTTCAATTTAAAGTCACTAAAACTGATATACCTATATATAGGTGTCATTGTTGTGAATTCTGAATTATCATGTCAGAACCCATAGTGTCAAGCGGGTTTGAGGTGCCTCAGGGTCAAGGAAGTGAGGAGAAAACAAACATACTTAGCAGCCCCTGTAGGGGGCGTGCTACATTATATATATATATATATATATATATATATATATATATATATATATAGCGTTTCACCCTGAGAAAGTGCATGTCCATTTGTTCTAAGGGAATAGGGCAAAAAAAATGAATGTTATTAGGCTGTTTCCTGTGCTGGCCAAAGGTTTTCATAGATTTAAACCAGAAAATACCTAATTTTGCTACTAGATGACGCTAAGTGCCATAAAAATTCCTGTGCTACCCAGCACCATCTAGTGGCCAAATGTGATATTTTTGCTTTTAACCTCTTCAGGACTGCCAGCCTGCATTGGATGTACATCGCTGGCCTCTTCTGGGTACAGGGTGCGCGTGTGTGCCCCCATCTGTCATCTCCTACTGGGATTAGACCCAGCAGGATTATGTCAACAGGTCCCAGCCAGAGTGATTCCTGGCCGGGGACCTGCTGATCAGTGTACAATCACAGGTGTACAGAGGGAACAATCTTTGTTTTTTCTCTCTGCAAAGCAATGAGGAGGAACAAAGAGATTTTTAGTAAAAAGCAGCACATAATACACACATTACACTTTTTACGTACACACTTAACCCCTTGATAACCCCGAGGTATTAACCCTTTCCCAGCCAGTGTCATTAGGACTGTGTATAGTATTATCACTGATCCCTGTATTAGTGTCACTGGTGATGTCAGTATCAGTTACACAGTTTCTACAAAGTGTCAGTCAGTTAAGCCCCGTACACACGCACCAATTGTTGGCCGTAAATTTTCGGCCAACGTCCGATCGGCCGATTGTCGGCTTGTTAGTATGATGCTTCCGACAACCGACTGCGACTTTTCGGCCGAAAAAAATCTGGTGTGCATGCTATAAAATTTTTGTTGGCCGTCAACAGAACGGCCAATTGTACAACAAAAGGCCCCCACATCCATTATTTGATATAAATATAACATTTAGAAAATATTATGTATACTGTTATCTTCTTTCAAACCTCCCCACAGGACCGGTCCACAAAACACCAGCTGTCTGTCCTCAGTCCTCCTGTCACTCCTGTGTCTGCCCAGCCAACCGCTCTAGAAGATCCAGCCTGCCCTGCGTGAGATGGAGTGCGCTGATGTCTGACGTCATTGCGCACACCACAATCACGTGAGGGACGTTCCTTAGAGGAGACTCTCTGCCTCCTTATACTCATCAGTTTGTACTACGGGCGGCAGTATGAGATGGGAAAATGGCTCCCATAATGTGCCGAAAACTGATGACCCACAAAACTGCTGGAAAAACAGACTTGGAAGTCAACCTCTCCAAGTTCTGCCTGGGTCCAAAGGACCCAGCGGGGCCCATGGTAGGGCTGGCCCTGCCTGCCCCCACAGGGATGGACTCAGTGGCATTCGTGGAGGTGCTTTGATCCAGTCAGAGCACTTTTATACTCAGTTAAAATGATTCATCATCCGGGTCTTCATCTACCAAACCCACACCGAACCAAAAGGACTAGTTTCTGGATTGTTGTCATTCAGGAAAGGCCAGTTCCTCCTTTATCTTGTCCCATTGTCTGTCAGCAGATGAGGCGAGGTTACTGGTTAAATACCATCTATCCACCCCTCCCTGCATAGAGTGGACTTCCACACATTATTTTCCAAGCTCAGTGGTGTTTGTGTATGGGGGTGAATAGTATGCATGTGACGTGTTGCTAACAGCTATCTTACCAGTCATGACAACATTCTCAGATTTTTTATGTTTTGCATTGGTGGTAGTGTGTGTTTTTATATTTACTATAATTTGTCCTAATAAAGCTGTGATTTTTACAAATACCAATAGTGTTCCTGCATGAGGTGTTCTTTGAGATCCTTGTTCTTATATTTAGGCTTGGTTTCCACTAGTGCGGCTACGAAGTCGTGCTACTTCTAGCACGACTTCGTAGCGAAAGTAAACTGCTGCTTCAGTGAGACTTGTCCCTCATATATAGAGGGAAGTCGAACTGAAGACGGCTCAAAAGTAGTGCACGATCTACTTTTGAAGTCGCCGCAACTGAAGCCGCAGCAGTGGAAACGGGCCCCATTGAAAACAATGGGTTTTCACTTGCTGTGCGACTTGACATGTGTCAAGTCGCACCGCAAGTCGCACTAGTGGAAACCGAGCCTTATTTTATTTTCTGCTTGCTTATACTACTTTGTAATTTCTTGGAAGATAATAAAAATTATATTAACTTCTTCCGGCCCGCGATATAGCCGAAAGGCGACTACAGCGCGGGCTCTAATTTCCGGGAGGCCGTCTTTAAACGGCCTCCCAGAAGCAGGCTCCCCACGTGCTCCCGCGAGCGCGCATCGGGGGAAATCTGTGTCGGCCGTGTCCCTTGGACACAGCCAATCACAGATCGTGGTGAATGGCCAATCACAGCGGCCATTTACCACATGATCGGACCGTGCAATGAGAGATGATCTCATATGTAAGCATATGAGATCATCTCTCATCGCCAGCTCTCCTTCCTCACACAGAGACTGCAGTGTGAGGAAGAGGAAAGGCGATCAGAGGTAAGGGGACACAGAGGAATGTAATCAGGGCACTGATCACCAGTGCCCTGATTACACAAGAGTGAAAAAAAAATGCCATAAGTGCCCACAGTGCCTGCCATTAGTGACCCCCATCAGTGCCCATAGTGCTGCCAGTCAGTGCCCATCAGTGCCTGCTCATCTAGGCACTGATGGGCACTGACTAGCAGCCTTATGGGCACTAAGTGTGGGCACTGATGGTGCTGCCCATCAGTGCTCATCAGTGCCGCCCATCAGTGCCACCCGTCAGTGTCCATCAGTGCCACCAATCAGTGTCCATCAGTGCCGCCTCTCAGTGCCCATCAGTGCCGCCTGTCAGTGCCGCCTCTCAGTGCCCAGCAGTGCCGCCTCTCAGTGCCCAGCAGTGCCACCTATCAGTGCTCATCAGTGCTGCCTATCAGTTCTCATCAGTGCCGCCTATCAGTGCCACCTATCAGTGCTCATCAGTGCGGCATATTAGTACCTCCTCATTAGTGCCACCTCATCAGTACCCATAAGTGCCACCTCATCAGTGCCCATCAGTGCAGCCTATCAGTGCCCATCAGTGCCACCTCATCAGCGCACATCAGTGAGGGAGAAAAATGTATTTATTTTCAAAATTTACTCACAGAAAATAAGAAAAACTTTTTTTTTTCAAAATGTTTTTTTTTTTTTTTTCTTGTAAGAAATAAAAAACCCAGAGGTGATTAAATACCACCAAAAGAAAACTCTATTTGTGTGAAAAAAATGATAAAAATTTCATATGGGTACAGTGTAGCATGACCGCGCAATTGTCATTCAAAGCGTGAGAGCGCTGAAAGCTGAAAATTTACCTGGGCAGGAAGGGGGTAAAAGTGCCCGGTAGGCAAGTGGTTAAAAAAAAAAGAATGCTCTTGTGTGAAAACAAAAATATTTTCTTAAATGATTTTATATTATAATTATATTTCACTAGCGTGTTGCATGACTGCACAATTACCAGTTAAAGTAGCACAGTGCTAAATAACTAAAATGGCCTGGTCATGAAGGGGGTAAAACTTTCCGGAGCTAAAGTAGTTAAAGCCTAACTCCACTTTTGTTGAGAAAAAAACATTCCCCTCTGGGTGATCTCTGTAAATTACAACAAATTTAACAAGCTTTGTTTCAGATTCTGACCTTTTGTTATTCTGAAGAAACCAGTTTATTTCTCTGTACCTCTGTTCTGAGTGGGTCTAATAGGAGTTGTTTTATAATTATCTATCAGCTGTGGCAGCTGCAGGGCTCTAATGAGGAAATCTGCTGGGCCTGCATCCCTTTTGACGTGTTCCTATTGGGAGTATCTCAACAAAAATGAAATTTTTGTTGCAGGGGATGCCAGAAATCTGACTCTTAGGCAGACTTCTGGGAAAATTGGTGAGCCAATCACACAAGCAGGAAATGATGTTTCTGGGGTGTGGTCAGTATACATTCTGTGTACAGAACACCTCCAGGTGGCCATATTGCATTGCATTTTCAGATAATTACAACAGCTGCAGATTGAAAAGGAAAGGTCATTTTTAATAACATTCAATTACAATATGATTTGTGTCGCAATTGTATACGCTATATTATTTTTTCTTTATTTGCTGATTTTTTTCCCTATGAAAGTGGAGTTACCCTTTAACCACATTAAGACTGCCGCCACAAATGTACTACGGCAGGCAGCCTCTCCTGCGCGAACCAACGTAGCCCTACGTTGGTCGCGCGCGTGGTGCTGGGGGGAGAGCGTGCGCCCCTGGTGACTCGCACCCACTCCCACTAGGCAGCGGGGATGCCGATGCACAGGACCAACAGCACCAATTATCGCATGACACCCGCGATCGCTGCCTGCTGAGAGAGAAGAACGGTCAGCTGTTGTAAACACAGCAGACCGTTCTTCTCTCTCTGAAATGATCACAGAGCGCCTGTGATCCTTCTATATAGGATCACAGGTCTCTATGGTCATTTCACAAGCCCATCCCCCTGCAGTTAGTAAACACTCCCCTAGGCTCACACTTAACCCTTTGATCACCCACTAGGTTAACCCCTTCCCTGCCAGTGTCAGTATTACAGTAACAGAGCATATTTTTAGCACTGATTACTGTAGAAATGTCACTGGTACCCCCAAAAGTGTCAAAAATGTCAGTCAGGGGTCCGATCTGTCCGCCGCAATGTTGCAGTCCTGCTAAATTACTAGTAAAAAATGAACTAAATAATTAAAAATGACATAAATCTTCCCCTAGTTTGTAGACGCGATAACTTTTGCGCAAACCAATCAAAATATGCTTTTTGTGATTTTTTTTTTCTACCAAAAATATGTAGCAGAATACAAATTGGCCTAAAAGGATGAAAACCTTTTATTTAACCACTTTACCGCTGCTCACTAGAGCTGTACTGCAGCACAGTGGCTCGATAACGTCTGGCGACGTAGACCTACGTCGCCAGACATTCCCCTCTCTCAGCGGCGCGTGTGCACTGCCGGAGACTCGGTCCCACTGTATTCAGTCACAGCGGGAGTCGGGCCAGGGGAGGAGTGGCGGCGATCGCCGCTGCTCTTCCCCAATCGTCGGAGAATCGAGTCTGGAGATCCGCCCGCTTGTGTAAACAAAGCGGGCGGATCTCCTAAGTGACAGACAGGGTCAGATTGCAGAGTTCAGCATAGCTGAACCTGCGATCTGTCCCTGTGTCACTCAGTCCCCTCCCCCCACACACGTTAGTAAGCACCAGGCATACATTAACCCCTCCCTCTCCAATAAACATTAACCCCTTCCCTGCCAGTGTCATTTTTACAGTAACAGTGCATATGTATAGCACTGATTACTGTAGTAATGTCACTGGTACCCCCAAAAGTGTCAAAAATGTCAGTCAAGGGTCCGATCTGTCCGCCGCAATGTCGCAGTCCCGCAAAAAGAAATCGCAGATTGCCGCCATTACTGGTTAAAAAAAAAACACCAAAAACGACAGAAATCTTTCCTTAGTTAGTAAACGCAATAACTTTTGCGCAAACCAATCAAAATACGCTTATTGCGATTTTTTTTTACCAAAAATATGTAGCAGAAAACAAATTGGTCTAAAATGATAAAAAATTTTGATTCTTACATTTTTTTGGGGGGGAATTTCATATAAAAAAATGTGAAAAATATTGTTATTTTTTTCAAAATTGTCGCTCTTTTTTTGTTTATAACGCAAAAAGTAAAAATCGCACAGGTGATCAAATACCACCAAAGAAAGCTCTGTTTGTGGGGGGAAAAATGATGTAAATTTCGTTTGGGTACGGTATTGCATGACCGCGCAATTGTCAGTTAAAGTCGCACAGTGCCGAATCGCAAAAAGTGGCCCAGACGTAAGACAGCAAAATCCTCCGGTGGTAAAGTGGTTAACATTTTTTTTTTTTTTTTTGGGGGGGGGGATTTTTTTATATAGCAGAATGTGAAAAATATTGAAAAATATAGTTTTTTTTTTCAAAATTGTCGCTCTTTTTTTAGTTTATAGCGCAAAAAAAATAAAAAAAATCGCACAGGTGATCAAATACCATCAAAAGAAAGCTCTGTTTGTGAGGAAAAAAAGGACATCAATTGTATTTTGGTACAATGTCGCACGGCTGCGCAATTTTTTGTTAACCACTTGCTGACTATGCACTGTATATTTACAATATAAAATAAGTTGCGCTGTGGATGATGTATACAAGTTGATTGTATGGTGAAATAGTAAAGAATCCGAATAATGTCCAAAATGTGGAAACAAAAACGGGTAACTTGTGCAGGTACCGCTTACCGGAAATAAGATAAACAAAGGCCCATCAGTATGTTCAAAATACATCCTAGGGATGATATAGGGATGATATTTACGTTGGCTAAGTGTCTCTCCCAGGCAGAATCACCTTAATAAATGTCATCTGCCTGGGAGGAGCTAGGGGGCGCGCTCCCGCCCCCGATCGTCGGCGGGGAAGCCAGTGCGGGTGTCAGACGGCTCCGATTGCCGCCCGACACCGGCGATCTCTCCCTGCTGACAGAGAAGGACAGACGGCTGATGTAAACACAGTCGCCCGTCCTTCTCCCTCGGATGATCACAGAGGCTATGCGTTCCTGCTATATAGGATCGCATGTCTCTGTGATCATCTCACAAGCCCAACCCCCCCCCCCCCACAGTTAGAATCACTCCCCTAGGCTTACATTTAACCCCTTGATCACCCACACTATTAACCCCTTCCCTGCCAGTGTCATTATTACAGTAACAGTAGCACTGATTACTGTAGTAATTTCACTGGTCCCCCCAAAAGTGTCAAAAATGTCAGTCAGGGGTCCGATCTGTCCACTGCAATGTCGCAGTCCCACAAAAAATCACAGATCGCCGCCATTACTAGTAAAAAATAAAAACAATAAAAATGACATAAATTTTTCCCCTAGTTAGTAGACGCAATAACTTTTGTACAAACCAATCAAAATACGCTTATTACGATTTTTTTTACCAGAAATATGTAGCAGAAAATAAATTGGCCTTGGGTTAAAGAAATCCTGTTGCCAGACCATTCATTCTAGTGATCGACTGATATCCTTTTTTTTATTGCCGATACCGATATTTTAATTTTAAATTTTTTTTTTGGGAATGTTATATAGCAGAATGTGAAAAATATAGTTTTTTTTTTTCAGAATTGTCGCACTTTTTTGTTCATAACGCAAAAAAATAAAAATCGTACAGGTGACCAAAAACCACCAAAAGAAAGCTCTATTTGTGGGACAAAAAGGACATCAATTTTATTTAGGTGCAGCGTCGCACGACACAGCTGACCGTTCTTCTCCCTGCAATTGTCCATTAACCACTTTACCACCGGAGGATTTTCCTGCTAAAAGACCAGGGGTTTTTTTGCGATTTTTTACTGTGTGACTTTAACGGACAATTGCGCAGTCGTGCGACGCTGTACCTAAACGAATTTCACGTCCTTTTTTTCCCACCTGTGCGATTTTTTGATCACGCGCTATAAACAAAAAAAGAGCGTAATTTTGCAAAAATAACAATATTTTTCACTTTTTTTTATATGAAATTCCCCCCACAAAAAATGTAAAAATTTTTTAACATTTTCGGCCAATTTGTTTTACGCTACCTATGTTTGGTAAAAAAAAATCGCAAAAAGCGTATTTTGATTGGTTTGCGCAAAAGTTATCGCGTTTACTAACAAAGGGAAAGATTTTTGTCATTTTTGGTGTTTTTTTTTTTTTTAACGAGTAATGGCGGCGATCTGCGATTTTTTTTGCGGTACTGCGACATTGCGGCGGACAGATCGGACCCTTGACTGACATTTTTGACACTTTTGGGGGTACCAGTGACATTACTGCAGTAATCAGTGCTATACATATGCACTGTTACTGCAAAAATGACACTGGCATGGAAGGGGTTAACTGTATTGGACAGGGAGGGGTTAAGTGTGTCCTAGGGGCGTGCTTCTAACTGTAGTGGGACATTCCTATTGGTGTAAAAAAAAAGATCAACGGTTCTACATAGTAGAACCGTCTGATCTTCATTTTTACACAGGGAGAACTGACAGGCGGCTTGTTTACATAAGCCGCTCTGTCTTTCTCCCGTTCTACCGGCGATCGTAGTGTGACCGGCGGACATCGGGTCTGCCAGTCACACTCCCGCACTCCTTCGTGAACGAGCCGAGGCGGGCGCGTGCCTCGGCGGGCGCGCGCTCGCCCGCTATTGGCTCTAGAAGGAGTGACAGGCGAGCGACGTAGACCTACGTCACTCTGCCTGGCCGGGGCCGACTGCCGCAGTAAATATACTGTGCGCAGTCGGCAAGTGGTTAAAGTAACGCAGTGCCGAATCGCAAAATAGGGCCTGGTCATTAAGGGGGAAAATCCTCCGGTCTGAACGTGGTTAAAGTAACGCAGTGCTGAATCGCAAAAAATGGAGTGGTCATTAGGGGGAAATCCTTCCGGTCCAGAAGTGGTTAAATCAATGAGAAACATTCATCCAGAATATGCAATAGCCTAAAAAAAATAAAATTTTTGCCCAAGTTGCACAGAACAAATGTACACGCACTTTCACCGATTGAATTGCTATGGTTTCTGTTTTTTTTTCTTTTTTACAAATACACCCCTTAAATGTGAGTTGGGTTTTCCCATATGTTATATTACAGCTTCAGTTCAGATGACCATCTGGAACACTTTCTAGGTGTTTTGTGCATACAATGATAAAATATCGCTGTTACTTGCTATCAGGACCTCAGGACCAGCCTTGCATTGACGACGGACACAAACAAGGTGAAACTCAACATTATCCCCGATGGCGTATGAGTTTTAGGTAAACCGACGAGCTGTAGATTGCCGTTTCTGTCTATCTGACCTCTTCACATCCCAGCCTGGAATCGAACATTATGTTTGTAATAGAAAAACAATCTGGAGTAAATTGAAAAGAAGGTTCTGATCCGGCTCCGCTGGCTCCCGAACATAAATGCGAGACATTAAGAAGCAATGTCGTGTACAACTGCTACAACAAGGTAATCGCACTATCTAACACCGTACAGGGTTAGAGAATTGAAGCTTAAAAATGTCATTAGTGTCTGCTAATAGAATCGCCCGCCTAAGCATCGGCCCTTAAAATTGCTCCTGGTACAAGCATAATTACAGAACTGTCACAATGCAAGGCTTATTCGGAAATCCGAAAGAGGAATGATGTACAAATATTTATTTATATATATACATATCTTTTATTCTAGCCTCAATCCGGTACTCAACCAGAACATTGTGAGCACGTGATAGTGTTATCGGATACATAGTCCAAAATGAAAAAAAGTATGACATTATAAAAGAAAAAATGTGCACTGCTATAAACAGCACTGGCTGGGAATACAATAACAACATAAAGCAAAGAAAAACTGAAAGAAAAAAATAAAAATCCATTTTTTTTGTGTAAACAACGAATCCTGTCAATCAACTTTGTGAAAGAGATGATCAAATGCAGACATGTGTGCCAACCACAGCTGCCCCCACATTTACGAGGGAGAGTGAATGTAGCCACAAAGGCACAAGAAGTCTGTCGTTTGGAACATTACCAACCTAAAATAAAGGGAAATAAGCTTGAAAGAAATTTAAAAAATGCAAGGGGAGGACTGGGCCAGGGGGGAAATTGCCCCCCGGGCCACTCTGATGCCCCATAAAAAGGCTGCGCCGCTTTTGCCACAGACCTTCCTAAGAGATTTCTGGTGAAGAGAAGTAAAAAGCCCCCACCACTGACCTACTGAGTGCAGGATAAAGACAGGGACAGAGTGCAGCCCTCCCCCCGGCATGGACGGTGTAAACTGTGTCTGAGCAGAGGCCGGTGTCATGCCCCACTGGAGACTCTCCGCCTCTGGCCAGCCCCGACCGAGCTGTCCCAGCTTCCCCCAACCGCCCCTGTTGGCCAGGTCGGGAAACCAGATTCGGCCGGTGAGAAGAGAGTACCTGGAGAGAAGCTTCAGCCTGGAATGGGGGTCAGGAGGAGGCCAGAAAGAGGGAGAGTGGGAGGGGGCCGAGTTGCAGCACCATGGGCCTATGGTTTGTACTTGCCCCCTGGGCTGAAAGTTGCCAGTCAGCCCCTGATCTAAGGGCTAGTAAGTTGCAATATATTAATTCGATTACCTTCATCTATATAAGTACCTGTAATAAAAAAATAAAATCAAGACCAACCATGTGAACTTGGTATTAGGTGGGAGCACAAGATAGGGATACCCAGGAACAGTCCATTTAGAATTGTCCTGCACTTTATTTCAGCAAGGCAACAAACATTGTTTCATTGCGGGACGACTTTGTGTACAGCAGGTCCATTGCATAAAACTGAAATCTGCTTGTAGATGTCACTCAGGGCCGGCCCTACCATGGGTCCCACTCGGTCCATTGGACCCAGGCAGAGCTTTGAAAGGGGCAGCAAATTGACATCCAAGATTTTTATTCCAGCAGTTTTGTGTGTCATCAGTTTGCGGCACGTTACGGTTGGCATTTCCCCATCTCATACTGCCGCCCGTAGAGCAAACTGATGAGAATGAGGAGGCGGAGCGTCTCCTCCAGGGAACTTCCCTCACATGATTGTGGCGTGCGCAATGACGTCAGACATCAGCGCACTCCATCTCACTCAGGGCAGGCTGGATCTTCTAGGGCAGTGGCTGCAGTGGACACAGGATTGACAGGAGGACAGACAGTGGGTGTTTGGTGGACCGGTCCTGTGGTGAAGTATGGAGGAAGATAACAGTACTGTGTATATAACATTTTCTAAATGTTATATTTAATAAAGTTACATCTGGGTTTTTTTTCGTTTTTGTTTGTTTTTTTGTCCCTATACCCCACAAAGAAGCCCCTTAACACCCCCCCCCCCCCCCACACACACACACACAAAGTAGCCCCTAAACCCCTTCCCCCACAATGCAGTCCCTACAAATATTCTGCACATAGACAAGGTGCTGTTGCATGTAAATCTGACTTCCTGATACATTTTACTTTAGTTTTAATTATGATATAGAATAATAGATGTGGGGACTTTTTTGGTGGGCATGGGTTTTTTTTTTTTTGGGGGGGGGGGGTGCATTTCATTCTTGGACCCAGGCAGCACAATGTCTTGGGCCAGCCCTGATGTCACTAACTAAACTGAGGTCTGCACCTGATTAATGGGTTGTCCCCTAATGAAGGGGTCCCCAACACATGGGCTGCGGACCAGTGCCGAACCGTGGCCTGTAGATGACCGGGCCGCACAGCAGGAGGTAGAGACTGGAATGAGGAAGCATGCTGTTAGAGAGAAAACGGGGGGGGGGGGGTAAACTGCAGGGGCACTGTGATGGAGGAGGCTGTAATAGCTATGGCCACTGTAATATAAAGGGGACTGCTCTGTAAAGGGGCACTGTTATCATTACAGTGCACCTTTTCGGTGCAGTCCCTTTTATATCACAGCTCCCCTTTACAATGCAGTCCCCTTTACATCACAGACCCCCTTTAAAGCAGTCTCACAGTGTCCTCAGTTCTCCTTCCTATCACAGCCTGGTTACATTAATGTAAAGGGGCACTGTAATGTAAATGGGGGCTGTAATGTGAAGGGAAAATGAGGACACTGGGACTGCTTTAAAGGGGGACTGGGGACACTGATATAAAGGGAGACTGTGCAGTAAAGGGGGTCTGAGATAAGACTCCATGAATATCCCATCTCCCAACCCCTGCACCAACAACCCCCCTATTGGCTGCCATGAAACCAGTCCCTGCGCCAAAAAGGTTGGGGACCGCTGCCCTAATGGGTTCCCAACAAAAAAAAATGGGCAGCACTTGTACCTTATTTAGTGTTTTGTCAGCAGTCAGACTTTTCACCCAGCAGCAGATTCCCACTGAAGAGCCCTGGGCATTAGTCAGTTCACATGCAGTATTTAAGGCCTGGGGATAGCTGAGACTAATAATGAGGGCTGGCCACCATGTTAACATGTGGACCTAGGAATGGAGGCTTTATCCTACCCAGAACTGTACAAAGGCTCGAGGCTCCAGGACCTGGGCTAATCCCAATCAATTGCTATAAGCCAACAGTCATTTTCATACTTTCATTGCAAGATGTAAACTAACAATTACACTGTATATTTTTAAGGTAGTATTTTCTTTTGGTAAAGAAATCTTGGTAATTTTAGTAGGGTTGTTTATGTACACTATATAACCAAAAGTATTGGGACGCCTGCCTTTAAACGTACATTAATTTTAACCACTTAAGCCCCAGCCCTATTTCGGACACTTTTTGTTCACGCGTTAAAAACAGTATTTTTTCCTAGAAAACTACTTAGAACCCCCAAACATTATATATATTTTTTTAGCAAAGACTCTGGAGAATAAAATGTCGGTCATTGCAATATTCTTTATCACGCAGTATTTGCGCAGCGGTCTTTAAAGCGCCATTTTTTTGGAAAAATTTTGAAAAATCACATTTCACTGCATTTAAAAAATACTAAACAGTAAAGTTAGCCCATTTTTTTTTGTATATTGTGAAATAACATGTAACGCCGAGTAAATAGATACCCAACATGTTACGGTTTAAAATTGCGCCCCCCGGTGGGATGGCGACAAACTACGGTCAATAGAGATCTCAATCTGCGACACTTCAAATTTATTTAACCGTTACCAGTTTAGAGTTAGAGTGTAGCTCTTTTTTTAAATTATTGCTCACGCTCTGGCGATCGTGGCGATACCTCACATGTGTGGTTTGAACAGCGATTTCATTTGCGGCTCGACTTCCGCATACTTTTTTTTTTGTGCGCGAGCTAACGGTGACGGGGGCGGCTAAATTTTTTTTTTTCCCATTTATTTTATTTATTTTTTTAACTTTATTAAAGTATTTTTTAAAAAAAAAAAAAAATCTGATCACTTATAATGTAAACATCCATTGTGACACCAATATGTAGTGACAGGTACACTTTATGGAGGGATCGAGGGTCTAAAAGACCCTAGACCCCTCCACTACACTTCCCTGTATGCAAAACGCCGAAAACGGCATTTTTGCATACAGCCGTTTTTCAAATTTGCCGCCTTTTGCAGCACAGTAACCCGGACGTGACGTCATGGACGCCGCCTCCGGGTTACGTTATCGGAGACCCGATCGAAGCCGTTTCCAGCTTTGATCGGGACTCCATCCAGCCGGCGGACATGCCGGCTGGGTGCTCGGGGCTCCCGGTGGGACGGGAGCCCTGGTAACAGCCACGGAAGGCGGCGGGAGGGGGGGGACATCCCCTCCCGCCCCCCCCGGGTACCGATCGAGCGGCTCCCGAGCCACATCGGTCGGTACCGACGGAAAGCCAACCGTCGGCTCTAAACCACGGTACCGGGATGATGCCTCTAGCTAGAGGCATCATCCCGGTACACTACTGCAAAGTTTACCGACGTAGATCTACGTTAGTATGCGGTAAGTGGTTAATGGCATCCCAGTCTTAGTCCGTAGGTTTCAATATTGATTTGGCCCAATGACTGCGACATTGCAGCGGACAGATCGGACCCCTGACTGACATTTTGGACACTTTTGGGGGGACCAGGGACGTTACTACAGCAATCAGTGCTAAAAATATGCACTGTTACTGTAATAATGACACTGGCAGGGAAGGGGTTAAACCATGGGTGAGGAAAGGGTTAAATGTGAGCCTAGGGGGTGTTTTCTAACTGGGGAGGGGGGTGGGCTTGTGAAATAAACACAGAGACCTGTGTTCCTAAATAGGAGGAACACAGGAGCTCTGTGTTGATAGCTGAGAAAATAACGGTCTGCTGTGTTTACAACAACAGACCGCCGTTCTCTCTTCCCGGGGAGTGATCGCGGGATCCCGTGGATCGGCTTCCCCGCTGGCAAGGGGGCGCGCGTTCAGGGGCGAACCACCATACAGGTACGTCAATTTGCGGGAACCTGCTGACCTGTCGCCGTATATAGGCGGCTGGTTGGCAAGTGGTAATTAAGATTCACTATGCTTTTGAGAAATCTTTGTCTTTTGTTTTGAATAAGTTCACAGCTTTTGACTGATCTTGGAAACCCTGCATTATTGGAAGAAAACCAGTTTCTCTGTTGTTTCTGTTAACAGCCCTGGGTGGGCTGTTTATTTACGGTTATCTGTACACTTTATTTCTGTGTAGAGCTTACTCCTGTTGGAGGCGCTTGAAATTTGCCCAGGTTCTTCCCTGTGTATTGCCCTGAAGCCAGGCACACAATCTCAGCCACACTTTTCCTCAATACCCAGTCTAGGGGTTTTGTTTTCGTTGTTTTTATTTTTGGAGAACTTGGATAGGGTTGAGGGACTTGATTGGGATCCTCCAAAATCATAACTGTATACAGATTTGAGGACAGTGAATTTCTGAAAATTTGAAACATAAGTCCTTGCTTATAGCAAGCTGAGAACTTGGCTTTGTAGTTGAAACAGTTAAATGCAGACTTCTTTCTTTAGAGCAGGGGCATAACTACAGGGGTTGCAGCTGCAACCGGGCCCCATGCCCCAGAGGGCTGTGCGGCTCCCCTGTACACCTGGATAGGAGGGGCATCGGGGGCAGCATGCAGAGAAATCACTGTCCTCCTTTTTCCTCCTGTAGCTGCAGGAGGAAAATGGAGGAGATTGGTTCCTCTGTATGCTGCCCCAGCCACTCCTCCTATCCAGTTCACTTGTGTTCTGCTGTCTCTGGGCCCCTGTGTGCTCACCTGGCCCCCGCTCCCCACCACACTGTGCTCCCTTCCCTGCCGGCTGCTGCAGGGGTTTTGACACAATAGAGAACCAGGAAGGGGTCGGTAAATATGTAATTTACCAGCTCCTTCCTTTTCTGAATGGACAGAGTCATAGTCAGTGACATTGTAAAAAAATAAAATAAAATGATAAAAAGAATACAATTAAAATACCAAAAAATAAAAACTACTGACACCAGTGGGTGATTTTCCAGGATCGCAGAGGTCACACTTGCGACCGGGCCCTGGCATTCCACCACCGTGGGGAGGCCCCAAGATGGCAGGAAGAGGGTCCACTGCAGAACTTGTAAAAAAGGGCCCCGCAACGAGACTAAAGGGCCCCAGGATCAGTGGGAAGAGCCCCAGGCTTGAAGGGAAGGGCCCGGGACAGGGGTTCGGGGGGCCTTTCATGGCTTCTTGCACCGGGGCCCTGAAGGTTCTAGTTACGCCTCTGCTTTAGAGCACTAAGAGTAGTCTCTTCACAAAGAATCAGAAAGACTGAGCTCTTCAGGACACTAGCCAATGTTCCATTTAAACAAACAAACAGCTGACTTTCTAGCGAGAGAGAGGTGACAGAAGCCCTCACAGCAGTCTGTACTCACAATATGTCCAGGGACAGTTGGCTGCCTCTTTCCAACCTCCAAGCGACACCTTTCTCCAATGATACCAGACTAGATCTTCAGCAGGCAGCCCCTTAGTCAGCTCTCTGTAGCTTCAGCATACAGGCCCTCAGGTCGCCCATCTGAGACCTCACGAGCAGCAAGCATTGTTCTGGGGGGCTGCAGCCCTCCAGGTTGGACTGATCCTCTCCAGGAAAAGACCCAGAAGCTCAGTCTCTCAGAGATTTTATGCAGTGTCCCAGCAGCTTTCAGGGTCCGTCTCCCTGAGATTGGCCAGGGCTGCATAAATATTCATACTGCCATCCTCGTAGCTCCAAACCTATGTTCCAGAGAAATCTCACAGCTCTCTCACTGGCTACAGTAGTAAGCTCAACTAAATTTACCTAACGCAATAATTACAGCCACACTGGTTACAGTGAGGCAACTTAAAGGAGGCGTACAGCCAAAGCTCGTTTGGCTGTACTTCTTCAGTGGATCACAGGAGTGCAGATCATTCTGCACTCCTATCACCTGTTTTCAGCAGACAGGGGGCTGAAGCCACAGAGCCGGTGCATATGGTCTGAATTTGCCCACATGCCTGGACCCACACCAGGCACAGCCTCTCAGAGCCTGAGCTGGCGGCTCCCACCCCCTCCACAGCCCAGCGCTAAAGTGAATGCGGGGGGGGGGGCAGAGCAGAGAGCTGCTGACTGACAGTCACAAGCTCTCTACTCAGGGAGCTGTGAGAACTGAGCGATCAGCTGTGTTTGATCGCTCGGTTCTCAGTGTTAGAGCCGGCGGGGGACAGATGCAGCATCGGGCCGATGCTACATCCACCTAGGTAAGTAGGATTTGAAAAAAATATCTATATTCCCATACTTCTCTTTTCAATTTGCCTAACAAAATACACCCAGCTCCACTAAATACAGTAAACCAGCAATAAATCTAACTAATCCTAATAATCCTAAAAAAAACATTTTTTGCTATAAATTTGCATACACGTTCAATACCAGTTTGGATCTGGGGTGCCCAAAAGAGTTCCATTTTTAAATAATTTAGGTATTACTTTAAATTTCACAGCAACTCAATTTCACAGCAACTCAGAGTAACTGTACCTGCTGCAAAATGAATAAACTGAGCCTTTTGTTAAAGGATGAAGGAAAAATTGTCACAAATGAAGTGGCTAAACCAGCCGGCTGTGCCATCTCTCACGGGAGTGCTCTGTAAATATTAATTATGGAGAACATGTCAGAGGATGAGCCTGGATGTGTCTCTGCACATCTCGTAAAGGTCTGAAACAGACATTTCTTAGACAGGGCAATGATCCAATCTAACACAATCTTTTAGTGCTGGTAATTTCTGCTGTTAAATGTGAATCAATTTTAGTAAGGTTAACACGTAATTGTCATTCGAAAGTACATTTAATAAAACCTACAAAATACCCAAATGTTTCAGTAAGCTGTAATGACCTGTCAGGAAGCATGGATTGTCTTCATCAATGCTGTGTTATTATGGTTATGTAGAGTTTAGCAATGGAGTTGGACTTCCAGGAAGGTAAGCTCCAACCAGGCATAACCATTTCTTAATTAATTAACGGGAATCTATCACCTTGTCCATTCAAGGAAAGGCTCACCCACTAATACTTACCTTTGCCATGCCCTGCCCCCCTCCCTAACTACTCCAGTTGTTGGAGCCCTGGAACATATCCTTGTGTATTCTGTGTTGGTCAGTGTCAAAGCTTACACTGGGTTAAAGACCTTCTTACCTCCTTCACATGACAGTGCTCATGTTTGGCCATTGGCAGTGCATCCTGAAAAGACAGAGAGAGGATAGCATGCTCCTCCATACCATCAAGCAGTGGGTATTTCCAAGGGTTCTAACAAATGGAATGGTGGGGAGAGCGGCAATGTTAGTGTAGCCCTGCCCCCGAGGGAGTGCCTTGTTGCATGGGTATCCTCTTCACTTCTTGTGCCCTGAGCCTGCTCCAACCCATCTGACACTATTAGTTCTGTCATTGTGAATAATTGAGACCACAAGTATTGCAGTGAATAATCAATTTATTGCTTTTGACTTTTTATGCAAAAACAAGAATATGCAAACAGAATCAGAAATAACACAGATGTTGCTAAAGGGATAGATCCTGAATCCCCAACCAAGGATTGAGGCCTTTTAGTTCAGCACTCAGGATCCAGAACACAGGCCACACATACATATACACAAACAAATGTGTATGTATGCTAGAGGATTGCGTTCAGCAACAATAAACAATACCCTAAACAAGCTGATGTAATTAGAGAGTGACCACAGATAAGAGTGACTACACGTGGTGACTTGAATGCAAAGTAAGCAATATATCAATATTAGAACAAGTATCAGAGCGCACTCTGTGTTCTAACGGGGGCCCCCTTTATGATGAATTGCAAGAGTCTCCTGGATAGTGAGGCCTCACTTGTCTTCACCGGCAAGGAATTCCCAACAATCCGAGGAAAGTATTTGTAATCCAATAAAGGTAGAGATGATGAACTGTATTCCCCAAAGCAATCAATAGTTGTACTCCACAGAGAAGCAAACGTAATAAATCCTAATGCGTCCCAACAGGTTAACAGCCTAGGACTGGATAGAGGGCTTGAGGCCTGGTTCACCCACCTCGCACTATATGTATATCTGCAGTGTCCAGTGGTTTAGTTGAATGTCAGTATGGCCTTATGAAAGTACACAGTTTAGTTGTCCTGCCCTGATTCAGCCTAGGACTGTGTTTAACAGAGATGTGGATACTGGATGTCTCTCACCCAAACCGGGAGCTCCGCTCTCCTCTGCCACCAGGCCCCGCTTCTCTCAGAGTCTCCGTCCGCCTGTCAGCAACCTTCCGCTCGGCCGCCCCACCGAGACTCCTCCGCTACTCACACGCCGGCTTCACTCCGGTGTCCGCCACTAGGCCTCGGCCTAAGTTCCTGCGATCCGCAGCAGCTCTTCTCCTTCTTTCCAGCACGCTGTCCTCGAGGCAAGAGAGCGATGTGGAGTCCTGCCCCCCTTTATATAGACACTCCCAGCAAACTCTGCGCTTCCTATTGCTCCCTGGGTGAAGGGTATCTCTCTCCCAGCAGTCAATGATCTTGCTCCTCCCGTACTATATCTCCCATAATACCACTGTCTTTGCAGAACTTTAATAACTATCACAGTTTGAACAACACCAGCCGTGCGACCCGGCTACATTAATATCAGTTGGAGGCAAGTGGAGTGTAAAGATTCTCCTTAAACCAGACTAAGCGCCTGATGGAGTGAAAGGTGCAAGATTACCTGTTGGATTTTTCCTGTATCAGATCACATCAATAAATGTATAAGTTGAGCGGCTCCTTGCTTGAATTTTTGCCATAATTGTTAGTGGATCACTGATTATTTTGCAGCCTGCAGCCTTTGGTTGATGAGATGGTGGTGGGAGACCTTGATTATTTACAACTAAGGAGACACAGCAAATCTGCTTTGCATCTGTAATTTTTATCCTGGCATGCATCTTCTGCACTATGCTATTACAGCAGCACAACTTTTAGTTGCCTGTATCATCTCCTGCTTCTAAACTAAAAAACATGTATGCCAATGTGCCCACATGGCACCAACCTTCTCAGCACAATATGACCCCACATATACACATAGATGCATGATGTCATTGTTGCACAGCAAATAATAATTTGATAGGAAGCTGCAGGTCTACCAAAAAAAGAAAACAAGTCAAAAGCTTGTTTAAGGAGACAGTGTCATTTTGGCTATGCAATGCGGTTAGCCCCTAAACCCCCATATATTCTCCTTTCAAACAAATGCTTACTGCTGTTACTTTCTCTTCCACAGTTGTCCCAATACCATCACAATACTTGGGAGAACCAGGTATGGAGAAGAATGTAACCTCCTACCTTATGACAGTGCTCCAGTATAGGCAGAGAATCACTAGGCCTGAGCACTGTAACATGATGCAAGGGGGGCACTGCTCCTCCAGGTTGCCAATACTGCTCATTCTAATGTAGCACCCTCTGAGTTAGGGTATAGGTTGCCAGACAAATTTATTTTTGCTCCTCTGTCGCCAGTGGAGCAGTGGTTGATTACTTTGAAATCTAGGGCCTTCTAGGATCACAGTGGGAGGAAGGACAGAGTGGCAGCCTGAGTATTTATACAGTTCCAGCCAATCCCTGGGGAGGTATTCCAGTAGGTGGCTGGAGAGTCCTGAGGCCTGGAACAGGGCTTTAGTTGGTCTTGGGTCCAGTCCTGTAGGAGGA
Organism: Pelophylax lessonae; assembly: GCF_965119305.1. Lineage (NCBI taxonomy): Eukaryota > Metazoa > Chordata > Amphibia > Anura > Ranidae > Pelophylax > Pelophylax lessonae. The sequence goes on from NC_138769.1 coordinate 691,476,793, forward strand.
ACCCCATGCTAAAGGGCCTCTACCCCTTGGGGCAGTCTGCTGGAAAACTGTTTGTCAGTCATCTAGGTCCCATCTGTATCATAGCTGGGGAGCCTATTTCAAGTCTGGTCTGGGATTTTGTCTCAAGAGCTCGCTGAAGAGTACTAGTTGGGGAAAAGCGTCCAGCTGTCCTGTCGTATTGTGTATTTGTTTCTCTGTCACTGAAGAGTGCCTGGTGGATATCGATATGGTGAAAAAACAAAGATCTTGTGGCATTGCTAGTACTGAGCTCGACTAAGCCCCGGTTCACACTGATGCGATGCGGGAAGGCTGCGAATTTGCAGCCTGTTCCCGCATCGCAAGCGCACCCCTGGCAGTTCACACTGCCATATGCGATACGCTGGGGGTGTCAATGTAATCTTAACGACACCCCCAGTTTGATCGCATATCGCAGTGCGATCTTGCAGTTCGCACAGGATCGGATCTCACTAGTGTGAACCGCTGTGCGATCCGATTCTGATGCGGCTGCAAAAAAGGGTCCTGTGCGTCTTTGCTGCGGGTGCGGTGCAAATTTAGCCATACAAAGTGTATGGCTAAACTCACACCGCACAGCCGATCGCATGTAATGAAGGAGCAGTGCTCTCCGACATTACATGCGATCGCCGCAGCCGCATCAGTGTGAATCGGCTCTTAGAGTCTTAGTGACTGAGTACAGCTTTCTGTTCTTCAAAAAAAGGCGCTAGTCATTATTCAGCCAGTGGTGATTTTCTTAGGAACTCTATTTCATCTACCTGTTCTATTACTCAGTGAAAGATCAGTGGGAAGAAACTCATTTATCAGGTGTCTTCCCACTGTCCAATATGCGTCCCTATTGGACCAGTGTGAAACACTCCAGACAAACTGAGCTGCACCTGGGCACCATGAGCAGACCTCACTAATAGATCCTGCTCTCTGGTAGGCAGGGAGCAATATAAATCTAAAGTACTTGGCAATCTCTCTAGTAAACACAAAGATTCAAAAACTATACTTTCTCTTCGAGCACCTACCTAGGAGGGTGCTACACATGGAAAAGGTGATGTACATTAATATAAAGGTGCAAACCAATAAGGGTGTAGACTAGTGGTTGCCCTCATAGATACAGAGCCTTTCACTTATCAGTAATAGTAAGAACCATTCATATCTACATTGGAATATCTTACGTCACCTTGCCACCTGGGGGACTGGTGTGTGTTGGTGTCTGCCCAAGAGACTGATTTTGCATGTTGACTTCCCACCTTCTTGGATTCTGTTACCCCGCATGCTGTCCAGTATCCACACTGAAATATGGATTTTTGTGAATACACAAGTAAAAATTGCTTTTTGCACAAGAGCACTTCTCTTCTTTTTTCCTGATGGACTTTACTGGATTGTTTATGAATGTTTTTACCCATTCTTATTTACAGTTTTTGATATATTTCAATTTCTTACCTAATTGAATTTATTCACTCTATGTTGATAGCGCAACATGTTTTTCATTATTAATAATGTAGCTCTACCCCTGAAGGAGCCACTTGAATTCTTGTTTGCCCGGGCCGCCCACTGATTAATCCACAGCCAGTCACAGGGTACTTTCTCCACACTGCCAGGTGCACACACTCTTGCCCTCGTTATATTCAATGACCAGTCTAGGGGATTTGTTTTTATGTTTTATTTGGAGATCTTGGTTGGATAGGAGAAGAGATTTAGTAGGATACTCCAAATTAACTATTCACAGGTGAGGACAACTTTCTCAATATAACTGTGTAGCAGATTATCAGTAGGACCATACAGCAGCTGTACAGAATGAACAAGACCCTTTGTAGCAGAAGTAACTCAGTGAACTTTGCCTCTTCAAGACACTAACCAGTGTCCCTTTTAGCTTGCACCCAGCAGCTGACATCTAGCACCCAGAGGGCAGGGATGTGCAGTCAGGGGGGGCAGGGGAGGCAGAGCCCCTCTTTCCATGGACATAAAAAAAAAGACTTCTTGTCAGAGGCACTGAGCTCAATAGACAGCTTGGGGCCTTGGACCAATGTTAAAGCACCATTGGTCCAAGCTGTCCAAAAAATGCTGCAGTGGAGGCTGTCCTCTCACTGCAGTGTTATAGAAGGGGGCATGTGTCTAAAAGACAAATGCTCCCTTCCAGCCCAGCCCTCTTAACTACAAGGGAAAAACATATATAGATATATCGGGGGCCGATCTGCACTTTCCCCGATATATCGGAATCAGCCCCTGAGGTTACCGATATTGCTGACATTTCCGGAAAGTGCTTGTACTGGAGTGATGCCTGCAGCTAGAGGCATCACCCCGGTACCGGCGTCCATAGCTGGCGGACGGCTGTCTTGTAATGACAACCGATGCGGCTGAGAAGCCGCTTGGCTGTCATTACAAGGAGCGGGAGGAGACGTCCCGCCCCCCCCCCGCCTTCCGTGACTCGCCCGGGTCTCCTGTCCCACCGGGAGACCCGGGCAACCAGCCTGCACAGCCCCTGAAGAGAAGACCCGATCAAAGCCGCATTCGGCTCTGATCGGGTCTCCATGTAAAAACCCGGAAGTGATGTCATGACATCACTTCCGGGTTCTCTGCGCCAAATTTAAAAAGAAAATGACAATATTCAAAACAGCCAAACTTGGCGTTTTGAATGCTTTTAAGTGCAGAAGAGGGATTTGGGGTCTTTTACGAAAATATCGGCCAATACCGATATGCGATGACCAAAATATCGGTATCGGCAATAAAAAAAATGATATCGGCCGATCACTAGTTTGTGGATATCAGGGTTACCCATAATCCCATGTTTTTCTCACACAGGGAGAGTCTTCTGCTGCTGAAAAGGTACTTTTTTAATCAAGCTAAATAATATATTACTATGCTATATGTTATAACATAATAATTTATTATTTATCTATTTACTGTGAAATTACTGATCTGAAGTTATAACTTCAAACTTCAGTAATTTGTCTGTTAAGCCACCTTCATGAGTACAGTTTTTTAAAATATAGTAAGTTACCTTAAAAACAATATATAATAATTATTACCGTATATTACTTACTTATGGTAATTACTGTAACCACTTGCAACCCAGGCCAATTCTGACACTTCTCTCCTACAAGTAAAAATCATAATTTTTTTGCTAGAAAATTACTCAGAATCCCCTATACATTATATATATTTTTTCGCTATTGTCACACAACTGGGTGGGCTCAGGGCGCAGTGCTCTGCGCCCCGAGCCCACCCTTTTTTGAAGCCTATTAGAGCCTCTGGCTCTAATCACACGCTTCAAAAAAAAAAAAAAACCCCATTGGAATCCATGCATCCAGCACCCTGCATGTAGATTAGGGGGGCGGACACATGGAAAGGGGGGGCTGCGCCCCTGCACCCCCAATGGACGGGCTGTCACTGGGAAAAAGCCCCAAAAAAATTAAACTAATGCAGCCACCACATCTAAGGATTGTTAAGCTGCAATATGCTACAGTACATGTTTGGTTTTAGGTTTAATATTATTTAATATTATTAATTTTCAGCTTAAAGAGGAAGTAAACCTGCTGAAACAAATGTGAAAATAAAAAAACCTGTAAAGACAAAGGCATAATAAGCTAGTATACATCGCATACTAGCTCATTATAAAGTACTTACCTAAAAACGAAGCCCCCATCAGTGCCACCCCATCAGTGCCTGCTCATCAGTGCCTGTCAGTGCCGCCTCATCAGTGCTCATCAGTGCAGGAAAAAATTTATCTTTTTTTTATTTGTTTAGCAAAAAAGGAAAAACCTTGCGGTGATCAAATACCATCAAAAGAAAGCTCTATTTGTGGGAAAAAAATGTCATAAATTTGGATTAGGTACAGTGTTGCATGACCGCGCAATTGTCATTCAAAATGCAACAGTGCTAAAAGCTATAAATTGGCCTGGGCGGGAAGGGGGAAAAGTGCCCGGTATTGAAGTTGTAGCGGCCCCTTTGGCATCGAGTAAATAACAAGAGGAGAGCTTCTGACGGGTGCAGTACTTTTATTCTTTTGCATCAAAGGTGTGCAGGAGGGTTGAACACCACCAACGTTAATCTCATTAACACCTTGAGCATCGTAAACCATGAGCACCATAGCACCGTGAAAACTGTAAAACGACATACAATACATTTGTTTACAGTGATCACCAAAAAGGGGGGTTACAAGGTTAATTACAAATGTGAAATTACAAGGTGGATTTCAGTTGTCTGCACACATATCTAAATTACATTACACATCTAAGGAAACATGACTACATGTCAAATGATTTGGATTATCTATAGCATATTTTAAACTAACAGCATGGACACAATTTTTGTCTAACAATATATATACTTTATATATAATGCACTTTTACTGCATACCTCGCTCCGCTTGCCAAGGGGTGCAACTTTAAGCCTTAGAAATCCTCTCTAGCAATCATCTTCCATGAGGTTCTGCTGACATGCTCTGTATGTGAAATCTGAGTCACAAAAAAGGCCTTCCCTAAGGAGGAGTGGTCTAGTGATTCTGCTGATTAAACATTCCCCAGGAAAACAAGAGGAAGGCAGAAAGGTTCCACCTGGCAGTAAGTGCTGAACAAATATTTAAAGTGATAAGCGGACAGTTACAGAAGTGGTTAATGAAGCCGGACCTCACCATACAACTGGCATCTCTTCCGTAAACTGGTACACTTTAATATTTATGGGAAGTCCCCTATCCATGCAATTGTCAGCATTTGCCTCATTTACACAAAACAAGAAGCAGATTTGTCCCCCTCCGAGGCACGTCCTCTGTCAGCAAATGCTTTTCCACTCATTATGATGCAAAACAAAATGCTGCTCTTGAAGAAAATGCATGTTTTTTGCACAGAAAGGCAGGATTTAGTATTCATTTTCAGCAGTGGCTGAATTACCAAGCAGCGTGAAATGGAATTAAGGTCATAGTTTCAATCCATCTGCATAAATCCTGCATGTGTTTAAATTATGCAGCCAAAGAGTGTCAAAGAAGAACTCAAGGCAAATATAAAAATTGTTAGTTCATTAGAATTTATCATTTTGATTTTCAAAATCTTCCTCAATTGCTGTTGGACCTTCCCTGTGATAAGTGATCTCACTAAGCAGCAATAAGACACAAAATGAGGATGAAGCTTGTCAGAGATGGCTAGCACAGGAGGTGGTTGATATAAATTTATTCGATTTGGAGGTTTAAAGCGTATCTAAACACAGGAACAAAAATTCAGTGTATTGCAGCTCACCTTCCCTTAGATGTAGTGGCTAAAATCGTTTTTTTTTTCACGCTATTTCCTTCTTTCGTTTCACCCGGTGATCTTGCCAGGAACACACTTCCTGTCGGTGACAACTGTACTGTATCCAGGAGCAGTGTTGTCACCATAGGAAGGAAGTGTGTTAGAACTACACTATATATTGTCAAAAGTATTGGGACGCCTGCCTTTACACACACATGAACTTTAATGGCATCCCAGTCTTAGTCCGTAGGGTTCAATATTGGTTGGCCCACCCTTTGCAGCTATAACAGCTTCAACTCTTCTGGGAAGGCTGCCCACAAGGTTTAGGAATGTGTCTATGGGAATGTTTGACTGTTCTTCCAGAAGCGCATTAGTGAGGTCAGGCACTAATGTTAGAGAGAAGGCCTGGCTTGTAGGCTCTGCTCTAATTCATCCCAAAGGTGTTCTTTCGGGTTGAGATCAGGACTCTGTGCAGGCCAGTCAAGTTCCTCCACCCCAAACTCGCTCATCCATGCAATTTTCAGTTAAAGTAACGCAGTGCCTTATCGCAAAAAATGGCCTGGTCATGAAGGGGGGTAAATCTTCCGGAGGTCAAATAGTAAAGGATAAATGTATAGTGTTACTGGCAGTAAGTAAAGTTTTACAGTTTTCTTTTATTTTTGCTTTATTGATGGCTGCTTTCTAACTCCAGGAGGTGGGCTGTTTAGTACTGGCACCTTTCAGACAATGCTTTGCATTTTCTGAATGAAGGCAAAGCCTTCTCTGATTGGACAAAGTGGAGATACAGGGCGGTGACATTCACAAAATGCAAAGTAGTCTCTGAAGGTCGCCTGTTCCGAGCTGCCAACCTCCTGGTTCAAAATGCATCAGGCTGGCCACTCAGCGAGGGAATTGGAAGCAAGTGGAGATCAATGGAGTAACGTGTCTACTTCTGTGTTTTAGAGCTTGTAGGGGCATTGGCCCAGTTTGGTATATGCATAGTTACTTTTGGCCAATCATACATTGGGGCATTTATTCCGAAAATGCAAAGCATTACCTAAATAGCACCCTTGCTGAACGCCCAACCTCCTGTGTTCAAAATGCATCAGGCCAGGCAATCCACTCAGCACTTGAAAGCAACTGGCAATCACTGGAGTAGTGATGTCTACTGTAGTGATTTACAGCTTCCAGGGGCATCAGTCAAGTATGGTATATACTAGTGATCGACTGATATAGTTTTTTTATTGCCGATATCGATATTTTGGTCATTGCATATCGGTATTGCCCGATATTTTCGTACATTAAAAAAAATATATATTTTTTATTTTTTTACAAGTACTCTTGTGGAGGGATCTGGGGGTCTAAAAGACCCCAAACCCCTCCTCTGCTCTTAAAAGTATTCAAAATGGCAAGTTTGGCTGTTTGGAATGCTGTGATTTTTTTTAATTTGGCGCAGGGAAAATGGAGAACCGATCAGACCCGAATGCGGCTTTGATTGGGTCTTCCCTTCGGCGGCTGTGCAGGCTGGTTGCCTGATTCTCCCGGTGGGCACTCTTTACGTCTAGAAGAAAACAGATTTCGTCTCCAAATACGGAAAGGTTTCTTCACCGTAAGAGCTGTGAAAATGTTGAATAGACTCCCTCCAGAGGTGGTTCTGGCCAGCTCACTAGATTGTTTTAAAAAAAGGTATGGATTCTTTCCTGGGTGTACATAATATAACTGGGTACTAACATTTTTTATTTTAGATAAAGTTGATCCAGAAGAAAACAGATTTCGTCTCCAAATACGGAAAGGTTTCTTCACCGTAAGAGCTGTGAAAATGTGGAATAGACTCCCTCCAGAGGTGGTTCTGGCCAGCTCAGGAGATTGCTTGAAAAAGGCCTGGATTCTTTCCTAGGTGTACATAATATAAATGGGAACTAATATTTATAGGTAAAGTTGATCCAGGGAATATCCGATTGCCTTTTGGGGGATCAGGAAGACATTTTTTCCCCCTGCTGGAGAAAATTGGATCATGCTTTGCTGGGTTTTTCGCCTTCCTCTGGATCAACAGCGGGTATAGGAGTGTGTATATGGGATTGTATGGTTGGGTTTTCTTTTTTGTTTTTTATTGGTTAAGCCAGATAGACTTGTGTCTTTTTTCAACCTGACTAACTATGTAACAATGTTTGGTATTTCAATTTAGAAAAAAACAAAAACAGGAGACTTTACAATCACTTTAAGTCAGTTTAAATCTGTCAAGTTTGTTTTTTAATAAAACTTCCTTGCCACTCCTTATTAACCCTTCATTTACTATAATCAGCAGTCTTAAAGTGGAGTTCCACCCATTTTATTAAGTTTAGATGTATGTAATCCCCTTTAAAAATGCGAGATTTCGTCACTAGGCGATTCGCAGGGGCTGCTGGGATACATCCCAGCAGCTCTTGCGAATCGCCGAGTGATGTAATCGCCTATAGGCGGCCGGACCCGGAAGTGCAGATGAATAAAGAAGAAAAAAAGGTATTTCCTTGAAAAAAAAAAAAAATAAATAGTTTCCATTGGTAAAAGTATTTGTAACCACTTAAGCCCCGGAAGATTTTACCCCCTTCCTGACCAGGGCCTATTTTGCGATTCGGCACTGCGTGACTTTAACGGACAATTGCGCAGTCGTGCGACGCTGTACCTAAACGAATTTGACGTCCTTTTTTTCCCACAAAGAGAGCTTTCTTTTGGTGGTATTTGATCACCTGTGCGATTTTTTGATCATGCGCTATAAACAAATAAAGAGTGTCAATTTTGCAAAAATAACAATATTTTTCACATTTTTTAATATGAAATTCCCCCCAAAAAATGTAAAAATCAAAATTTTTTAATGATTTTGGTCAATTTGTTTTATGCTACATATGTTTGGTAAAAAAAATTGCAAAAAGCGTATTTTGATTTGTTTGCGCAAAAGTTATCGCGTTTACTAACAAAGGGAAAGATTTTTGTTGTTTTTTTTTTTAACGCGTAATGGCGGCGATCTGCGATTTTTTTGCGGTACTTTGACATTGTGGCGGACAGATCGGACCCTTGACTGACATTTTTAACACTTTTGGGGTTACCAGTGACATTACTGCAGTAATCAGTGCTATACATATGCACTGTTACTGCAAATTGACACTGGTAGTGAAGGGGTTAACTTTATTTGAGAGGGAGGGGCTGTGTGTGTCCCTAGGGGCGTGATTCTAACTGTGATTGGCTGTGGCTTGAGCTGTAGAAACAGTGATCAACGGTCCTACATAGTAGAACCGTGTGATCACTGTTTCTACACAGGGAAGAATGACAGGCGGCTTGTTTACATCAGCCGCCTGACTTTCTCCCTCTGCAGCGACGATCGCAGAGTGACTGGCGGACATCGGGTCCGCCGGTCACACGCGCGGGGGGTCCGTGACCACGCGGGAGCGCGCCTCCGGGGGCGGGCGCTTGCTCCCTAGACCCTCACAGGCTAGCGACGTAGATCTACGTCACTCTGCCTGTGAGGGGCTGACTGCCGCAGTAAATATACTGTGAGCAGTCGGCAAGTGGTTAAAGGGGATTACAGACATCTAAACTTATTAAAATGGGTGGAACTCCACTTTAAATAACTCCTTTTTCACCTCCACTTAATTATTGTTTTCCTGCTGTTTTTTTTTTTTGTGTTCACTTTTATTTTACCATTCATAAATAAAACTTTTTTTGTTTGCTTTGTTCATTAATATTTTTACACCTTATATTTACAAGTTTCACATTAAAAAAAAAGTGCAAAATTAAAAAAAAATACTTTTCAGTGCTTTGTACCATTGCTGACATCTGAAGTGTAAACAAAACTGTTGCGGTAGGGTCCTTTCACACGGCCGCTCCGTGTGAAAGGTCCGCTGCGGGACTTTTGTTTTTCCACGGAGCGGATGACATTTCTGTCATCCGCTCCGTGTGCCCGCATATCATCCCATCCGTTTGCGGATGATATGCGGACATAATGTAAGTATATGGCACTGCGGATGTCAGCGGATGACACCGCTGACATCCGATTTTCCTTCCTTTCCGTTTTTTACACGGAAGAAAAAATGGGGTTCTGTTCCATTCGTAAAAACGGAACAGAACTGAAAGGAGGAAAATCGGATGTCAGCGGATGGTATTCCGCTGACACCCGCAGTGCCATTCACTTACATTATGTCCGCAAATCATCCGCAAACGGATGGGATGATTTGCGGACACACGGAGCGGCCGTGTGAAAGGACCCGTAGGTATCAGAAGTTGGTATCGGTGAATAAAAAAAAAAGACATGAAACTCTGTAATGTTATACGTATATCCTCAGGTCGCTGGCAGCAGGCTGTAAGCCTTCCTTGCAACCAGAAATGCCCATTTTCTATACACCGTATTGGCCAAACCAGTGTTGTGCATGAGTCCTAATAGAACTAGCAGCAAAGAAAAAAAAAGTACATTAGAGAGTAGTCAGCGGCCAGTCTAGCCGCTTGTAAATAGTTTTTCCTTCCTGATTAGAGTTGCACTTTAAATGTTTTTTAATAGATCAAACAGAGCTAGTCATGAATAGTTATGTGTTTATAAAAAGCCTTTGAAAAAATCTCACATCCATTACAATCAGGTATTTGAGATGCATAATGAGAGGTTATTACAATAATGGAATATCGCATCTTCATTTGGTGGTGGGGAGGTGGATTAAAGGACAAACCGTGTCACGTATTCCACATGAAATCTGAATACAAATGACGCCGTTTCTATTGCCTTTTTACTGCATGGATCACTTTTAATTGGCTCATCATTTTTTTTGCAACATATTTGATAGCCTAATTAGACCTAAAAAGGTAGTTTGATCATTGGACGAGGCAGATGTTTCCAAACTTTTTATTAATATGAAAGTTAAATCTCAATGTTCTTTTGTTTTTTCCCGACAGAAACTGGTTATGAGTTATTAAAGTTGAACTCTGTGCAAATGTAAATGACACAAATTAATGCATCTCTGTATTCATTATAACATCATTAAGTGTACTTTTTAATACAACTAGTGTAAGTACCTGAATGTAACTTGTTAATGGCTGCTTAATAGCTGCTTGCAGTCTGTACAGCAGAGCTGAGACTGGGGGGGGGGGGGGGGGTACGGGGTGCAGCACAAGGAGCCAATCAGTTGTGAAGCAGTGCTTATGCACTAATAAGGGACATGCTGACAGAAGGAGAAAGTAGAGTGACAGAGAGATGAGCTCTTTTCTCTTTTACTGTCCAGTTATAAGTGTTCACATTCCCTCTATTATCAGCTGCATAAGAGCTGTGGGTGGAGAAGCAACAGTACACTGATCTTCCCAGTGAATGGCTGTGCTGGGAGGGTGTGTCAGGACAAGTATGATCATTGGAGCACAGCAGGCTGAGTTCTCAGCATAGCTAGAGAACTGACCATGAATAAGAAAGCAGAGGGCCTGGCAGGAACATCAGGGATTTCACACAAAGGAAGTAATACAAAGAGACAGGACACTTTCTCATATAAGTACATGGTACAGCAGACATATATCAGGAATATGAAATGCTGGGTTTACATACTCTTTAATTAAAGAAGAGAAAAATCAAATCTCCTTCCCTGCTAGATAGGACTGTGCTGTGTGACAGAGCTGTGTAAATGTCAGAACTTGATGGACAGAAATACAAACTCTTTGGTATCTAAAACTGCTCTTATGTGTTATTAATATTGGTATTATACAGGATTTTTATAGCGCCAACAGTTTGCACTTTGCAAAATGGAGGGAGACAGTACAGTTACAATACAATTCATTGCAAAAAGGGAATCAGCGCCCTGCTCATTAGAGCTTACAATCTGAAAACGAGGGTCAAGTGATAAAAAAGGAAATAATTGTAGGGGATGAGCTGATAGTAATCTCTAAAGAGATTGGCTTTCATTGATCATCCAAAGCTGGATAAAGTAGGAGATAATCGGGAAGATTAGGGTAGGGAGTTCCAGAGGATGGGAGAGGCTTTGGAGAAGTCCTGGAGGCGAGCATGGGAGGAGGTGAGAAGGATGATGGAGAGCAGGAATTTTTAGGCGGAATGAAGAGGATGGTTTGGCTGGTATTTTGAGACGTAGTTGGTGATGTAGCTGGGAGCAGAGTTGTGGAAGGCTTTGAAAGTTGTTGTTAGCATTTTGAATTTAATTAGTTGGGTGAGTGGAAGCTAAAGGAGGGATTCGCAAAGAGGGATAGCAGACACCGAACCGGTTGGTAAAGTGGATGAGTCTAGCAATAGACTTCATGGTGGACTGATATCTTATGTAAAGGTAAGCCAACAAGGAGGGAATTTGTCAGAGAATGTTTTGCACAATCTGCTAATGTCCAATGGAATCGCAGATTGGCACTTAGAAATTCGTCAATGCTAATGCTCATGTGTGCACGGGTACGGCCACAAAGATGAATGTGCCATGGCGTACGCAATGGAGCCCAGTGGCCTATTTAAAGCCAGCAGTATAAGCCGCTAGTTGTTAAATGATCTTCAGCTCCTCCATGTGTTCCTGAGTTCCTGTTTCTGCTATTGGATTTCCTGTTATGGACCCGGCTTTCACCAGAGCCCCTGATGGTGGAGATGGATTTTGGTGCATGTTAGCACCAGGTCGTGATCCTCAGGATCGCCCCAACAGGAGGTGAGCAAGCCAGGGTCCAGTAACAGATAGGGATCAAGCAGAAGCGTAGTCGAGGAACAAGCCAAAGGTAGGGTTGCCACCTCATCCCTTTAAACTAGGACACATATTAATTACACAAGTTCTGAGGCTAATATAATGCGTATAAGGCACTAAGTGAGTTTAATTACCATCTCAATCAGCTTCAGAACCTGTGTAATTAATGTGTGTCCTGGTTTATAGGGATGAGGAGGCAACCCTAGCCAAAGGTCAATAAAAAAATAATTACAGGTTGGGATTAGGCAGAAGCATAGTCGAGGAGCAAGGCAGATTTAAGTAACAAATGGTAGCAAAGATACGGACGGCAGCAGGAGAGACAAAAGCGGGATATTGGCTGGAGAAGTCACAATATTCTGGCAACCAAGAAGTGCAGAGACATGGCTTAAATCAGGAAGTTCATGGGAGGAGCAAAGAGTTCAAGGCAAATAGGATTCAAGGCGGGATCATTCAAGGAATTGTACAGGGAGCTGTCCAGCTTTCCAGGTGGCTCAGCAAGCAGAGACATTGCCAGAAGCAGCCGAGGTCCCAGGTTCAAGTCGAGGTCCTGACACAGGGAGTGAATTAGTAGCTTTGTGGTGTCATTAGTTAAGAAGAGACATATTATGAAGGTTGAAGCAGCATGATTTGACTAGTGATAGGAGCTGTAGAAAGAGAATAAAAGAGCTCCAATAACAGAATCTTGGCAGACCTCAAAGGAAAGAGGAGGAAGGAGGAGATAGCATTGGAAGTAACTAAGAACAATCGCTTGGAAGCCAAGGGGATGAAGTCTTATAGGGAGGAGGGGGTGGTCCACTGTATCAAAGGCAGCAGAAAGGTCTAAGAGTATAGAGGAGTGACCACTGGATTTAGCAGTTGTTAAAAAAAAATAAGTTGCTGGTGAGTTTTAGGAGAGCAGTTTCTGTCAAGTGTTGCAGGCAAAATCCAGACTAAAGGGGTCAAGAAGGTCATTATCAGTGCGGTGATAGCTATACTGTATGTATTCACATGTGTTTTTAGCTATCTGCAGACTGCATGCCATTTTTCAGCTTAGCAAGAAAATAAATAAGCCCAGCTCCTGGGAAAGAAATTTCAGTTCATGCATGTGGGTATAGACATAGAGGTCCAGGGCTTGGGTGGTTACAGTACACAGAAGATGGCCCAGGATAGCCCCATATTCCTGTAGGACACTAGCTGGGAGTTTCAGCAATCAGGATTATCCAGCAACTGTCTACAGATTGGTCACTACTAGAAGGACCACCCTGCCTACAGACTACAGGGAAGAACAATTGGGACCAGTCTATTCTGTGACCATGGTATTAGGTAAGTATTTGGTGCTTTTGGTGTACATTTTTAAAAATAAAACTAGCTATTAGCTAGGGTGGGTGCAGTAAATAGGGAAAGTTTTTTTTAACTAGAGATGAGCAAAACTGTGAGTGGCCAACGCAGGAAGAGCGAAGAAAAGGAGACAATGTGCTCATGGGGAGGCGAAGGTATAAAGCAAACCTGTGGCTTTGCCTGTAGCAAAAATAGCAAACACACCAACTGCACTCAATGCACTGTTTCATTGGGCAACTATGTGGCAAATGAGGTTTAATGTTGATAAATGTAAAGTTATGCACTTTGGGGCTAAGAATATGCATGCATCATACTGTTATACCTGAAGGCGAGCAGGTGGGGAAGCTGAACTAAGCCGGCTGGAGGAACAAGGTGTCATCTCAAAGGTAGAGCACAGCGAGTGGGCATCACCAGTTGTACCAGTAAAGAAAGCGAATGGGGACTTACGCATTTGTGGCGATTTCCGCATGGCACTAAATTCTCAACTGGAGATAGACCAGTATCCCCTACCCAGAGTAGATGACATTTTTGCCTCTCTTGCAGGAGGTCAAAAGTTCACCAAGCTTGATCTCAGGCAAGCTTATTTACAGTTTGAGGTCCACCCTTCGTCCCGCAAGTTTCTAACAATCAACACTCACAAGGGACTGTATGAATACAATCGGATGGTGTTTGGGGTAGCCTCCGCCCCAGTCATTTGGCAACGCAAAATGGATGACATTTTGGCGGATATTCCTTTCACACAGTGCCTGTTAGATGACATGCTCATCACGGGCCTGACGGACCAGGAACACAAGCATAACGTGGAGCTTGTGTTGGCCAGACTCCAAGAGCAGGGTCTAAAAGTGAACTTAGCGAAATGCCAATTCATGGTACCTAAATTGGAGTTTTGTGGCCACCTTGTGGATGCAGAGGGTATACACACCACAGAAGCCAAAGTTGATGCTTTAGTAAAAGCTGCAGCCCCAACCAACGTCCAACAGCTGCGATCATACCTGGGCTTGCTGAACTATTACCACAAATTCCTGCCGGATCTAGCACACACTTTGTTTCCATTAAACAAGCTTTTGGAGAAACACTCCAGATGGAACTGGTCAGCTGCATGCCAACGTGCTTTTGAAGTTTCTAAGCGAAAGCTGTTGGCGTCACGCATGCTCGTGCACTATGACCTCCAAAGGCCTCTCACCTTGGCTTGGGATGCCTCACCCTATGGTCTAGGGGCTGTGCTATCTCACGTTTTACCAGATGGGTCAGAGAAGCCTGTGGCATTCGCCTCCAGGTCCTTGACAAAAGCAGAAAGCAATTACTCTCACATTGACAAAGAGGCTCTGGCGCTCATATGGGCAATTAAGAAGTTTCATCTTTACCTGTATGGTAGGGAATTCACCATACTGACTGATCATAAACCACTCCTTCAGATCTTTAGCCCTGACAAAGGCATCTCCCAGACGACTGCGGCCCGTCTTCAACGCTATGCCCTATTCTTGGGAGCATATAGCTACAAAATCCAGTATCGCAGCCATGATGCCAATGCTAATGCAGACGCCATGTCCCGTCTGACAAGGACATTAACAGACTCTTCTCCACCTGTCAAGAGTTGTCGTTACACCAGCCTGTCCTTTCTGTCTTCCGGGGAAGTAGCAGCCCATACAGCCAAGGATAATTTCCTTAAGACAATACTCTCCTGGGTACGGTACGGTTGGCCTGCAACTGTCACACAGGATTATGAACCTTACTTCCGTAGGCGTCTGGAATTAACTGTGGCTGGCAACTGTGTTTTATGGGGAGACCGAGTGATCGTTCCACAGACCCTCCGGAGACACATCCTGGACTTGCTACATACTGGTCATCCCGGGGGCACACGTATGAAACAAAAGGCCCGAGGCTATGTGTGGTGGCCAAACCTCGACTCCGATATCACGACATATGTGAATGCGTGTGCTGGATGTGCACAAACTGCAAGAGACCCTCCTCGAGGGTGCGTCCAGCCCTGGACTTGGCCCACGGTTCCCTGGTTTCGCCTACACTTGGACTTTGCAGGTCCGATCAGAGGACACACCTTTTTGATCATTATTGATGCCCATTCAAAGTGGCCTGAGGTCATTCCTGTTACCCAGCCAACGACTAAGGCAACGATTTCCATACTGTTACATCTCGCTGCTATGTTTGGATACCCCAGAGAAATTGTCACAGACAACGGTGCACAATTCACAAGCCAGGAGTTTCAGGGTTTCCTGACTGCCCACAACATCAAACACAAGTTGACCGCACCCTACCAACCGGCTACAAATGGTCAAGCAGAAAGGTTTGTACAGACCTTCAAACGCTATTTCAAAGCTACTGTGGCTACAAGTAAACAACAGACCCTGTCACCCCAGCAGCTGGACTCCTTCCTTTCTGCTTACAGAACCATACCACATGCAGCCACTGGGAAAACTCCAGCTGAACTTCTTTTGGGTCGGCAGCCATGGACTGTTTTGGATATGCTCCGCCCTCAAACAGTCCAGGAACATGTACGGCAGTCCCAAGACAAGAGGGTGGAACACGACGAGATTCCCCGGTTTACAGCCCAGCAAAAGGTATGGTCTCGATCTTATGGCACTTCCAACACTCGTTGGCTTCCTGCTATCGTCGCAGAGACTTTGGGACCCAAAATGTATAGGGTCCGCCTGGAAGATGGTTCCATTTGCAGACGGCATGCGGACCAATTGCGTCCTCGTTCTCAGCTGCCCGAATCCCTGACATCCGCTGCACCTCCAGTGTCTCAAGGATCTGCTCCTACCGGATCAGGAGGCATTGAGACTGATGCTTGGGAGGACTCTGAACTTTTGAACTCAGCTCCAACAGAGCCCTCCAGCCCTGGTCCAGAGGTCTGTTCGCCCTCTGAGCTAGGGGATCCCCTCTTGGCCCCGCCGGTGTCCATTCCGGCCAGCCCTGAGTCGCTGGGTGCCCGTCCTCAACGACACTGTCGCCCTCCTGACCGGTTTCAAATGCAAGACCGGTTACGAGACTTTCGACGGGCCTGCCGAAAGTGATCCGCTGCCATGTTCTCCCCGTAGCGTCCCTGGAAGTTGTTCTCACATCCGGACGCGGAAGAAGCCATGTAAATCTCCTGAGTTGGAGGACTGTATTGGACAATTATGAGTTACTGTTTTATGCCTGTTCTCGTTTTGTTGTGTTTTTTTTTTTTTTGTTTTTGTTTTTTTAGGGATGGGTGGAAGGTGTTATACCTGAAGGGTTTCACATGTACTGTCACTTTAAGGCTGGCTCCACCCAGGAGTGATGACAAGGGTCAAGGGGCAGAGAGGCCATCTTAGACACATGTAGAGATGTATTGATATGCAGAGCTGTCCTGTAATGCTGTACAGAGAGTACTGAATAAACATCAGTTGTTCCAGACCAGAGTCCTTTGTCTCTCACAACATGGAGAATATAACACATACATACTAGGTGGAGTAGAACTGGGGGAATCCATAGTGGAGAAGGATCTGGGTGTTCTGGTAGATCATAAGCTTAATAATAACATGCAATGCCAAGCTGCGGTTTCCAAAGCAAGCAAAGTCCTTTCTTGTATTAACAGAGGCATGGACTCCAGAGAGAGAGATATAATTTTGCCCCTGTGCAGATCATTAGTAAGACCTCATCTGGAATATGCAGTTCAGTTTTGGGCACCAGTTCTTAAAAAGGATATCGAGGAACTGGAGAAAGTGCAGAGAAGGGCAACCAAACTGATAAGAGGCAAGGAGGAGCTCGGCTGTGAGAAAAGATTAGAGAAACTGAATTTATTCTCTCTTGAGAAGAGGAGAGTAAGGGGGGATATGATCAACATGTATAAATACATAAGGGGTTCATATAGTGAACTTGGTGTTGAGTTGTTCACTTTAAGGTCAACACAGAGGACAAGGGGGCACTCTTTACATCTAGAGGAAAACAGATTTCGTCTCCAAATACGGAAAGGTTTCTTCACCGTAAGAGCTGTGAAAATGTGGAATAGACTCCCTCCAGAGGTGGTTCTGGCCAGCTCACTAGATTTCTTTAAAAAAAGGTCTGTATTTTTTCCTGGGTGTACATAATATATCTGGGTACTAACATTTTTTTTTTTTTTTAAGTAAAGTTGATCCAGGGAATATTATGCGATTGCCTCTCGGGGGATCAGGAAGGTATTTTTTCCCCCTGCTGTAGCAAATTTGATCATGCTTTGCTGGTTTTTTTTGCCTTCCTCTGGATCAACTGCGGGTATAAGATTGTGTATATGGGATTGTATGGTTGGGTTTCAATACTGTTTTTTTTTTTTTTTTTTTTTTGGTTGAACCAGATGGACTTGTGTCTTTTTTCAACCTGACTAACTATGTAACTATGGGCCTGATTCATAGTACGGCGAATTGGCGTTTCGGCGTGATTTTGCGAAGCGGCGATTATTTAAGTCTGAAATTGGCATTCAAAGAACGGCGGGCGGAAAATAGCGCCTAGTGTGAGATTCATTAAGATGCAATATGGTCAGAGCGCGACTTAAAACCACGCCAGCTAAAAGCTCGACTAAAGTTTAGCCAAATTTTCCCCTGTACCCCCAAAAATCCCAAATCACTGTGGAAGGTGTGGAAGTCAATTTGGAGATGACTTGCGTTTAAAAAATCTCAAAAACTGACTTAGAAAGAGAGATATCTGCGAAAGTGTGGAAAGGTTAAACAGCTCCTCCAGCCGCGAGCTGCGAACTCGCGAATGTGCGCATGCGCAACGCCAAATTGGCTCAAAAAATTTCGCCAGCGCGATTTTGGGTCAATTTTTTTTTGAATACCGCTTGCAAATCCGCTGTCTCGCCCATAGAAAATGGCAAAAACCGGCGGAATTGGAAAAACATGCACACTTCCAACAAGGGATCCTTTAGTAAACACCATCACATTCCATACACCTTTCCTGCTAACTCCGAAATCATAGCAGTCAAATCTACAGTGTTTATATAGAACCTCCACATTCTCTGAAAAAACCCACAAAATATTACATTGGGGAATTGGTCGTCAGATAGAAAAAAAATAGATGTAAAACATATTTCAAAGAAAGATTATTAGCATTTCACACATATCAAGGAAATGTCACAATTTTGACAATATTTTATGTGTTTCCAAAGAATGTTTTTAGAAATATATTGCAAATACTACCTTTTCTTCCATATGGGTATGGCCAAGTGTTACCATTTTACTACACATTTAACTGAAGGTATATATATATATATCCCTTATACTTGGCTAATTAGCAAAGTATGCCCAACAAACAAATAGAGCTTTAGCTCACAATATTGCTACATATTGACTTTATGGGGCATCTTTTGTATTTTGTTCATGTCTTTGGATTAAAAGTTTGCTGATACACATGCCTTTTTCAAACATGAACAAAATTAATGATGTCAACATTTGGAGGATTGGAGATATCCAAGTGTTGCCCATACAGAGGGCACCTTCCGGATTCGAACTTACAAACCTACAGCAGGAAGGCAGACTCCCTAATCATTGTGCTATTTCTCAGTGAGCGTTGGGTGTTTTCCTCATGCCGTCAAAATGCTCACATGGGAACAGGGGCCATTGAACTGAATAGGATTGGATTTTTTGCCTGTTTTGGGAGCTGATCCTTGAGCTGGACAAATCCCCCTCAAACGCCCCCAAACGGGCTACGTTCACATGTACGTGTTTGTGGTCTGTTTTTGGGGCTTTTGTAGGTGATTTCATATAACAATGCCTGCCCAAAAAATGCATGTCAAAACGCCTGTGAAAACGCCAGCCAAAATGCACATAAGAACGCCTGATATAATTGCCACGCCAAATTTAGGGATGTTCATGAGTGATGAGTCAGATTGTTGGCTTACATTTCTGTTCAATCGTCACAATCTCACTTCTCAAATCCCAAAAGGTGTGTTTCAATTGTTTCCCTAAATATATATTTCTCTCTCTCTCACGTAATTGTATATATATGTATGTATTCCTGTATCTAAACATTCTAAATAATGACTAGCAAACTTCAAGAGAGAATTTTTTCAATTCACATATACTATACACACCTACATACATTTCTATT